>NW_025963890.1:9237500-9663390 GCF_023055435.1 Haliotis rufescens
TCCAGAAACCTCCTCCGCCTTCGACATCATGTTTGAGGTGAAGTGCGACTTTACTAACGCCAACTCCTTGGAGATTTCTACGACCTCCAACACTGACACGTACGTGCATGCATAAACACACCGACTGACACACACGCACCCACACAAACACACACACACACATACACACACAAACACACACGTGTCGCTATATAAGTGCAAAATTCTTGAACCCCATTTCACCTCACCTTAATAGGCCTGTTCTATGATGGATTCCTTGTATTTTGTGTTTCATATGACAACTTATTTTAATGGAATCGGCGGATAATCGTGCCTGGTCATTCTCTGACGTTGACGTTTTATATTTGCTCCATAATCTGTAACTGTACTCAGTGATATGTATTTTGTACTCAATATTTAGTATTTTGTGTTTTGTTTCAAATGATAACTTATTTTATCTTTTGATACCTCGAATCTAGAAATCAGCAACATACTGGCCCCAAGGCTGAGAATATAAATATTCAAGTCGTTGAAACACCAGGGAACCTAAGTTACATGATGTATATCGAAGTGCACATGTGCAGTCTAATTATATAGAGACAATGTTTCAGTTAGATAAATGGAAACTGGCTATACTACCAGACCTTGGCTGAAAACGTTCTTTAGACCGTGGAGCATGATCTTTAATCACCTCTGTCACCGACACTGTATGATCTGTAAAATTGTTTTAATGTTCATATTTGTTTTAATAATTTTCACGTTCCCACATAGTTATATTATTTTATTTAGATACATGTATTGATGTATAGTGTGTTGGTTAAAGCACTAGCTCATGACGCTACCTTGTGTCAAGCCCATTACTGGGGTCCCCCGCCGTGATATGGCTACACTATTACTAAAGGTGGCGTACACATAAACACACCTCCTCCTACTTAAACACTGACAAGTCAGTTTTGATATCCGTCTTGTGACTATTTTGTACATGAGAAACAATACCCACCAAAATTGATGGCAAATTGAATGTTTACTGATACACGTATTTCCTTTGACCAGACCTGCCAAAAAGTCAACATCTCTCACTGAGAGCACGTTGTCCGTGAGTTTGGACATCGTCGACCCCGTCAATAACCTCCCTGTCATCACAGCAAAACTGGGCCAGCGAGTCCGTCTCCAGCTGAAGCTGAACAACGTCGAGGGTATGCTTATAATAGTCATTCACTGAACACAGTTATGCAGTTGTGACGATCATTGATAGTATCAGAGAATACAGCACTGTCATACCAGTATAACCACCTCGAGGTCGTGAAATCCTCTCTCGCTCTTTTACTATAAATGGAATATGTACTGAGCTTAAAGGCATAAAAGAAATCAAGCTTTGACTCAAAACTGGGAAACATACTTGAACAAATACGAAGACGTTTCTGTCAACAGATAGATTATATCACATTCGGAAAGACCGCATTTACTAAAAATGTCAGTTTCAGTTTCAACCGTGTTGATTTCAGAGTTCGGTGTGAACGCTATCTCTCCATACAATCGCTCCGTCGGGACACTGGACCATGGACACAACGTCGTCTTTACTGACGAACACGGGTTCGTAGACACGTCATACATCGCAATCTGTTCGTTCTGTCTGTCTACTATACATTCGCATCAAGATTGAGAGAAAGTAAAGCATAAAGGAAATTCTCGATGCTATTGACTCACTTAAACCTGGAAAATCTCCATGCCCTGACAATATCTAAGCGGATATGCTGAAGAGTTCCAAACACATTACTGTTCCATTTTTGCATTCTCTCTTTAAAGACATATTCAACAAAGGTATATTTCCGTCAACTTGGTCAAAATCTATCATTGTTCCTCTGTTTAAGAAGGGTGATACAAGCGGTCCTGATAATTATAGACCAATTTCATTGACAAGTATTTTAGGAAAAGTTTTTGCTATAGTTTTAAACAAGCGTTTAACGCTCTGGTCTAATGTTTATGATAAAATTCCAGAAAATCAGGCAGGCTTCAGGCGATCATATTCACCTATCGACCATATTTTTACACTTTATTCTATTGTACAAAAATATCTTGGATGCCGGAAACGAAAACTGTATGTTGCATTTGTGGACTTCAAAAAAACTTTTGATAGTGTAAATCGTTGTAAACTTTGGGATTGTTTGAGAAAAACGGGCGTTGGGGGTACAATGTATAAAATGTTAAAATCTATATATGCAAATGTCAAATCATGTGTTCGTCACAAAACTGGTGTCACTGATTACTTTGATTGCACTATCGGTGTGAAACAAGGCTGCATTTTAAGCCCTCTTCTTTCTTTTTCTTTATCAACGAATTGTCCCTTGAAATCCAACAAAATGGAAAACACGGTGTCAAACTTTATCCAGATATGTATGAATTGCTAATATTACTTTTCGCAGACGATGTTATACTGATTTCTGATAGTGTTAATGGGCTTCAAACACAAATAGACATATTGTTTCAGTATACCATCGCCTGGAAACTGACTGTTAATAAAGATAAAACAAAACATTTTGTTTTTAGAAAGGGGGTGTCCTCTTGCATCCAGGGAAAAATGGTATATAAATGGGCAACAAATTAATGTTGAAAAAACTTATAAATACCTTGGTGTCATTTTCCCTTTTAATCTGAAACTAAATCACCTCGTCAACGATCTTGCGCTACGAGCTAAGAGAGCCCTCATTACTTTATTTGTTGTTCTTGATTAACTCGGTGTGTCTTCCCCGTCTGTTTTCTTCAAACTTTTTGATTCTCAAGTTAAACCAATTCTGTTATATGGTTCAGAGATTTGGGGTCTCGAAAAATATCACATCTTGGAAAAAAACGATTCTTAAATGTTGGCAAATATACCCCAAATTGTATGGTGTATGGTGAATGTGGAAGACATCCCTTATATATCTGTTCTTATGTACGCGGTCTAAAATATTGGTTAAAGGTTACAGAAATGTCACCTGATCGTATTCCACGTAAATGTTATGAAATGCTGAAATACCGCGACAATGTTGGTTATATAACATGGGTCACTAAAATCAGACAACTTTTATTCCTTCATGGATTTGGATATGTTTGGATTTACCAAGGTGTTGGAGATAAGACAGCATTTCTTAGTGTATTTAAACAAGTTGCATTTGATATGTTTATCCAAGAATGGAGAGCTACATTGGAAAATAGTTCAATATACGACCTTTATAAAACATTTTAATCCTGCTTATCTCCAGAACAGTACTTAACAGAAATAACAGACAGAAAACTTAGAGTGTGTTTTACACGTTTTAGATTAGGTTTGAACAATTTAGTATGTAATACGGGTCGTTTTTCCTCAGTATTAAAAAATATGCCTTTTTGTCCTTTTGCCCCACATTTATTGAAAACGAATAACATTTTATGCTTATCTGTCCATGTTATGAATCGCTCAGAACAAAATATTTCCAAGGTTTACCCCAAAACATCAGTACACTAATCAAGCTCCTCCGTTTTGATGAAATATCTAACGAGCAACAAAAGAATACTATCCTATACATTAATTATGGTTTACAACTTCGCACTTTTGCACACACTTATTTGTCTGATGATCCTCTTGTGAAGCATGATTGTCAAGACTCATGATGAAAACAAGGCATTCCACAGTTTTCTAAAACGAGCCAAGGATGTGGGACATTATCTCAATATTGGTGTTGATTTTGTTGATGGTTCTGTACTGCTGGAAGGTACAGAAATAAGTGTTTACCATGAGGGCGTCATGGAACATGACCAATACAAAATTCTTTGGAATAAGCCCGAATACAGTCTCAGACGTATCCAGGCCAACAAACCTGATCTTGTCCTTTTTGATAAATCCAATGAAATCATTTATATCATTCAAGTTTCTGTCCCTTTTGACACTTATGTGATTGACAAGATTCAGTAAAAACATGGCAAATATGCGGACCTCGCTTTCGAAATGTCACGCTTGCATCCCAAGTACCAAGTTGTCCGACTCCCCATTATTCTCGGTGCCTTAGGTTTGGTACCTCCCAATCTGTTGGCTGACATTGGGAGAGTACCCGGGTTTGCTACCAGGAATACTGCCCTTCCGACAATCTGGGTAGCAGAAGGCTGCAGTGTTGGAGAGTCTTCTCATTCTCCGAAAAGTTCTGGGTGGGTTTGACTAGGCAGCGCTTCCTGGTAGAAGTTCCATTCGCTGTCTGGGCAGCAATGTTGATTTGTTGATGGTCCTGTTGGACGGCACAGCTTATGTGATGTGCAATTCTACCATGAATTTGAAAAACCTGATTGGTCTATCAGAGGTGTCAAATCACACTAACCACCTCTGATTGTCTCAGTTGGTTTGATGGCTGCTTGAAGCTAATATTTAAAGAAGTGCTTCTTTCTTAATCGTTTACAGTAGGCATTTTAAACCATGATATGTACAATTATAGATTGCAAAATACAGAGTTGCGGTAAATGCAATATGTGAGGTTCAGGTGTTCTTCAACTTCTTGTGAGTAGCTTATATGCAACATGTTCCACGAAGGGAGTTGTGCAAAATTGCCTGAAAGCATACACTGCTTTTGAAGATTGATGAGATTATGAATGAACGCTTTTAAATGCCATCGTCATTACTCGAGTGAGTGAGTGAGTTGGGGTTTACGCCGCTTTTAACAGTATTCCAGTCATATCGCGGCGTGTCAGTTTAATGTGGGAGGGAAGCCCGAAGTGATGCAGGTCTCGGACGTTTACCACTTCGGTGAAACCCACGAGCACGGGTATGGTGCTGACAAACCTAGGAACATAATCGGGGCGAACCGGGATTCGAATCCATAATCATAGGTTACTGGCGTGCCTAAGGGACGCAACTCTGCACAACGAATCGCGGCTTCTTAGACGACTGGGCCACCCGTGACCCCTCATGACTCGAAATATGTCGACACTGTCAATAATTGCAACATTCTTTCTTTCCAGTATACTTATATGATTTAGTATTAACTCGTTAGCTTATGAGGGTAATTTGAGCGTTGTGTCATTCAACAGATTCAAATGAAAATATGGTAGCGTATAATTCATGGATATTTGTCTCAATATAATTGATATTATGAAAGATCTTTAGGCACACACGAAGTTACATATTTTACCTTTCAACTTGAAGATCAGAAACTTTTCTATATGAAAAATAAGCAAGGGTGACTTTCCGTTAACTTGGCGATAGTTAGTAAATGATTTTAACTGCTCGTGATTTTACTTTGAACTCGTGCTGTTAGATCTATTTACTATCAGCTCTCACGACGGAGGGTGGCTGATAGGAAGAACAGGTACATTAACATGTAGTGAAACAGTGGTTCAAGATGACGGATGCCGATCAGGAGAACAGGGCCATCAACATGTAGCGAAACAGTGGTTCAAGATGACGGATGCCGATCAGGAGAACAGGGCTTTCAACATGTAGCGAAACAGTGGTTCAAGATGGCGGATGCCGATCAGGAGAACAGGGCTTTCAACATGTAGCGAAACAGTGGTTCAAGATGACGGATGCCGATCAGGAGAACAGGGCCATCAACATGTAGTGAAACAGTGGTTCAAGATGACGGATGCCGATCAGGAGAACAGGGCCATCAACATGTAGTGAAACAGTGGTTCAAGATGACGGATGCCGATAGGAAGAACAGGGCCTTCAACATGTAGCGAAACAGTTGTTCAAGATGGCGGATGCCAATAGGGAGAACAGGTACATTAACATGTAGTGAAACAGTGGTTCAAGATGACGGATGCCAATAGGGAGAACAGGGCCATCAACATGTAGTGAAACAGTTGTTCAAGATGGCGGATGCCGATAGGAAGAACAGGGCCATCAACATGTAGTGAAACAGTGGTTCAAGATGACGGATGCCGATCAGGAGAACAGGGCCTTCAACATGTAGTGAAACAGTGGTTCAAGATGGCGGATGCCGATCAGGAGAACAGGGACATCGACATGTAGTGAAACAGTGATTCAAGATGACGGATGCCGATCAGGAGAACAGGGCCTTCAACATGTAGTGAAACAGTGGTTCAAGATGGCGGATGCCGATCAGGAGAACAGGGACATCGACATGTAGTGAAACAGTGGTTCAAGATGACGGATGCCGATCAGGAGAACAGGGCCATCAACATGTAGTGAAACAGTGATTCAAGATGACGGATGCCGATCAGGAGAACAGGGCCTTCAACATGTAGTGAAACAGTGGTTCAAGATGGCGGATGCCGATCAGGAGAACAGGGACATCGACATGTAGTGAAACAGTGATTCAAGATGACGGATGCCGATCAGGAGAACAGGGCCTTCAACATGTAGTGAAACAGTGGTTCAAGATGGCGGATGCCGATCAGGAGAACAGGGACATCGACATGTAGTGAAACAGTGGTTCAAGATGACGGATGCCGATCAGGAGAACAGGGCCATCAACATGTAGTGAAACAGTGGTTCAAGATGACGGATGCCGATCAGGAGAACAGGGTCTTCAACATGTAGTGAAACAGTGGTTCAAGATGACGGATGCCGATAGGAAGAACAGGGCCATCGACATCTAGTGAAACAGTGGTTCAAGATGAGGACAGCGATGGGGAGAACAGGGCCATCGACATCTAGTGAAACAGTGGTTCAAGATGAGGACAGCGATGGGGAGAACAGGGCCATCGACATCTAGTGAAACAGTGGTTCAAGATGAGGACAGCGATGGGGAGAACAGGGCCATCGACATCTAGTGAAACAGTGGTTCAAGATGAGGACAGCGATGGGGAGAACAGGGACATCGACATCTAGTGAAACAGTGGTTCAAGATGAGGACAGCGATTGGGAGAACAGAGCCGTAAACAGATGTGGTGACAACTTCATGCATGCAGGCTAACAATGGTGATAGTGTGATGTTCCGTTGTTGTAGGTACTCAGATACAATAGACAGTGGAAAAACGAAACGTAGACGTTTTATGATACCCCATTGATGATGTGTAATCACCAGCACTGAACCCCACCATACCTACTGCCAAAGCCCTCCCTCTACTTTGTCTATGCAGATGGTGTATGTGGAGATGAGTCAAACGTGGGATTATACGCTGAGCACGCAGATGAGCAGCTTGAAGCGTTTGAATAGGAAGAACAGGGCCATCGACATCTAGTGAAACAGTGGTTCAAGATGAGGACAGCGATGGGGAGAACAGGGCCATCGACATCTAGTGAAACAGTGGTTCAAGATGAGGACAGCGATGGGGAGAACAGGGCCATCGACATCTAGTGAAACAGTGGTTCAAGATGAGGACAGCGATGGGGAGAACAGGGCCATCGACATCTAGTGAAACAGTGGTTCAAGATGAGGACAGCGATGGGGAGAACAGGGACATCGACATCTAGTGAAACAGTGGTTCAAGATGAGGACAGCGATGGGGAGAACAGGGACATCGACATCTAGTGAAACAGTGGTTCAAGATGAGGACAGCGATGGGGAGAACAGGGACATCGACATCTAGTGAAACAGTCGTTTTAAGATGAGGACAGCGATGGGGAGAACAGGGACATCGACATCTAGTGAAACAGTGGTTCAAGATGAGGACAGCGATGGGGAGAACAGGGACATCGACATCTAGTGAAACAGTGGTTCAAGATGAGGACAGCGATGGGGAGAACAGAGCCGTAAACAGATGTGGTGACAACTTCATGCATGCAGGCTAACAATGGTGATAGTGTGATGTTCCGTTGTTGTAGGTACTCAGATACAATAGACAGTGGAAAAACGAAACGTAGACGTTTTATGATACCCCATTGATGATGTGTAATCACCAGCACTGAACCCCACCATACCTACTGCCAAAGCTCTCCCTCTACTTTGTCTATGCAGATGGTGTATGTGGAGATGAGTCAAACGTGGGATTATACGCTGAGCACGCAGATGAGCAGCTTGAAGCGTTTGAATAATACTCTAACACCGGTATGTCTCTGGAGGTTGTTGGCTGTTTTCATATTTGTCCTGGGCTCTGTCATAGAGAAAAAAGACGTTTACCACTTTTGTGAAATTCATTAGTAGGTTTATGGCGGTGCCGAATCAGAAACATGCGCAGCTCTGAACAGCAAATTGCGGAGCCTAAGACGACGGGTCTGTCCCTGGCCCCGATGTCAGACAAGTACACTCTACAGATCCTAACAACCGATGTTGAGATGTGTTACCAACATAAATCCCATGCGTCACTACCCTTTTTAATTTAATCTCACACTGTACCCTAGGCTGCTGTAACTAACTTGCCACCTCCTCCCCCACCCCCCACTTCCACCACCACAATCGATTTCCTTGCGTCCCCCTTTCTACTACCTGCCAACATCTTATCACCTGAAGGTGACCCTCATCCCGGCCTTTACCTTGCTGAAGTGATGTGTCGTGGGGAAACATGGCGACAGGCAGGGCGGACGTGTTGAGGCTGTTGTCTGTGGTGATCCTTGTAATCAGTGTTGCCGATGGGGCAGATACATTGGGTAAGTCAAACCAAACTGACGAGCCCCTTTCTGATAGATCATATTGTGAAGCTCGATGATAACTCGATTCAAACGTTTTGAAACAGCAGGATACCTTCAGTATCAAGGTTGCCAGACGTGTATCTTTGCTATGAAACAGACTGTTGTATTACAAATCGTATCCATTATACCTGTTTGCCTTTATGTATATGTATATTTAGAAGTATGCCAATAGATTATAATACCACTAAGTTAGCTGCACGATGCAACGTGACGTGGCAGGGCAGAATTATGTCCTGGCATCCTACTGGACAACACATACAGTTGACGTCAAATATACTGCCGTCAAACCTTGTTGTACTATTAACGTGAACAGAGCTTTGGGTGGGCTTCTGTTCTTACTTAGTCACACGTAGGACACAAGTCTGCTATTGGTCCACAGCAATGTCTCCGCAGTTAATATGACGTTTACTTCAAAGCGTCAACGTCTGAGAATGATCAGTCTCGATTATCTCCCAGATTCTATGGGGCGTAAAAGGCAAATTAATTATATAAATTGTATAATTGGGTCACTGAAAAACAGTGATGAAACCAGGTGTTCACGAAAAGGGTAACTACGTCCTGCTTTATCGGTAAAATCCGCCAGTCACTGCAACGGCCGTGCAACAACAGAAGTGGGTGTATGAAATATAAACCGCATGTAGTAATATTCCACCTATATCACGCGGAGGTGTTACATACACTCGTTAGACATTTCCTCTGCACTATTGGAATAGCTTCACATTCCAATATCATTACCAGGGTATGAAACTCCCAAAATTTTCAGCCAGACCACAGGACCGGCTAGCTGAAATACTTGCCAGCCCTGACCAAAACCTGCCTGCCCACTATAATCATATGTTTCTCAGGATAATTTAATTAAAACTTTAAATCAAATTCATTGAACATGAAGTAATGCAAGAAAAGAAATAGCAAACACTTTTTAGGTCAGATTTGTATTTAATATGCTAGAATACATCATGTAAATAATGCTTATCATCGGGAAATATTTAGAATATTTTTACATATGAAATGTAACCCGACCGTCGGGCAGGGGGATTTGAAAATCTGGCAGCCCGAGTTGAAATAAACCCGTCTCGGACGGTCGGGCAGGCAGGTATTTCGAACACTGTCATTACCGACTGTCTCTCTAGTCAGTATGTGCTTTTCTGCGCAGGAGCGTCTCTGAGCCACCAAGGGCAGGTTTTATGCAAAGTTCCCATTTGAGGAATTGAACATAAGTGTTAAGTGTGACGTGTGCCACACCAAACATAGTTTATACAAGTGACCTGGCAATATCTCATCTGGCTAGTTGTTCCACAAGTTATGTGTTTGTACATTGTAGAGTTAGAGATACATACCAACAGCACATGGATGCGTATGCATCTTGCATCATAAAACCTACTCAGTTATGTGATAACCTCAACTAAATAGCCCATTCACGGGTCTGCTGATAATGTCTAAAAACAGGTCAGATATCAGGCAGGTTCATCGTGACTGAAGCATTCCCTTCGCATGCACCTTACAGTGACGGGGTGATCCCTGCACATGCTCTTTGTACTTCGTGAACATCCAGGTTAAAATAGGTCTTCAGCAACCCACGCGTCCTGTAAAAGGCGACTATGCTTGTCGTAAGAGGCGATTTACGGGATCGGGCTGTCAGGCTCGCTGACTTGGTTGATGCATGTCATCGTATCCCTATTGCGTGGATCGATGCTCATGATGCCACTCACTGCATTGTCTGGTCCAGATTGGTTACATACCACCGTAATAAAAATGGAATATTGAGTGCGGAGTTAAACAACAAATATACAAACAGAAAATGCTACTTGTAGAGTGATCCCTGAACAAATACACACCTTCACATTGCAGTGACAGATCATACCCCACACACATACACCTTGCAGTGATAAAGATGATCCCTTTATACATAAACCTTGCAATGACAGAGAATATGTGAGACGTGCGCGATCCCTACAGCTTGCAATGTCTTGAACACCACAGACATACACACTTGCGTTGGCAGAGGTGGTCCCTACACACATATAAAGGTTGTGTCGCTGTTATTGAAGTGACAGAGATTGTCCCAACACATATGCGCCTTGTAGTGACAGAGATGATCCTTTTTCACGTGCACTTTAAAGTGACAGAGATGATACCTACACATGTGCGCTTTACAGTGACTGAGGATCCCTACACACGTGCGCCGTACAGTGACAGTGATGATCCCTACACTCACACATGCACCTTACAGAGGCAGTGAGTGAGTGAGTGAGTATAGTTTTACGCCGCTTTTAGCAATATTCCAGTAATATCACGGCGGGGGACACCAGAAATGGGCTTCACACATTGTACCCATGTCGGGAATCGAACCCGGGTCTTCGGCGTGACGAGCGAACGCTTTAACCACTAGGCTACCCGACCGCCCCCCTTACAGAGGCAGAGCGGATCCATACACACGTGCAAATTACTTAGAGTGACAGAGATGAGGTGTTTGAAAGGCATTTAGAAGTGATACACATGAGGAAGAGAATTTATTTCAGGAACACAACGTTTCGGAGTATATGCTTACTCCTTCATCAGGTGAATGAATGTCATGAGGCAGAGAGCATATACATGTACATGTAAGGACAACACAATTAATATAATAAAAAAGGTGGAAAATATCCAAAGGTAGAAACTTACAACACCCAACAGATGATTGGCGCTGATAGGTGATTAGCGATAGACAATGGAAGCCAACACTTTACAGTAATTGGTGCTGTAACAGAGATGATCTCTCCACACATGCGCATTACAGTGACAAAGAGGATCCCTACTCATGTGCGCCTTACAGTGACAAAGGTGTTCCCTACACACATATACCTTGCTGTGAAAGAGATGATCACTACACTCGTGACAGAGATGATCCCTACACAAGTGCACCTTGCACACATGCACCTTGCAGAGACAGAGGTGATCCCTACACACGTGCACCTTGCAGAGACAGAGGTGATCCCTACACACGTGCACCTTGCAGAGACAGTGGTGATCCCTACTCACGTGCACCTTGCAGAGACAGAGGTGTACCCTTCACACGTGCACCTTGCAGAGGTGTTAACTACACACGTTCATCTTGCAAGGACAGAGGTGTTCACTACACACATGCACCTTTCAGAGACAGAGGTGTTCACTACACACGTGCACCTTTCAGAGACAGAGTTGTACCCTACACACGTGCAACTTGCATTGACTGAGGTGTTCACTACACACGTGTACCTTTAAGAGACAGAGGTGTTCACTACACACGTGTACCTTTCAGAGACAGAGGTGTTCCCTACACACGTGTACCTGTCAGTAGCGGATATGATCCCCACACAGATGCATTTTAAAGTGACAGGGGTCATTGTTGGATTACCTCCCTTTGTTGGAATGGTAACCCGGTGACTTGTTTTGCATATATATGTATATGATCTAACCAAAGGATAACCAAACAGTGTGAACATGCCAATCGTGCATTATATAATTAGGAAAGATCGTAAGTGAAAATGGGCATCACTATCGAACTATGGAGAGCGCGTATAGGAAAATTCAGACAGCCTTGGGCAATGGAAGACGCCATGTTGGATCGTACACATCATTCACGATTTGCTCGGACACCACAGGACTGAAGTACAGATTGGTGAGCACTGTACTTATTGTTGTGAGTATTGCTGTGCTTAGCACGACTTTCTGCCAAATCTGTTGCAATTTTAAACCACCATGTGAGGACATATCTGCAAACAGCGTTTTGCACGGCTTTCCCCGGGAAGATATCAACTTTGACAACTTTGAAAAGGTAAACTGAGACAACGGGTCTTAATGACTCTTTAAAGACAATCAGGTCAGATATAGAAGACCTGAAATCAGATTTTAAGCGGTTTTACATAGATGATGTTGCATCAAGGCTAAGCAAACTAGAAGAAAGACCAGGTGACGAAACGGTTTCCTGTGACAGACTAGAAGAGACTGAGCATGGAATTGTAAAACGGGAACAATATAGCATGAAACATAATGTGGTTATCTGCGGTCTGTCTTAGAATGTGAATGAAAGTATAGCAGAATGTAAACGAATTGTTAGTGATATTTTGAACATACATGCTAAAGCAGACGACGTACCTTTGACTATGTACTCCTTAGCCACAGCACAGAGAACATGTCATTAGGAAAATCGTTCACCTCGACCCATTTATTTATAGTGAGGACAAAGTTTGGGCTTTTCCTGAACATTTGACAATTGATTTGACACTCCTGAACATGATTTAAATGACAATGCCTTTACCAACGGAAGTGATGCATAGTGATGCAAGTGATGACTCATAATGCAGACACAGGTGAAGATATGTTAGAGTCTAAGGAGGAAATATTTATATTAATATTTGGGGAAATAAAATGTGATAAATGTAATAAATCCTGCGGCATTGATTATGTAATCCCAGCTTTTTTTATAAGCTGCACAAAACATTTTTGTAACATATATGGAACTTGTATCTAATATACTGTTCAGAACTGGCTACTTTCCAGCTTCATGGTGTACTTGCATAAATATTCCATTGCATAAAAGGTGATACTCACTCGACGAATAGTTAGAGAGGAATTACATTTAGTGTGTTTAGTAAGGTGTACACAGCAGTGCTAAACAATAGATTAGCTTATTGGTCCAACACTTGTGATAATATTGTGGAATCACAAGCAGCGTTTCGCAAAGGCTATAGCCCTATTGATACTATTTTTATTTTACAAGTAGTCGTCCAAAGTTACATGTCTAAAAAAAAGAGGAAAGATGTATGCAGTTTTTGTTGACTTTAAGAAAGCATCTAACCTAGTTTATAGACCTAAATTATCGAACATGTTAATAACTTATGGAATATCTTTAAAATTTATCCAAGCTTTACAATCTATATACAACTGTGTAAAAGCCTGACTCATAAAACAACTTCCCATGCTTTTGGGTATTCTATGGGACTAAGACAAGGCTGTGTTTTAAGCCCGCTCTTGTTCAATTTTTTTATATAAATGAATTTGCAATTGAAGCAGAGGCCACCTGCGGACCAGGTATCCAGTTCCACACAGAACAGTTGTTTGCAGACGATGTTAACTTGATTTCTGATATACTGTATGGGCTACATAGACGCATCGATGATTTAAAATCTTTTTGTAATTATTACCATTTGTGTGTTAATTTGGATACGACCAAGGGCAGTGTTTTTAAGAATGAGGAATTTTATCTAAGCATAAGAAATAGAAGTGTGATGGACAACCCCTTGTTTGTGGCAAAACATGTAAAAGATGCTTCATTGCAAACTGAGAAGATTCTATGCGGTGTCTTTAAATGTTGGAGCGGTCAGGTAGCCTTGTGGTCAAAGCGTTTGCTCGCCACGCTGAAAACCCGGGTTCGATTCCCGACATGGGTACAATGTGTGAAGCCCATTTCTGGTGTCCCCCGCCGTGATATTGCTGGAATATTGCTAAAAGCGGCGTAAAATCGAACTCAACTCTTTAAATGTTTGTCAATAACCATTAACATTTCATTTATTTTTCAAAAGATTAGACACAAAGATAAGTCAAATTTTACTTTATGGGCAGAAATATTTGGTGTTAATCGTGACTAATGTGAAGAAATTGAAACTGTACATGTGTTTGCCTGTCAACGCTTCCTGTGAGTAAAATCTACATCTGCCAGTCATGTTGAATGTTGAATGTTGGAGAAACCCACTATATATTTATGCCTGTATACGCCTTGTAAAATATTGGCGTAAACTTGTATATATGCCTGACTCAAGGTGTGTTAGAAAATCCTATATTGTGTTACTTAATGCTGCGCTCAATGGTAAAACAAACTGGACCTCTAAGGTTAGACAGATAGTATTATGTTCAGGATTTGGCTATTTAAGGGAACAACAGGCAGTTTCAAACGTATCAAGTTTTTTGTCAGAATTCTTTCAAAGATTAAAACCATCATGCAATCAGGATGGCACAGATTAGTTGCAGTTACCATCGCCTAAGAATTGAAGCAGGAAGATTTACTAAAGAAAAGAAAAAAGAAGATAGAAGACAAATATAATATTGTTTTGATGTGTAAAACATATGATGATCTTCGAGCCCAATTAATAGCACCAACATATTATACCTATGCTACTAGACACGGGTTTAATGTATTAATGTCGTCCACTAACGAATACACCATCAAAAGCCTATCGATGTACATAAATAAAGCAATATACGTGTAAACAAACTGGCACCCTGAGTCTCCGACTACCTGTATTATCATGGGTCTGTGGCCTACAATACTGAATGAATTTAATTGAATGTCATTGATCTTATTAATAACTATGTGAGGCATTTCAGACAAGTTCAAGTGTCCGGAGGGCTGGATGCTGCAAATTCAGTCTTGCTACAAGTGGGGCACCAGCCAGATGACGTTCTCTGATGCCCAGGATCAATGTCGTCAGTCGGAGGCCACAGTCAGAGTCATCAAGAACAAGGAAGAGAACCAACTCTTCACAGGTATAAATTAACCTACTAAGGACAGAACTCAGCGATCAGTGTCAACAAGCGTGGTTATAAATACTAACTGCTTTATAAGCTCGGAATTTGTTAATCCTCAACAATATGTAATAATATTGCCGACCAATACTGATTGACAAGGTTCTGACGGGGATGTACTTAGGCAGACATTATGTCTCGGTCTCTGACAGGATAATATAACCATTAGAGTAGGAGTTTTGTTGAAACGTAGAGTATACACATTTAATAAGTTTTAACATGTGGTGAAACTGCTATTTTGGGGCAAGGCTGTCTTTCATTGCACGTTAAACACAGCAAGAGTAACGAGTCGTTATTGAAAATGTTACTTTCTATAGTTCTTGGTCTAGTTCTATAAAACCGTCAACGCCTGAGAAAAATCAGTCTCGATTAACTCCGAAGCAGATACTGTTTGGCGTAGGAGGCAAAATAGCATTGAAAAGTATATCAATAGGTCACTGATAATCAGTGATGACACCAGGCCAGGTTCTTGTCTGCTCCTTCTTCCAAGACGTTGTCATATATTACAGTGTCCAACAGTGGAGACACTTACTGGCTCGGGATACAATGGATCAACCAGAAATGGGGGTATCAGACAAACGGAACAACCACAGTAAGTGTATGTAATACGTCAATATAGCCACACCAATATTCCAGGAGATGGTATGCATATTATTTTACAATGTATCTATATATTTACAGGACCTTACGTACACAGCATTCTCCAGTTCTAGCTACAACTTCAACAGGCCCAATTGTGCAGTATGGCAGTCTACAACGAAGGTATGGTCGGCAGAGTCTTGCACTAACAAGCATCTGTTCATCTGTCAGAAACCTCAAGGTGAGTTGGCGGACTTAGTTTGTCATTTGATACCACGGACAATATTGTATTAAAATACTTAACGATAGCGAATTCGAACTGTAAAAACTGACAGGACGCAGAAAGAATCAAATTGCGAATAATCTCGAACGGCGCGGTGTCGTTACACGCAACAATAAAGGAAATTCAACCAAATATGTATCTACAGACATGGAGTACGACAAAGCATGTTCGCTAAAACAGCCAAATAACCTTATGTTATCAAATGAATGTCATTCAGATGTCCACTTTCGTATTCATAACCAAATTGTATTCTAGACTGTGTCCCTGGTCGTTTTGGAGAGAACTGTACCAACCAGTGTCACTGCAGAGCGGATGTCTGCAAATCCACTTCCGGTATCTGCAAATATGGCTGCCAGATAGGCTGGACTGGGAAATCTTGTGATACTGGTGTGTTCAGCTGAATATCGTTTTGATTTCTCCGGGAAGATAAAGAGGCTACAGTTAATAGTGGATACATGAGGACCTTCAGTTGCGTCACTTTTACTAGTTAAAATGCATGTTCAGAAGAGCCAGTAATTTAATTTCATCAACTTCAAGAACAAAGGCGTGACGCTATCATAAAGGTTTAAATGTTGGGTATGTTTCATTCTTGCTCGTCAGTGTTCTTTATGATGATGTGAGACAATTCGTGACTATGTTATACAACGTGATAATTCAAAGTATGGAATACAAGCGTTTCCGAAAAACGATGTTGAACAGTATGAACTGTATCATTTCAGAAAAAAAGAAAGCCGAGGGTAAGTAAATTATTTTAGCTTGATAAGCCCAATGTGGAGACATAATGAATATTTGAAACATTATGAAAACAAATTGTATAATAAGCGTTATCATGATGTTAACTTTGTGGTATTTGCCAGTAAACGACTGAGGCTTTTTTTGTAGACGCGGCTCGATTACATCATGTATTTCAATGATATGCAATAATGTATCTTTCAGCCAAGTTCTACTGCTTCAAGATCCAAGCACGTAATGTGATGATGTTTCGTGTAGATCAAAGGGGGACGGTCTACCGGGATGTGTCTGCCATAGATGAGCATGGGGACACTGTTGACACTTGTAGCCGAACCGTGTATGACCACTTCGAGCCTGGAGGGACGGGGACGCTGAAGGTGACGCAAACTGCCAACAACAGTTTCACGCCTTATTGTAGAGGAAACGAGGTACATTAATCGGCTTGATCGACCAACGTGGGAAACATTTTGTTATGAAATTATTAAATGCGTGTAAGTTCCCAGTGAGACAAACATTGGCATTACTCTTTGTCTGTTACAGTATTAGTGAGTGAGTGAGTGAGTGAGTATGGTTTTACGCTGATTTTAGCAATATTCTAGCAATATCACGGCAGGGGACACCAGAAATAGGCTTCACACATTGTACCCATGTCGGGAATCGAACCCGGGTGTTCGGCGTGACGAGCGAACGCTTTAACCACTAGGCTACCCGACCGTCCCTGTTACACTATGGCAGTGCTATAATGCCAAGAAGAATTCTTGGTAAAACTGCCAAACATGCCAGCCATTAATATAGATATTCTTGTTATGGTTTGATTTTTAGCACGTGTAATTATGTTCAGATCCTAAACATGTTTCGATTACACTATTTTATTGGGCAAGGCGCATGTTTGGAATTGTGTTTTAGAATCTAAACTCATTTTGTACAGTGTATGGCGCCACATATGGTGTCATCGCTGATTTTCATATGTCCATTCATTGAATTTTTACTGCCATTTTGTCTTTTACATCAATTGGAATGTTTCAGCCTATAATCGAGACTGGCGTTGACGTTTTATTTGCTGCTTATATGTTGGTGTTAATTGATCTGATATGAGGGCTGAGTATAAAGCCCAGTATTGATTTCCAAAAAGTAACTCATTGTAGGATCATTAAAGGTTTCTTCGTAACAGTTGACTATTGTTGCGCATTTAGAAGCTTTACTTTCATTTGATCCATTTGTGTCATTAACAAATGGGAATTTCTCTTGATTCCTTTAGCAATGGTTTAAGATAAAATTATGTTCAAAGGAATCGAGGGGATTTTATGTAAATGATGACAAAGGAACATCAACAACCTTGAGTATAGGCACCCAAAACACTCAAATACACACTTAACGTTTACGTTGTAGGTGTCGAATGAGGTTCACTCCTGGAAGTTCAGATTCAGGGAGTACCCAAACACCTCCTCCGCCTACGACATCATGTTTGAGGTGAAGTGCGACTTTACTAACGCCAACTCCTTGGAGATTTCTACGACATCCAACACTGACAAGTACGTGCATGTGTACTAACATCATCAGTAACATACTAAAGTGTTCATGGAAATGAAAAAATACTGTTTTGCTGGATTAAATAATCGACACAAAGCATTACGTAGATGTCAATACGAAATAACAAAACAACTGGAAAAGTATTAGTCTGGATTAACTAGTTTTAGCTCAGTGCTCAATACAAAATGTACTTTACAGGAGGTAATTTGTAGGGATTTTTAACATTAAAAAATAAAACTAAGTCCAAATTGACATGGCAGAAACAGGCTATAGGCATTATGCAAATTACCCTTGAAAAAAGTATTCAAAACAGCAATAAAAATAACAGCTATGTTTATGTACATAATAATAATGACATGTAAGTTGTTGTTTGAGAAGGGAATATGTTACTTTTACGTTCTGATATTTTGACGACGATTCACTATCCCACAATGCCACTCACAAATCACTAACCACTGACAAATCCCATGCACGTGGGTTTCAAGCACCTGTTTTCACCTGTCGTCAAGGTGTCATAGGTCATGGACATTCACCTTGATCTACTAACACCTGGTTATGCTCAGTTTCACAATAGTCCGTTTTGTTCATATTTTTACACACTTTTACGCGTAAAAATACATAGAAACCTTTGATACGCTGTATTTGTGCCAAGGCCCAATTAGTACTAATTGAGTTGTTTGAATATTTATATATTTTGTATATTAACTGTATTTATTTAAAATATGAGATCGAAAAAACAGGTGTTTTTTTCATTTCCGTGAGTACTTTAGCATAAAGGCTGAGAAATAATTATACAACATTCGAAAAACAAATTGTGAAAGGGGTACTAGTATGAAAGAAAGTGGCAGGCCTAGGAAATCTGATTCAAGACGTTCAAACATCAGTGTGTCATTTCTTAAAGCTTAAACTCTATGCTGTATATCAATCTGACAGTGTGCGTGAATAGTCTAATTTTATCGAAATAATGACACAGTTTCTTTAAGGAACAATATAATACTAGACTTAGACTACGCTGAAAATGTTCATCAGACCGTGGAGCATTAGCTGTAGGCACCCCTGCCTGTATATTATATTTGTTTTAATTTTCATATTTTGTTCAATCTAAATTTTACACGTTCGAACACTTCACATCTCTCTCTCTCTCTCTCTCTCTCTCTCTCTCTCTCTCTCTCTCTCTCTCTCTCTCTCTCTCTCTCTCTCTCTCTCTCTCTCTCTCTCTCTCTCTCTGTGGAACTATGATGTGCCGAACCTACGGTTGTCTTGAAGTAAAAAGTATGGTCTCTGCGTATTCATACTTTATCCCTCATTTTCGGCTGTGTCCAATCCCGGACTACGAAGTAGTTACGTAGGTTCCTGAAATGTCGACACAACCGTGGTTCACTTACATGTATAGCATCACCACAGCGAAAACATGATTTTACATTTACAGACAGATATCGTTATAACAATGGCAAACATTTTGCCTCCTAAACCCTTATTCTTCAATTTAGCTCTACTTCCAGAATCGAATCCCTTTTAAAACTCAACAAAGTCTACAAACTTGTGTTTGCTGTAGGATAGATATCTCTCAATGTCTGAATACAAAGTGAATATGTGGTCAGACTTCAAGTAGTCCTTTTTAAATCCTGCTTGTGTTTCAGGGGTCACATCTCTCATGTTTTACCCCTGTGTTAATCTATTAATGATAAAAGTAAATGTTGTACCACGAATACTCGTGAGAGATTTAAACCCCGGAAATAGTCAAGATTGTTTACATTTTCATTCTTGAATACTGGAATAAAGTAATATTTCGACAGAAGGAAAACTGACAAATTGGTATGCTGTAATATACGACACCCATCTCCAACATACATTGACAAGTTTGTATCAATGAGAGAATCAATGCGAAATTGTAAAAGTAAATTATATTGCGCGCATATATTTTCTTTTACAAGACCTGCCAACAAGTCAACATCACTCACCGAGAGCACGTTGTCCGTGAGTCTGGACATCATCGACCCTGTCAATAACCTCTCTGTAACCACAGCAAAACTGGGCCAGCAAGTTCGTCTCCAGATGAAGCTGAACAACGACGAGGGTATGCTCAGAACAGACATTGACTGTTAGAAGTATCAGAGAATGCTGCAATTCCATATCCGTGTTACTTGCTCGAGGCCGTTTTATCCTCTCTCGTTTTGGCCGGAAACGGGCAAACATATTGGAACAAATACAAACACGTTTCTCTTCACCGATAGATCATATCACAAGCGGAAAGACCGTATTTACTAAAACTGTCAGTTTCAGCTCCAACCGTGTTGGTTTCAGAGTTCGGCGTGAGCGCTATCTCTCCATTCAACTGCTCTGTCGGGACACTGGACCAAAGACACGAGGTCTTCTTCACTGACGAACACGGGTACGTAGACACGTGGTACATCAGAATCTGTGCTGTCTGATTGTCTACTGCGCTTTCGTATCACAATGAGGGAAAGTAAAGTGAAGCGTATGTATATATGTAATAATAATGAGAAAAATCATCATCATGATAATAATAATATCCAGGCCAACAAACCGGATCTTGTCCTTTTTGATAAAACCAATGAAATCATTTATATTATTGAATTTTCTGTCCCTTTTGACACTTATGTGATTGGCAAGATTGAGGAATAACAAATATGCAGACCTCGCTTTCGAAATGTCATGCTTTAATCCCAAGTACCAAGTTGTCCGACTCCCCATTGTACTTGGTGCCTTAGGTTTGGTACCTCCCAATCTGTTGACTGAAATTGGGAGAGTACCCGGGTTTGCTACCAGGAATACAGCCCTTTTGACAATCTGGGTAATGCAGAAGGCTGCAGTGTTGGGGAGTCTTCACATTCTCCGAAAAGTTCTGGGTGGGTTTGACTAGGCAGCGCTTCCTGGGAGAAGTCCCATTCGCTGTCTGGGCTGGGTGTAGAGGGGGCAAGGACCCTGAGCTGATGATGAGCCGAACCAGCCTGACTGTGCCAGGATCACCCAAACCCTCTTTGCTGCATTTTTTATTTTAATTTGTAAATAATAATAATAATAATAATAATAATAATAATGCGTATTAATAACGCGCCTCATCCATGCCCTGAAGTATGATCAAAGCGCGAAATGGAAATATATATGAAGCATGTATAGTAAGTGCAGTTCTCTGTTATATATGTCTGTATCTTTTCTCTATAACGTATGATCTACATGCATGTTGTGTAGACAGAATTCTATATTCTGTGATATGTTGCTCTATCCTCTTTTGTCTGTAGGTTGTGTTTGGTATCTATCCTCTATGTTCTGGGGGCAGTCGGGTAGCCTAGTGGTTAAAGCGTTCTCTCGTCACGCCGAAGACCTGGGTTCGATTCCCGACAAGGGTACAATGTTTGAAGTCCATTTCTGGTGTCCCCCGCCGTGATATTGCTGGAATATCGCTAAAAGCGGCGTAAAATCAAACTCACTCACTCACTCCATTGTTCTGTATTCTGTTTTTTGTTCCATGTCCTCTATGTTCTGTCATCTGTGTTTTGCTATCTATACTCTATAATGTGTATTCTATCTTTTGTTACCTATACTGTCTGCTCCCTGTTCTGTGACTTATTGTCTATACTCTCTGCTCGGTGGTCTGGATTTTGTATGTTGTGTATTCTGTGGTTTGTTATCTATACTCATTGCTCTTTATTCTTTATTTTGTTATCTATAACACATGCTTATTTCTGAAGTCAGTGTCATGTGTGGAGCTGTAAAGTTTATGCTCTATATTTTGTATGCTCCACAAGCTGTGCTGTATGCCTTTTTATCGACACTCTATGCTCTGTAATTTATTTATCCTGTGTACACAATGTTATGTTTTTTGTACACTTTATCTAGTAATTTGTGTGTTGTTTCAAATGACAACTTATTTAAACTTCTGACACCGAATCCAGATGTTCTCCCAGAGATGCCCAAATTCTCTTCCTGAATAACGACGTCACGAGATGGCGCAGCGAGATGTTCGAAACATTCTCTTTTCCCGGTTATGATAAACTGTTCTTCCGGTGCCAGTACCACGTGTGCTTCACAGAGCAACAGCATTACTGCAGGGATGTAAGTACAGGGGACATTTAAACTGAAAAAAACCCGTTACATAAGTTTTGGAAAGGGTGATAATTTGACACATACTTTAACTGCATACTTATTGCACATATTTAGTTGTTATTTCTCCATGAAAGCCGTAGATTATATTTAAAGGCAGCCTCTAAGGTTCGATCGGTTTTACACTGATGTTCATAGAATTATAATCAAGTGGTAACTGTATTCGCACAAAACAATATCTGATGACATATCATGTATTTTGCGGGGGCAGAGAAGCGTCCCTTGGGCACGCCAGAAACCTATGATTGTGGGTTCGAATCCCAGTTCGCCCCGATTATGTTTCAAGGTTTGTCAGCACCATACCCGTGCTCGTGGGTTTCACCGAAGTGGTTAACGTCTGAGACTTGCATCACTTCAGGCTTTCCTCCCACATTTACTTGACACGCCGTGATGTAACTGGAATACTGTTAAAAGCGGCGTTAAACCCAACTTACTCACTCACTCACTCATGTATTTTGCCTGCAACAGATGTGTAGTCTCTCCAAGACGGGTAACTCCAGACAGCCCCACAAGAGGAGTTTAATCTTCAACCACCTGGATGAAGAGATACCGGCAAAGCTGACAACCTTGAAACTTGTGTAATTGCTGTGATTAATATTTCGTGTTGCTATGAAAACTGCGATAAATCATTTACCGTATCAAAGCATCTTGTGTTATCTCAAGTCTAGCATGAATTTGTAAAATCTGATTGGTCGAACAGAGGTTTCAAATCACACTTACCGCCTCTGATTGAATCAGCTGGACGGATACTTGTATTTAAAGGAAAACTTCTTTCTTGGTCGTTTTCGGCAGGAATTTTGAAACCATGATATGTATAATAATAGGTAACAACATGCAGAGCTCCCGTAGCTACAATTTCCACAGTACTATTGGTCACCGGAAACATGATACCAAAATAAAATTGTTCGTTACTACCGTATGGGTTTTATTCTAATCACACACTGTACCCTGTCTGTGTGTTGCTGACACTAACCGCACACCACACCCCTACCGACCTCCTAGATAGGCATGGGCGCGCCTCAGGGTGTCCAATGAAACCTGTTTCGTCGGATGTTCGAAACTGGTTACTCTCTGGTGTTGACGTTTATATTTACTATTACTGAGCTATACATTCGTTCTTAAGTAATCGCTGTTTTAAAACACCTTTATTCCTTCCTGATATAGTGACACATTGTGTATAGAAATAAGTTATGACCGTTGGGGACATCATAATTAATGCAAGATAATTATGTAAGATGTTTTAGGATGTTCGCCTTCCAGCAACTCAGAATTCCAAACTATATTTAACGTGATGTCAACCCTTATGAGGCCCCAATTTCCTAGCTTAAATATATAAGTAGAGACCTTTTGTGAGATTCAAGGGAGGGAGTTTCTACTATAAGGATGAAGAAATAATCTTTAAGATATAGGGCGTAAATCCTTGGTGAATATACGGTTGTGTTACTGCCAACGGAAGAAGTCAGTCATGGTATAGATATGGTATTGTAGTACTGTCACGTTTACACATTATCGAAATATCAGATATTCTTATCGGTGCGATACACCAATCCAATAAACTTGGTAACACGGTCCGAAATTACTTTTAATGAATATCATACATCAAAGGGATGCATAGTTGCTCGAATAACTATTACCCTATGTCCTCAAGACGCTAAGATATAACTTTCCGATGTAAACATGTGTCACTATATAATACATATATCACTATATAATACATGTGTCACTATATAATACATGTGTCACTATATAATATGTGTCAAGATATAATGCATGTGTCACTATATAATATGTGTCAAGATATAATGCATGTGTCACTATATAATATGTGTCAAGATATAATGCATGTGTCACTATATAATTCATGTATCACTATATAAAACATGTGTCACTTTATGATACATGTGTCACTATATAATACATGTGTCACTGTATAATACATAAGTTACTGTATAATACATATGTCAATGTATAATACATAAGTCACTATACAATACATGTCATTGTATAATACATGGGTCACTATACAATACATAAGTCATTGTATAATACATGGGTCACTATACAATACATATGTCACTGTATAATACATAAGTCACTATATAATACATAAGTCACTGTATAATACATGGGTCACTATACAATACATAAGTCACTGTATAATACATGGGTCACACACTATACAATACATAAGTCACTGTATAATACATCAGTCACTATACAATACATAAGTCACTGTATTATACATGTGTCACTATACAATACATATGTCACTGTATAATACATAAGTCACTTTACAATACATAAGTCACCGTATTATACATGTGTCACTATACAATACATATGTCACTGTATAATACATGAGTCACTTTACAAAACATAAGTCACTGTATAATGCATGTGTCACTATACAATACATATGTCACTGTATAATACATGAGTCACTTTACAAAACATAAGTCACTGTATAATGCATGTGTCACTATACAATACATATGTCACTGTATAATACATAAGTCACTATACAATACATAAGTCACTGTATAATACATGGGTCACTATACAATACATATGTCACTGTATAATACATAAGTCACTATATAATACATAAGTCACTGTATAATACATGGGTCACTATACAATACATAAGTCACTGTATAATACATGGGTCACACACTATACAATACATAAGTCACTGTATAATACATAAGTCACTATACAATACATAAGTCACTGTATTATACATGTGTCACTATACAATACATATGTCACTGTATAATACATAAGTCACTATACAATACATAAGTCACCGTATTATACATGTGTCACTATACAATACATATGTCACTGTATAATACATAAGTCACTTTACAATACATAAGTCACTGTATAATGCATGTGTCACTATATAATACATGGACGGTTCACTCAGGGATTGTACGCGGTTTCTACCTTTACTTTAATAAATGAAAATAAATACTCATCGAAATAAATACAATTTTTATTGCAAGTATAGGATACTAACGATACGACATATTCACCGACACAGGTGGTGGCCCAGTCGTCTTGGGCGCTGCGAATCGCTGTGCACGCCAGAAACCTATGATTGGTTCGAATCCCGGTTCGCCCCGATTATGTTTCTAGGTTTGTCAGCACCATACCCGTGCTCGTGGGTTTCACCGAAGTGGTAAACGTCTGACACCTGCATCACTTTGGGCTTTCCTCCCACATTAAGCTGACACGCCGTGATATAACTGGAATACTGGAATACTGTTAAAAGCGGCATTAAACCCAACTCACTCACTCAATTTTATCAGGGTGAGTTGTGGATTCGATCCCAGGATTATAGGATCACTGTAAAGGCCTATAGTACGCAACTCTGCACATAGAGTTTACACTCCACTGGACAGATACTGTACAATATAGACTTTCAAACAAAACCACAACCAACACTGAGACCTCCTTTCTTGGGGGACGTTCTTGATATATTCTGGGGTGGGGGCCTAGGAATTTGTATGGAGGCTAGATAGTTTTCAGCTAGAGCTGCAAAACCAGATTTTCCTTTTTAATTAAACCTATCAGCCTAATTATTTATTGGAAACAATTTAACCATTTTTTTTCTTTTGCAACAGTCCCCCACCCTCCACAGATTATTAAATGGACGGTTCCTAACCGTGTGGTGTATAACTACACTGACATATATTCCCATAACCTGATACCTTTTCTGTTATGAGATTGATACATCTCCGACATAGCGTTTGTTGCCATCATAGCCTGTATAGAAATCCATCTCCAATATCTTGTATGTTGTCTTCATAAACTGTGAAGAAATCCATCTCCAATATCTTGTATGTTGTCTTCATAAACTGTGAAGAAATCCATCTCCAATATCTTGTATGTTGTCTTCATAAACTGTGAAGAAATCCATTTCAAATATCTTGTCTGTTGTTTTCGTGAACTGTAGAAGTCCACCTCCAATAGAGAGTCTATTGTCTTCATAAACGATGTAGAAATCCATCTTCAAAATGTTGTCTGTTGTTTTCGTGAACTGTAGAAGTCCACCTCCAACATAGAGTCTATTGTCTTCATAAACGATGTAGAAATCCATCTTCAAAATGTTGTGTCATGAACTGTAGAAATCCGCCTCCAATATAGAGTCTATTGTCTTCATTAACTATGTAGAAATCCATCTTCAAAATGTTGTGTCATGAACTGTAGAAATCCGCCTCCAATATAGAGTCTATTGTCTTCATTAACTATGTAGAAATCCATCTTCAAAATGTTGTGTCATGAACTGTAGAAATCCTCCTCCAATATAGAGTCTATTGTCTTCATTAACTATGTAGAAATCCATCTTCAAAATGTTGTGTCATGAACTGTAGAAATCCGCCTCCAATATAGAGTCTATTGTCTTCGTACACTGTGTAATAACCATCTCCAATATAGTCCATGTTGTCTTATGGTGTAGTCAACTGCTTAAGAAAAGAGTTTTTGTCGCTTTTAT
Organism: Haliotis rufescens; assembly: GCF_023055435.1. NCBI lineage: Eukaryota > Metazoa > Mollusca > Gastropoda > Lepetellida > Haliotidae > Haliotis > Haliotis rufescens. The sequence continues at coordinate 9,264,309 of NW_025963890.1, forward strand.
ATATATTCATAAACTGTGAAGAAATCCATCTCCAATGTCTTGTACGTTGTCTTCATAAACTGTGAAGAAATCCATTTCAAATATCTTGTCTGTTGTTTTCGTGAACTGTAGAAGTCCACCTCCAATATAGAGTCTATTGTCTTCATAAACGATGTAGAAATCCATCTTCAAAATGTTGTCTGTTGTTTTCGTGAACTGTAGAAGTCCACCTCCAACATAGAGTCTATTGTCTTCATACACGATGTAGAAATCCATCTTCAAAATGTTGTGTCATGAACTGTAGAAATCCGCCTCCAATATAGAGTCTATTGTCTTCATTAACTATGTAGAAATCCATCTTCAAAATGTTGTGTCATGAACTGTAGAAATCCTCCTCCAATATAGAGTCTATTGTCTTCATTAACTATGTAGAAATCCATCTTCAAAATGTTGTGTCATGAACTGTAGAAATCCGCCTCCAATATAGAGTCTATTGTCTTCGTACACTGTGTAATAACCATCTCCAATATAGTCCATGTTGTCTTATGGTGTAGTCAACTGTTTAAGAAAAGAGTTTTTGTCGCTTTTATATATATTCATGAACTGCGTAGAAGTCAATCCAATACAAATATGACAAAAAGAACTTTCATTTGTCTCTATCAATAATATTCTATGTTCAGGTTTCTTAAGGTAGATCAACATATGAGACGGAGAGACAAATTTGTTCAGGGTCCACTTGCACAAAGCGATCTTAGCGCAAAGACTATCGTAAGCCTATGTTAAAGTATGGGAGTTAACTTAGTGCTAAGATCGCTTTGTGCAAGTGGACCCAGTATTGTTTTACTCAAGTGCACAGTTTTCCGAATTATGTTATAATAAAGGGTTTACAACAGTTAGGAGTGTCATATGTATTCGTGGTGAAATGTAGTTTTGGTGGGAAACAATTTTATCCTGTGGAATGAAAACATATAACGTTGAATCGAGAACTGTTAAAGAGTCCGTGGAGGTATAATAAATAGATTTCCTATAAGTGCTTCTGGATTAAAGTCTTTCATAAAAAAAGGTTTGTCTACAATTTGCTGACAGCATACTCAATGGCTTTCCTTCACACATCAAATGCCTTGAATAAAACGTGTTCAGTCCTTTAACATACCCTCAAGCCATGTCATAAGCCACAGCCCGGTATTTGTCCAATAATATAACAATTCACACCCCATTAACAATCTCATAACATCAACGCCGAAAGCATTAAAGGCAAAATCTCAATAGTACCTAGATTAATATCTGCCTGAAGATAGACTTATGGACCAAATCACCATGTCCTGTCACACAGCCGATGTCCAAGCCTGTATTAATGCATTGTGACAACCCAATCGTAGGCTTCACACGTCTTAAAGAAATCACGTTAACAGAAAGTAAACATTCCCTTTGTCGACAGATTTGGTCAGTGATCCGAGGAACCCGGACAGGATTGTCCACGGGAACACAGATAAAATTAAGTTATTTAAGACTTCAAGCTGGGTGGTATTAAAGACATATTATCTCAGTAATGGTATCACAATATGATTGACTCGCCTGGCTGCTTCGTATGAAGGGATTATATCGGTAGCCATGTACTCTAACCAAGGATACAACTCAACCAGAACGCCCACTTTCATCTGCATATTGACCTGTAAATCAATTAATTCACCCCTACGCTTGCCCCCCGAAAGCTTCATAAAGCTTCGTCTTAGCCACCATGGGATTAGCAGGACAACTAAAATACGGCCAGGGCAGCCATGCGAAAATCCCAGGCCACGATTGACACATATGTGGAAAAGAAAAGAAAAGCATGGAGTTAGCATTTAGGGCTAGAGCTTAGTGTCGGGGATTAGAGATTATCGTATTGAGATCTAGAGTTGAGAGAACGGAGGTGAGCGATCACGGAGATAGTCACGAACGTATCGGCAGGCGGCCAGGGGGACAATTAATGTTTTAAGTGTATGACACGCTGGCTGAGGGAGGGTCGATGGTCTTGAATGTTACAGTATGGTTGATGGGCCGATAGCTTTGTGTCTTCTTGGGAGCATGTGTTCTTGGAGAGACCATTTACATTGTTGCTAGAGACAAGCAAAGACCGGAATACCTATTGATTATTAAATGGGAGAACAAGGCAAGTAAGATTGACATTCCTACAACATTAACAGACCAAATCATGTTCAAGAAGTGGTCTAGTGTTAGCAAGCTCACAATATTTTTGGAAAACCTGTACGTGTTTTGAGCAGTGGATTTAATATGACGAACAATCGGCTCCGAGTGGACCATGGCCAGGTCAAACTGTCCAACATATTTTCTGACACAAATCATGACGCTCGTTTTGAATCTATGCGGAGGAACACCCGTAGTGCGAGGGTTCTTCGACGCCACGAAGATCTACGTAAGCAGTGTGAAAAAGAAGTCCGGGCGTATGAACGATGGCAGAAATTGGCAGCCTCAGAATTACGTCAGTTGCAGAGCAGATATTTGGAAAAACTCAGGAAATTCAAAAAATCTCTCAGCTATCACCCATCTAGTCAGCCCAGGGGTCCAGTAATTACACCAACTCAAAGGGAAGTGTCGTCTGCTAACACCATCCCTCATTATGTACGTTCCCGTGGCTCTCTCACACCTGTCCAGTCTGACAGAGAGGACCCGGATTTAGAACATCTGGACTCCCATCGTTCTCAAGCGAGCGTGGAACAGCTGGACTCCCATCGTTCTCAATCGAGCGTAGAACAACCGGATTCTCACCGTTCTCAGTTAAGTGTTGGACAACTCGACTCTCACCGTTCTCAGTCGAGTGTAGAACAATCGGATTCTTACCGTTCTCAGTTAAGTGTTGGACAACTCGATTCTCACCGTTCTCACTCGAGTGTAGAATCACCCAGGATACAGACTCCAAGAGATGATCTGAAGCTCCCATCTCCTCGAGCCAGATGCAGGTCTGGAGGTACCAACAGTGGTGCTGAAGCTGCAATGGAATCGCTGAGGATGTCTTCGTCAACTGTACCAGATACGCCCAGAATCTCAGATCCGCGTCGCAGACCCGGCTCCAAAACTGTCACCTTCTCAAGTCCCATTCCGACACCAAGGAGTGCAAGATCGTCAGGCACCCTCTTCCCCAGCGTCACCGACGTTGGACAACGTGGTCGAGCCTCTGGGAAGAACACCGGCGTTAAAGTGACAGCAGAAATGGTGGAGCTTACAGATCTTCGCAATCCTAAAGGGAAACATATGTTTAGTGTTACACGGGAGAATGGAACAGAAACTTACTCCAAAGGGAACAAAAAGATTGTTACATTCTTCGTTTGACAGAATGTCGGAACAGATTTGCTGTGGAAATTCTGGTATAATGTGTTCACCTTCACAACACCGATGTTTGAGTCAACCACATCACTATTTGTACTGAACTATATGGAGGCATTACTGATTTCGCTACCTATCACTGTGATGTGAGGTTTTGGTGACGTATCTTTTCTTCACGTTCTTCAAAAACATTTTTTCATTCTGATGTACACTGAACAGTATGTTTATGGATAATATGGGGTGTACATACAATGTATGTTGTGTTACCAGTAGCATGTTTTATCACAATATGTCCAACTCCTAATGAATTAAAGAAACAAACGTTAACACGGACGGAAGAAATTCCACTGAAATCGCCTGGATTTTCAATTTACGGATTATGTAATAATAGTAGTTACACCTTGTATGAATCTAAAACCGTTATGGTTCAAAGGTGAGTCTGGCACTTCACAGTGGTTTGACACTGTGAACTGCAACAAGATATTTGTGAATAAACTAAAATAAGAAAAAAATATATGTAAAGTAGAGCTTAAAGTTCATGTAAATCGTATATACATATAATCATTCATTGTTATCTCGTATGAGTGAGTGAGTGAGTATGGTTTTACGTCGCTTTTAGCAATATTCCAGCAATATCACAGCGGGGGACACCAGAAATGGGCTTCACACATTGTACCCATGTCGGGAATCGAACCCGGTCTTCGGCGTGACGAGCGAACGCTTTAACCACTAGGCTACCCGACCGCCCCTATCTCGTATGAATGGAAGTCAAGTGAACTTATGTGGTGATGTGTTGTCCGTCTGTCATTACATTTTACATTTTCGACATACCTTTGGGTTCATACAGCTGTACAGATGGGTGATCACAGTTGTTGCCTCTTAACAGGGCCTAAAGAATTACGACCTATAAGTATCACTGTGACTGCCGATAGTGTCATGGCAGTCATAGTGCCCCCGGGGATGGTTTGGTCCAGTGCATGGCCAGTTACACATGATGGTGTATCTTTTGAACTTCTACTGTTACTTAGCTTCTTCTGCCTACCCTTGCATGGCACACGCATCTACTATAATATATTCCAGAACAATTCGGGGCGGTCGGGTAGCCTAGTGGTTAAAGCGTTAGCTCGTCACGCCGAAGATCCGGGTTCGATTCCCGACGTGGGTACAATGTGTGAAGCCCATTTGTGGTGTCCCCCGCCGTGATATTGCTGGAATATTGCTAAAAGCGGCGTAAAACCATACTCACTCACTCACTCACTCCAGAACAAGTCAGGTGAGCTTCAGGGTCGATCGAGTGTGGATCTACTGAGGTTACTACTACAGTGAATATAGGCATAATTAGCAAGGGGAGTATTTCCTTCTTAAATTATGTTCTTTTTTAACGGGGAATGTAAAATTTTATTTAATTTACATTGATTTTCCTTTTCCTATATTTGTTTTATGTCAATATGTTGCATAAAACCCAAGAAAATGACATTTAATTTTCAGAATATCCCACGCCATTAATTCTGATCTGGAAATGATATCCCGAGATCTGAATCCATGTCATGTATAAAATCAGTTTGTCATTTTCAAAATTGGACATAAACTTTATTTAGGATTGAATGTTATTACATTCCTGACAACTGATAGATATTATGATTAAAAGTGATAACAAAGTCGGAACCACACACAAATCAGCTCTTCATCTTCAAAATCCACAACAACAAAAACTGTATCATTACTGGTGGGTGCTGGAATGAACTCCTATCACCAATGAGTCCCAATATCTCATTCGAGGGAGTTGGGGGCAATGCCACTTTAAGCACTATTCCAGCAATATCACGGCGGGTATACCAGAAAAGGGCATCATACATGGTAATCATATTGGGAATAGAACCCTTGTCTCCGACATGACGAGCGAGCGCGTTAGCCATGAGACTAACCCATCGCTCCTTATCAAATGGATATATCTTGTTTATGGACATCCGATACTGTTTTCTTGTTGCTCTTGATCGACAGTTTCCGAAGGGAATTGTTATGTATTACCGCGCTGTCGCTTTTTCAATGATTGATTTTGCCAGAGTGAAATCAAGAAAACATTAACACGTCTACAATGTCTGCCGACGTACTTCTGCTACGCTGGGAACGGATCCTATTGCCAGACAAACGTCATGAATAATTGTAGGAATAAACTTGGCCTGCTTGATCAGCAACGACAGAGGAAGGATATGTCAGTCGGCGTTACTTGAAAACGCAACCTGGTCAATACTATCGTTTAGACATCAATTACCTTTCTCCAAACTAATTAGATATTGATCCTAATTATCGTGTAATGTGTCTGCAGTGACTGTTTTGGTACGGAGTGATTCTACATAATGACTTGCCCACAAACTCATGCATGACTTCACATGCTTAAATGCCTGGAAACACTGTCTCAAACATTCTAACCAGCCATTTTAGTTCAATGTTAAGAAACAAAATATCCTTGTTGAAAGAACAAGTGTTCGTTTGGCAAGATTCACGAACCATTATTGACGGCGAATCGGGCGATATACTCCGTTATTTTCTGTTCTTAGCGTCTTTCATTATAACTATGTTAAGAGTACAACGCTTCATACCGAAAGACGTTATAAGGTGGTAGTTGCTATTATACTGACTGGCGCTCGGTTCTATGTGGAAAAACAAAGACTGGTCGTTCGAGGTGAGGTGAAATTGGGTTTAACGTCGCGTCCAAGATTATTGCACTTATATAGCGACGTGCATGTAAGTGTATGTGTTTGTGTGGCTGCTTGTACTAGTCCGGACTGATGCCGATTTATAGTGCTAGCTCACTGAGATACCATGCCGCAGTTTAACATGAATACCCCACTCAGACACAGCATACTGACTCCGAGCCGACCAATCCTTGTTTTAGCCCCTTAAGGACTGGACGACCCGGAGTGAGTATACAGTGAGTATATAGTGTCTGAGTGGGGTATTCATGTTAAACTGCGGCATGGTATCTCAGTGGGCTAGCACTATAAATCCTAGCGCCAGACAGGGTAACAACAAGTACCATCTTTTAACGACTTTTGGTATAACGGGGCCGGGGATCGAACCCTGGACCTTCCGCTCTCCGGGCGGACGCTCTACCACTAGACCACGGAGGCGGTCACTGGTCGTTCGAAGTCAGTGTGATGTGTCTGAGTGGGATGTCCATGTTAAATAGCGGCATGGTATCTCAGGATACAAGTCCTAGCCCAACTAGTACAAGCACACATACACACACACACACACACACACACACACACACACACACACACGTGCATGCATATCGCTATATAGATGCAATAACCTTGAACGTGACGTTAAACACATTTCACCTCAGCTTAAGCGTACGTACGATTGATTCAATAGGAGTTTCAGACATTACGTAAGATGAGTTCAACGCGACTTTGAACAGCATTTCGGTTACAGCACGACTTCTCAGCTTAAAGTGAGAGTAAAACCCAAGATCATGCAGACCATAGACATTTATAGGTACAAAAAGACACGTGTCAAGTACGATGTAGGGCAAAGAATCTTCACTTGGGTGTATCTTGGATTCGACACCGAGATAACCGGATCCTGTCACAGCTAGAGGATTCCACACTGCTCAGAACATGTGGGCGCCTGGTCCATTTGTTTGAAATGAAATCCAACATGATTTACAAAGAGTGAAAAGCTTTGTCTTGCTGAAATTCAGGAAACTGAAAAAGTTGGATCAGAAACCCATTGTACCTGTAACAAGCGGGTATGACGTCGTCCTTAGGTGCCTGTTTATATTCTGGTTTGACAAGTATATCGGGCTGATATATCGATATATTCAGAGCAATTTGGCCACAGAATAATGGGCACGTCACCAAATATCATATTAGTATTCAACCAAAGGAATGCGAACCTATGACGTTGATGTCGCTCAGGCTGATTAATGATTGGAAAATAATCTCACGGCAAATGAACTAATGTCTGATCTGAAGTGTCTAATGACATGGAAATATCTCCATGAGTAACATTTAAATCAAAGTAGAGTACACGAATGACATGCAATTACCGTAAAATATATTAAAAAATTACAAGAGACAGGTAAATTCTGGGTGGATCAGATCAAATGTAATATCGATCTTCAAGAGTCTTGTCAATGTTGTCGGGTGTGTTTATGGACAATTGAAAAGGTCACTTGACTTGCTGGAGTGTTCTAAAGCCCTTTGTGAACCTGTCCAACGCCCCAGCACAGTGTACACAATGTCAGGAGGTCCATGCTTGAGAATATGTGTGATATGTGACCATCTGGCCGACAGCATATAGGCCGACGAGGTGAGATATGAAATATAACATAATACAACTGGACAATCTGTACATAAGGACACGTTACTGAATGAATAGAGGACTGTCGGTGTCATAGACTAACTTGAACACGGGATACCTAACATAATGTATAGGTGACAAGCGGTGTCAAGGCGAACTTGAACATAGGGATACGTAACTGCATGTATGTATAGGGAGGGGACTGTCGGTGTCATAGACTAACATGAACACGGGATGCCTAACATAATGTATAGGTGACAAGCGGTGTCAAGGCGAACTTGAACATAGGGATACGTAACTGCATGTATGTATAGGGAGGGGACTGTCGGTGTCATAGACTAACATGAACACGGGATGCCTAACGTAATGAAAAGGTGACAAGCGGTGTCAAGGCGAAATTGAACATAGGGATACGTAACTGCATGTATGTATAGGGAGGGGACTGTCGGTGTCATAGACTAACTTGAACACGGGATACCTAACATAATGTATAGGTGACAAGCGGTGACTAGTGGTGTCTAGGCGAACTTGATCATAGGGATACGTAACTGTATGTATAGGAGACTGTCGGTGTCATAGACTAACTTGAACACGGGATACCTAACATAATGTAACGGTGACAAGCGGTGACTAGTGGTGTCTAGGCGAACTTGATCATAGGGATACGTAACTGTATGTATAGGAGACTGTCGGTGTCATAGACTAACTTGAACACGGGATACCTAACATAATGTAACGGTCACTAGCGGTGTCAAGGCGAACTTGAACATAGGGATACGTAACTGTATGTATGTATAGGGAGGGGACTGTCGGTGTCATAGACTAACTTAAACACGGGATACCTGACATAATGTAACGGTCACTAGCGGTGTCTAGGCGAACTTGATCATAGGGATATGTAACTGTATGTATAGGAGACTGTCGGTGTCATAGACTAACTTGAACACGGGATACCTGACATAATGTAACGGTCACTAGCGGTGTCTAGGCGAACTTGATCATAGGGATATGTAACTGTATGTATAGGAGACTGTCGGTGTCATAGACTAACTTGAACACGGGATACCTGACATAATGTAACGGTCACTAGCGGTGTCTAGGCGAACTTGATCATAGGGATATGTAACTGTATGTATAGGAGACTGTCGGTGTCATAGACTAACTTGAACACGGGATACCTGACATAATGTAACGGTCACTAGCGGTGTCTAGGCGAACTTGATCATAGGGATATGTAACTGTATGTATAGGAGACTGTCGGTGTCATAGACTAACTTGAACACGGGATACCTGACATAATGTAACGGTCACTAGCGGTGTCTAGGCGAACTTGATCATAGGGATATGTAACTGTATGTATGTATAGGGAGGGGACTGTCGGTGTCAAAGGACAACTTGACCACAAGGATAACTAACATAATGTAACGGTCACTAGCGGTGTCTAGGACAACTTTAACACATGGATACGTAACTGTATATATAGGGGACTGTCGGTGACATAGATTAACTTGAACACGGGATGCCTAACGTAATGAAAAGGTGACAAGCGGTGTCAAGGCGAACCTAAACATAGGGATACGTAACTGCATGTATGTATAGGGAGGGGACTGTCGGTGACATAGACTAACTTGAACACGGGATGCCTAACGTAATGAAAAGGTGACAAGCGGTGTCAAGGCGAACCTGAACATAGGGATACGTAACTGCATGTATGTATAGGGAGGGGACAGTCGGTGTCATAGACTAACTTGAACACGGGATACCTAACGTAATGAAAAGGTGACAAGCGGTGTCAAGGCGAACCTAAACATAGGGATACGTAACTGCATGTATGTATAGGGAGGGGACTGTCGGTGTCATAGACTAACTTTAACACGGGATGCCTAACGTAATGAAAAGGTGACTAGCGGTGACTAGTGGTGTCTAGGCGAACTTGATCATAGGGATACGTAACTGTATGTATAGGAGACTGTCGGTGTCATAGACTAACTTGAACACGGGATACCTAACATAATGTAACGGTCACTAGCGGTGTCAAGGCGAACTTGAACATAGGGATACGTAACTGTATGTATGTATAGGGAGGGGACTGTCGGTGTCATAGACTAACTTGAACACGGGATACCTGACATAATGTAACGGTGACTAGCGGTGTCTAGGCGAACTTGATCATAGGGATACGTAACTGTATGTATAGGAGACTGTCGGTGTCATAGACTAACTTGAACACGGGATACCTAACATAATGTAACGGTCACTAGCGGTGTCAAGGCGAACTTGAACATAGGGATACGTAACTGTATGTATGTATAGGGAGGGGACTGTCGGTGTCATAGACTAACTTGAACACGGGATACCTGACATAATGTAACGGTGACTAGCGGTGTCTAGGCGAACTTGATCATAGGGATACGTAACTGTATGTATAGGAGACTGTCGGTGTCATAGACTTACTTGAACACGGGATACCTAACATAATGTAACGGTCACTAGCGGTGTCAAGGCGAACTTGAACATAGGGATACGTAACTGTATGTATGTATAGGGAGGGGACTGTCGGTGTCATAGACTAACTTGAACACGGGATACCTGACATAATGTAACGGTGACTAGCGGTGTCTAGGCGAACTTGATCATAGGGATACGTAACTGTATGTATAGGAGACTGTCGGTGTCATAGACTAACTTGAACACGGGATACCTAACATAATGTAACGGTCACTAGCGGTGTCAAGGCGAACTTGAACATAGGGATACGTAACTGTATGTATGTATAGGGAGGGGACTGTCGGTGTCATAGACTAACTTGAACACGGGATACCTAACATAATGTAACGGTCACTAGCGGTGTCTAGGCGAACTTGAACATAGGGATACGTAACTGCATGTATGTATAGGGAGGGGACTGTCGGTGTCATAGACTAACTTGAACACGGGATACCTAACATAATGTACAGGTCACTAGCGGTGTCTAGGCGAACTTGATCATAGGGATACGTAACTGTATGTATAGGGGACTGTCGGTGACATAGACTAACTTGAACACGGGATACCTGACATAATGTAACGGTGACTAGCGGTGACTAGGACAACTTTAACACAGGGATACGTAACTGTATGTATAGGAGACTGTCGGTGACAAAGGCTAACTTGAACACGGGATACCTAACATAATGTACAGGTCACTAGCGGTGTCTAGGCGAACTTGATCATAGGGATACGTAACTGTATGTATAGGGGACTGGCGGTGTCGCTCGGTCGGTTGTTTAATAACGATACGAGCAGCGATACACAAAGGTGATAAGAATATATTACATACGGTTTGGTTTAAGTTCGAGACTTACCGTATTCGACATAACGCTGACCTTAAACTTTCTGTAAGCCTGAATATAATCATTTATTACATATAAAGACAACCTGGGTAAATATACAAACACCTCCTGCCTGGTTGGGCAAAATGCACTTGGTTATCACACGGACAGCTTTTTTCGACCTTCAGTGTAATTACAGTTATCTGCAATCTGGAACGTGATAGAGATCCCTTTTGTTTGTGTCGTACTGTATATATGTAGATGAAATAGCACATATTGGGTTGATTATGTACATGTAGACTCATTGGTACATCACTGATCAATAGATATTGTTCGATTCTTGGAGGTAAACCAATACAATCAAAGCCACACGTGAGAAAAGTTCTTGTTGTAATGTTCTGCCACTCTCTCTTGTTACTGTAACAATTAAAATTATACAACAGCGTCGTTTTTCAATAGACAACCGTCTATATACGAAGAGCCAGATAGTCACATCAAACCTCATGTCTTCTCCCGTTTAGCCTTTCCTGTCCCCCCACTCCTGTTAGCCTCCCCGGACTCCCCCAGGGTGGGCATGGTAAGTCTCCGGAGTAGCGACAGCTTGGCAGTGTCCTCCATACCCTCAGCCACAGTGTTCCTTCTTGAGTAGAGCCTTCTGTTGGGCCTGGTCACTTGTCCTTGACCTTGCGATGGTGCTTCCACGGGTTTCCCTTCGTCCTTCGTGGATGTCTGCGGCGATGGTGACGACTTGCTTGGATTCACAACCATGATGCACGGTTCGCTGTTTCTTCTACCAGAAGTGCGGCTGACAGCAGGATCCGAGAGCCGTCTGTCCTGAATCTGCCGCTGCGCTTCCTGCAGCTTGTTGAGACGATCGACCATGGACGTCTTCTCCCGCGCGAGTTCATATGTCGTAAGGTTCCGGTCTTTTTCAAACTGCTTGACGTCGCGGTCACACTGCCAGCTGAGCTTCCTGTGAGTGCTGTAGAAGTTAGTTCTCTTGGGCATGTTCCTCATCCGCTCGAACGTCACATCATCCTCCATGGAGTTTATAGGCTCAGTATCAGTCGCCATTATAGAGTTTGTAAACCACAGACAGATCCTCTTTGTACTATTGTAAATAAAGCACAGCTTCACCGCCGATACCGTCAACAACTTTCAACGTTTCAGAGTACAGTCCGTACACATCACAGTGAAACATCACAATGACACATCACTTCTTCCATTAATTACCTTTTCAAACAGATTGGTCCTAGCAACAGTAACTCCAGGTTTGAGTAAGACTTCGTCAGTTACGGGCATATAACTCCTTCGTGTGTCCAAACTAATGCTTCTTACCTATTTATTCAACAAACACCGATGTGATTGTGAGAGATGGTCCGTGTACGCGGAATACAAGCCACGTCTATGGTGTACATACGGCGATAGAGGCAACTGTTTGCTGTCATGTCACTAGACAAACTATGTTATTGATAGGAAGCAGACTGGGCAGTTCACCTAGTCCCTCCCCTGGGAGTCATGGCCTGCTCTAATGCTGAAATCTTACTTTAATAATATGCCCCTTCAATGGATCAACATATCACTTTGACCCTACCTGCCAGCTTAAAATAACGGAGGAGTTTTGCTGCCTTCCTTATCACAAAGCCGATACGACTTGTCAGCCTTCTGTAAGTGCTTATCAATGATTCATTAGCTTCCAATACCTGTATTACACGGAGACAATCATCGCTTGCTGTGTGTAACCGAACACTGATTAAATGCCACAGTCCTCGGCTGTTCCAGGCACGTCCACCGTGGGCCTTGTGGGATCTTATACTGGGAGTAACCCATCACAGAAAGTAATTAGTTGGTGTTGGTGTAAATAGCCATGGTTTCTGGGTGTATTGGGTTTTAACCTGCTTTCATGGACGTTGCAGTCACGCCATGATGGGAGAAGGCAGGAGTGGGCTTTACAAGCTGTTCCGTCTAGGGATTTGAACGTGTGACGTGTGGAGAGATACCACATTAACCACTAGGCTACCTTAACGATTGGAATGATTATTCGGGATTTCCCCTCAGTGTTGAATTCATTGACATGCAATTTTCAATATTCCAATTACGTTGGTTGTCCGGTATATTTTATCGGATCGTTTTAAACCCAACCTTCAAATACACGTATTGAAGCAACAAATACAGCCAAAAAATAAAATAATAATCGTGATGGTTAATAAGTGTATGAAACAGCAAGTTCCAAAAGCAGAGGGCGGTATTGGAAGAGTCGTCTGTAAAATATCTCTTCTTCACCCAAGGGAGTAATAGAACTCGCGAGCCATTCATTTATGATTTTAGAGATATGTCAATAGAATATGATAAACCAAACATGTGTCTGTCTGCATAAGCAATTATCCACACCAGGATACAATGACACGTAACCAGCCAGTTCGTATACTGTAACTACCAAATCATTGGCAGCAGACTCAAACGATTTGCATTAGGGCATTGTTTGTTGATTTGTTTGTTGTTTAACGCGCACTCATCAATATTCCAGCTATATGACAGCGGTCTGTAAATAATCGAGTTTGGAACAGACAATCCAGTGATTGACATCATGAGCATCGATCCACACAGTTGGGAGACGATGACATCAACCAAGTCAGCGAGCCTGACCACCCGATCCCGTTAGTCGCCTGTTACGACAACCATAGTCGTTTTTATGGCAAGCATGGGTTGCTGAAGATCTTCACGGGTCTTCAGCACGTGAGGACTCAAACCAAGGAATTCAGCATGAGGACTCAAACCAGGGTCTTCACCACGTGAGTCCTCAAACCAGGGTCTTCACCACGTGAGTACTCAAACCAGGGTCTTCAGCATGTGAATGCTTAAAATGCTTAGCTACGTTGAAGCCCCTCAAGCTGACTCAACCTCCTCGTCACTCAACTTGTTGGGTCCTCTCTTATTTTATCAAAGATTGTCTTTAACCTACTACCCCATGGTAAACTCATCCCATGAGACAGGATACAGACTGTCAGTGTCACTTCATGGAAGTCAGAAGAACACTGCTATGCTACAGCATCATGAAAACAAAAGTAAATGCTCAACGATATAAGATTCTTTGAATGTTTTATTGCAAAATAATCTATTACCATTAAAATCCAAACAAAGGACGGACTTTGATTTGTAATCACGCTTGTTGTGTGGCCCTGGAATGTCACATGTGGCTTTGTCCATAGAAATCTGGGCCCTGTTCCACAATGCGTTCTTAGCACTACGACTATTGTAAGCCTATGTTAAAGTATGGGAGTTACGATCATCTTAGCGCTAAGATCGGTTTGGGGAACGAGACCCTGCATCACAACACATACAGTACACATCGATGTTTACTTTGGTGAAAGACAAGGATGCATAGACAATACTGAAAGCACATTTGTTTCATAAATATATAGCTAGACATAGTAAAATATATCTGGATACAGTCGTACCTGTAACCAATCATATATACTGCTCATGAATAATTTCAAACTCAACAAAAACAATAGTAACAGATACAAGATCAGTTGTTAGGTTATTATCAAAATGTGTTCTATATTTGGCAGAACAAAATGCTTTCATCAGGGCTATGGACCCAGAAAAGTATGTCTCTCAATATGGGTTGACTCATCTTCTCGAGGCAAGGGAGTTAACTGACTAAAAATTCCAGTTTCGACCCTTGCCAAACTCGACTGGAATTATGGATTTATATTTTGGCTGGACAAACGATCGTTTGTCTATGTTTGTCGTTTGTTGAGTCTATGCATAGTCCAATCAAAATCGCGTAATGAAATCAACATCTGGTTCGTAAACAACATGGATTTCAATGTGCAGACTGCAGGATTTGCAAAGCATGTGTACAATCAACTGGGTGTCCACAGATATTTTCCAAATCTTTTCATGTCTTTAATCAAGGAGCTCACATGATTTGATGCACTTCGCGAGGGAAGAACTGTTATAATACAATATAGATCTTGACCATCGTTCTGATCGTCTTGACTGGGCATCGCCATATGGTTTGAAGCACTCCTAATAACCACTGGTGGCGCTACAATTGAACCCAGAATTTCCAGGATAGTTCAGCAAGGGTGGAAACTGGACGTTTAGAGTCAGTTAACTCACTTGCCTCGGGAAAATGTTCCACACCATAGGGTAACAACCACACAAAGTCAACCAAGTCACCGAGTCTGACAAACCGGTACATTCAGTCACCTTGTGACCAGCATAGGTTGCTTTAAGTAACACAATTAATACATGTACATCATACATCGCTTGTGTCACATTTACAATTAATCATCAATGCATCTAGTATAGAACAGTCATCACTTATGTACATACCACATGTCACTAATACCGTAGATCTTGAAATTAATGCGTCTTCAAACTAATACAACCGCTGACCCCTATCTACTATCCAAAGTGTGCATTGAGGCTGTCTTATTGTTTATGGTCATTTTGAAGTTTAGTTAATGAAAGCAGAGACCACTCACATTTTTCACATTTAATCCACGCTCACGTTACTTTCAAGAATTACGGTATATGGAACAAACCAACATGGTTTTTGTATAGATTGTACAGCAGAAGCTAACACATGGTAATTAACACAAGCATACATCATTTGAGACAGTATATAGATATTTTACATAACAATCTTGCAATGGACACGAACAAGGAAAATATAATATATATCAATATGTACAATTAGGTTTTCCTCTGTAGAACTGACAAAGATGCTTTGTAAGAATGCAACTATGTGTTTTCATAATGATACACACACATAAAAATATATATATATATATATTAGTAATGACATAAATTATGTTAGTGTAAATTCCTACATAAACATATAATTGATACAAAAATAGTTCTCTTTTCTTTCAAGCAACTGTGACACATGCCCATCATTTGTCTCAAGCATACTATGAAACAGTACAAGTTAGTTTACATGAACCTCATTTGAAATATATGAGTGTAACAGATTTTCTCAGCCAATGTTAGGATGCAAGATCAGTTTGATGTATCTTAGTTGATCTTCCCTCATCCATAAATAGACGACTGTAGTGCTTAACACAGACGGAGGGATGCCTCATTCATAGTACGGCTGAAACAATGAGTGAGTGAGTGAGTGAGTGAGTATGGTTTTACGCTGCTTTTAACAATATTCCAGCAACATCACAGCGGGGGACACCACAAATGGGCTTCACACACTGTACCCATGTCGGGAATCAAACACAGGTCTTCGGCGGGACAAGCGAACGCTTTAACCACTAGGCTACCCGACAACCCCCCCAAAGCTATGAAACGATACATGTCACAATATTTTGCTTTATAAATACAAAATGTATCAAATATGTGAAATTGTGTAAATATCTTCTTATTTTGATGTTTGTTTGTTGTATAATGCCTGCACTCAGCAATATTCCAGCTGCGGTCTGTAAATAATCTAGTCTGGACCAAACAATCCAGTGATTAACATCATGAGCATCGATCTACACAATATGGAACAGTTGACATGCATCAACCATGTCAGAGAGGCTTACAACCTGACAGCATTGGTCACCCTTTTGACAAGCATAGCTTGTTTAAGACCAATTCTAACCAAGATCTTCACGGAGATCTTATTTTGATAAAACACAGAGTAATCAAATGATTCTAATTTATCCAAACTTTATGTGAAATATTTCTGCCAGTATGACTATGCGTGAAGAATGGCCTACATTCGATACGACCAGTAAGAACTTGTAGGCCTTCTGAACAACATGTATCAAAAACAAATGGTGTAGTGATACATTTCAATACATTATGAATTATATCTTGACTGTACCCTAGCTTAACATTGTGCCACACAAGTGTGTCAAGAAACATTTCTGTGTTACTGCTGATGCCATCATATCTCAGGAATGGTCACAACGGATGTGCCTTTGGATAACCTCAGGCTTCAGTCATTGGTGCTACTCTCAGACACCACGGCTCCATAGGACATAGCTATTGAGTGAGTGAGTGAGTTGGGTTTAACGCTGCTTTTAACAGTATTCCAGTTATATCGTGGCGTGTCAGCTTAATGTGGGAGGAAAGCCCAAAGTGATGCAGGTCTAAGACGTTTACCACTTCAGTGAAACCCACGAGCACGGGTATGGTGCTGACAAACCTAGAAACATAATCGGGGCGAACCAGGATTCCAACCCACAATCATAGGTTTCGGGCGTGCCCAAGGGATGCAACTCTGCACAGCGAATAGCGGCGCCTTAGACGACTGGGCCACCCGTGCCCCCACATAGCTATTGTGTCACATGACACACAACTGTATCTATATTACAGGGGCACTTTGTCCAAAGGGAATTACAGACTATCTGACCCCAGGGAAATAATTTTGTATGTTCAGAGCCATGGCGAGACAGATAAACAATAATTTCAAGTTGGGAGTAGATTGCTCTATATACTACCCCCAGTGTTTGTTCTGAGAAATTGTGGAAGAAGTGGTTTCCTGACCTCAAGTGGACTCATGGTGGACAAATCAGCTCAGTAACTCTACTGTTGTAAGGTCTTCAACAGCGTCACAACGTCATGAACTATGGATGACGTCATGTTCAGTTATTTGCAACAATACGCTCACATGATGTCAATTTGATATGGGCCTCTTCGCAAATAATGAAAACAAAGGAACCGTTGTTATAATGATCAGAAAGAATAACTGAGAACAATGCCCCTTAAATTTGTGCCCTTATGGTTAGTCATGGGTAGATCCTGAGTAGTCATGGGAACACTGTCAGAATCAGGACTACATTCTTATTTAGGGAATCACAGAAATAATCAGCTTAGCACCCATCCAATACACAAATAACCATAATAAACAAATAACCACAAGTATATCTACGCGTCGTTGTTTTATGGTATAGGCACTCTATTACTCACTTCAGTCTTAGCTTGTCGACTATTGACAAAAGTAAACGTGCAAGATGAAATTTCCATTTTTCTAACTTTCTTACTGGAAAATCATCTCCCAAATACTTGGTGCATAGATGCCTATGTAGAAAGAGGATTTCTACATTCATAAAAATCAAGTCTGTCACAGCCTCAAAACAGGTTTTGTATACACTACTTTCACCCACCATAAATGCACACAGCTGATTTGCAGTGTAGTAGCTATTATTAACCAATAAAACAAGACCTGGTTCGAGTGAGAGGGAACCACCGACAGCTCAGATCAATGAGCGTTCAGAATATTGCTCAAACGGCAATATTTCTCATGCAATGTGTGCCACAGCCTTGTGGATGTCTGCTCTACATATTGCTTCAGTATCAGGCAATGACAAGGTTCGGACAAGTTCATGCATGAGTTGGGCTCATTTGATCGTGAGTTGTAAACAGTCTCAAATTATAAGTTAACTAAAAATAGACATATTTCACCACTACACCGAAAAAAGGCCGAATGTACTCAAGGATGATGTTTGTAAGTTGGCTAAAAATAGACATATGTCCTCACTACACCGAAAAAAGGCCGAATGTACTCATAGATGATGTTTGTAAGTTGGCTAAAAATAGACATATTTCACTACTACACCAAAAAGAGGCTGAATGTACTCAAGGGTGATGGAGGAATATAGTGTCACATGCCCATGAAGTACTGACAATTAATCTGTCAAGGAGCAATAACTTATAGTTAGCACACTGTGCAGGCTGCACTGTTCCATGTCTACAAGATAGGGACAATGAGCTCAGTTCATCCATGCTATGTTCACTGTTGCATCAGTCTACCCACAAGACGACCCTCGTAATCTGCTAAACCCTGTTCAGTGTTGTATCAGTGCTCCACCAAGCATTGAAGCAATCTGGTCAATCTGATCATCTCTCATCGATGCCTCTCTCCTCTGCCTGCCGGTCAAGTCATCCCCATCCTCGTGGTATGAGCCTGGACGATTCGGGGACGGGAGAATAGAGTCTCTGTCCGACATGTCATCAGCTGTGGGAATACTGATCTCCAGCGCCGGCACAGGAGACTTTGTTTCAGGGGTGGCAAGACTTGGAGCTGCCCCGCCCTCTTCAGCAACAGAACTCAGCTCCTCAACCATTCTGTCGGGATCAGCACGGGGACTAGCCTGACCATTCAGGTAT
Source organism: Haliotis rufescens (assembly GCF_023055435.1). NCBI lineage: Eukaryota > Metazoa > Mollusca > Gastropoda > Lepetellida > Haliotidae > Haliotis > Haliotis rufescens. Next base: position 9,283,349 of record NW_025963890.1, read on the forward strand.
GGCCTCTCTGGACTTGTGATTCTGTCCTGATGCGCCCCAGGCTGGTGGGTGTAGGCCATGGTAGGACGCTGGGAACCACCAGGAACACGCAGCTGGGACGCGATCTGAATGTACTCAGTCTCACCCTGTATGTTGCCAGACTTAATACTTGGTCCAGATCCACCAAGGGGAGAACGCATCAGTCCCTTGCCAACCATAGCCTTACCAGCAGACTTGCCAGTCCGAGTGTCCCCTGCCTTGTGTTTGACACCAGGGGAGACAATGCTGAGATCTTTGACTGTAGTGCTCGGAGCATGAGACTGGACCGACACCCTCTTCCTCACATGCTCACTAGACTGACTGGCCCTTGACTCACTCCTGCTAGCACTGTTGGGATGTTTGAGCACAGAGACGTTCCCATCATCACCACGTTTACCCTCGCTCCTCTTTGACCGATCCTTTTCTCCAGAAATCTTCCTGTCGTCTCCGGAACCTTTCTTCTCCACTGCTGTCTGCAGGATTTCATCCACAGATATATTGTTCAACTTCTCATCTTCTTCTTTTGACCTTGGGTCAATGGAAATGACCTTGACCCGACTAAGCCGGGACTCTTTCGTATCCAAGCCATGTATCTGTGGTCGCTGGCGGTATTTCACCTGGTAGCCTTCAGTTCGCGGCACCCATGGCCGACCAGATGGGGAGTCTTCGAGAATTAGCTTTTCAAACACAACCGGTCGTGTTTCACAAAGGTTCTGAAGAAAAATAGATCCTGATAAGTTAAAAGGTCACAGTTTTACATGATTATGATAAACATATAAACATTTTGAATTGTTCTCTCGTAGACTGATTGAGGGCGAGTTGTACGAGAATCTCAATGATATGTTTCGATGTGAACTTTTCTACTCTGTTGTATACAACCATAATATTATCATGTGTTCAAAGTGTACTCAGTGTAGTGAAACAGCTTCTAAACTTTATTACCACTGGCACCACAGAGTAGGCAGGGTACCGTATATCACTGTGTATAAGGCGAGTTTTTTGTACCTGGAATTAGGGGCTTTCAAGCGGGGTCGTCTTATACACATGGTTGAAGAGTTTTGATGTTTTTTCCCCATCACAAAGACTTACAGTGAGCACGTAACACCGGAAATACCATGTCAGCGAATCTTTTATAACAAAGTATTTTAGTCTAAATATTCTGTCACATGCAAGCAATACTGACTTTATCCAAAAGTTCTAAAAAGTATGTTTTTTGAAGCACAACTGGAATGAGTGAGTGAATTGTGTTTAACACCGCTTTGAACAGGATTCCATTTATGTCACAGCATGTCAGCTTGATGTGGGAGGAAAGCCCAAAGTGATGCAGGTCTCAGATGTTTATCACTATGTGAACTTACAAGCATGGGTAAGGTGCTGACAAACATAAAAACATTCCGGCAAACCGGAAGCCCAACTGGAAGTCTCCTGTTCATAAAGTCTGTACACTAACCGTCCTCTCCCTCTTCAGGGGTGGTGAGCGAGGGGAGAGGATCCTGACCCCATCCTTGGTGATCTGGTCGGTCCAGCTGAGCGGGATGATGGGGCGTGGCTTCTCCTCCACCTCCTCCATCAGGTCTTCCAAGTCCTGGGTCATTCTGTAGGTCAAAGACCACTGGTTATGAACAGTACATATAAACATTCATTTTTCCAGAAAGGTTTAAACCCAAACCAACAAACAAACGTTGACTAAATACTGGGCAGGATTTGTTCCTTTTTTTGGGTGATAATGAATAAATGATCACTTTCAAGACTACTACGCCAGAAGCTATCATCAATACATATGTGGCTCTACAGAGTTATGTCCCTTCATCTTGAAGTGGGGCCACCTCTGTGGTCTTGTGGATACAGCGTGTGCCCAGAGCACGGAAGGTCGGTGGTTCGATCCCCAGCTGCCTCATACCGAAAGATGTTAAAAGATGGTACTTTTTTACCTCAGTCAACCTGCAGGAGCCACAGGGCATACTGTGTCACATACATGTTCAGGTGTGCCTTGAATGTAAGTGTGCCAACAAGTACAATACTATTTATCCATTTTCAGCTTGTAATATCAAAAAGTTTGCCCCTTCCTCACCACTGAGTGATCAATGAAACTTTTTTGAATTTCATTTCCCATGTTTATCAAATTTACAAATGTGAAATTACATTTGTCATTGGTTTCATACGAGATATTTTTATGAAAAAATACCAACAGATTTCCATGTCTGCCCTATAGGCACAGGTAACATACCGATACTTGAAACTGGCCATTACAATTGTAATCATGCCACTGGTACTTTAATACATGGTTTGTTGTTTGTTTATTTGTGGTTTAACACTGCACTCAGCAATATTCCAGCTATAGGACCGCAGTCTGTAAACAATAGAGACTGGAACAGACAATCCAGTGATGGATATCATGACCATCGATCCATGCAATTGGGATACGATGACATGCATCAACCAAGTCTGCGAGCCTGACCACCCGATTCCGTTAGTCACCTCTTACGAAAAGCATAGTCGCCTTTTACGGCAAGCATGGGTTGCTAAAGACAGGTCTTCAAAACGGAGTTTGGAACCCTGTCACCTACACACTTCTGATGACTAGGACAGACACTGTTTACTTACAGGTCTGTGTTGAGATCAGCCATGAAGTCAAACTCCTCTTCGTCCTTAACATCCTTTTCAGCATCTTTTCGTTCTTCCATTTTTTCCTTCTCTTTCACCTCTTCTACTTTCTCTTCCTCCAAAGTCTCAATCACTTCTTCCCTGGCCAATGCCGACTTCTTCCGAACCTTCAGGTCATTTGACTGAACCACACCATTGATTCCGATGCGGATTTTGTCTCCTCGGTGCAGTTGTTGGGCTACACGACTGCCGATGTTGCCATCGATGTTGTAGTATTCATCCTCGCCACGGTAGCCTGAAGGAGAAAACAGTGTTTCTTGTGAGGACTACTTTCATCGTTCTGCAGTCCCAGACTCTCCCAGCTAACTTCTACAGTAGAAGCAAACATAAAACTTCTTTTTCAATTAAGAACTGACTTTTGTGAATCAGTTCCCTGATGTAATAATCAGCGCTCTCTGTACATGTGAACTGACTAATCCAATGTACCTTGTATAATGGGCCGGTGGCCCCTTTACGGAACAAATGCATTCGCATTCGCAATTCACATTCACAATTAAGAACTGATTCCCAATATTGATTACATTTTTTTATCTATAAACCTATAAAAAACCTCCATACTGTATAAATATGCATCACAGATAAATTTGCGTAGCAGATTAACACAAAGTGTGAACACTGATTTGTACATTAATCACTTCATAAATGCTTAAACATATTGAAGTCAATTCTTACAAATAAATATGTAAACAATAATAACTTTACAGACTGCTTATTTCATCAATAACTTAAAAAAAATTTGAAAACAAAAGGAATCATTGACATCATTCAGCACAATAATGTTTATGTAGATTAAACAAAAATTCTTAACTTGGTAGCCTTATTTCCAATATTCACAAACTTCCTGTAATAGTTATGATTACTAATATTGCACCTTATATAAATTACATAACTATTAGAAGTCCTGTTTGTACATGACATCTCCCCTGTTATTCCCATCAGATGTCTGAACAGCACTGCAAGGAACCATAGGCGATTAGGTTACCTCCCTTACACTACAAACATTTTCTCATCTTTTCAGGGCAATAGTCTGTCATGTTCAGCTGATGTTATGAGGAGAGAATACAGATAAATTTAAATTTAGAGGTTTGCAATTTTTACGTTGAAACCTCATGCTACAGAGTTCAGTTTAAAAAACGTACATCCATACCATCTGCAATGCCAAATACAGCTCATATCCTTCGATGCTGGACTCCTTCATCAGTCTCACACTTACTTTGTTTTGTTTATTGTTTAATGCAGCACTCAGCAATATGACGGCAGTCTGTAATTAATAGAATCTGGACCAGAGAATACAGTGACTGATATCATGAGCACCGATCAAAATATGCCCACTTACCTTGTTTTATTGGTTGTTGTATGCATTGCTCAGCTATATGACAGCAGTCTTTAACTAATCAAGTCTGGACCAGACAATCCAGTGATTGATATGTTGAGCACCTATCCACGCAACCCCCACTTACTAGCAAAGGCGTCCACTACTCCATTGTCAGCATCTCCTGGGGCTCCCCCGAACGTGAGCCAGGCATCCAGAGAGGTGGGTACAGACTCCGCCCTCTTCTGTCCGCGGATGAACCGACCCTGGTTCAGGTTGTTGTTTTCGGGCAGCCAGTGTTGGTGAATCTGCTCCGTAATCTCGCGCTGTGAGCGGCTTGTCTCCAAAAGGTCCGGGTCTACTTTCACTACCATGTAACAGTCAGTTGCAGGTTTTGCACTTTTGAATTGACCTGAACAGAAGAGAAAATAAACAGTTTGTGAAATGATATCAATATTAAACTTTTGGTCACGCCCACTTTGGTACCTGAGTCTTAAACAAATGTACTGGAGATGTTCAACTCCATGAAAAAGGGTAAAAGTGAAGACAATTGATTACATATTTCATTCGCATAAAAACAATGAAACTTACCACTGGTAGGAAAGTAGACAGTCATCTATTATGTATCTGAGTTGGCTATATCAAAAACTGACAGGGGGTTTACCTGTTGTCTTTGGACGTTTTGCTGACTTGACAGTTTTCCTCTTTGACTGTGTTTTGGCTGACTGGGACAGTGAGCTGACCGGCCTCCCACTGACCTCAACTGCAGCATGGGAAAACAGTTGTGATCATTCTCCAGGATCATAAATACTGCAGTCTACAGCTTGACCGAGTTCAAGTCTATTTATATATATTTTAACATACCCCTAAGTTTTAATCAACTTTATGCATAACAACCACAATGTTCACAGCGACCCCAGAACAAAGTGATGCAGGTAGTAGTTGTTTACAGCTTTGGAAACACACAAATATGAGTAAGATTCATAAAGAGGGATCTGAACTCATGATCAGCAGATCCTGGCACTACAAAGGGAGGCAACTCTCAGAAAGGGAATGGAAGTCCTTTAGATCACTAGGCCATATGTGCCCCCTATCATATGTACAAGCAGAACGACATACTGATAAATTCAATGAGGATTCACTTTGCAACTTGTTGTATAAATGTATCACCAGCAATAACAACAGGCCTTACTATTAATCTTCTGAAGTTTGTGATAGTTTTCATCTGTTGAGTACCGAGATGATGACTTAGCCCTCCTTGGTGGTGCTGACACAATGTTGCGAGCTTTGTTGTAGAGGTTGTGTATGTAGCGATGCTGCTCACTGATGATGTCTGTAGTGGACCTGGCACGGTAGGTGCGAGTGCCAGTCAGGTCAACGTCCACGGTACGACATGATAACACAGGCTGTGCAGGTCGGTATCGGTGCTTACTCTCAATGTCCCCTAGGGGGCGCTTCTACAAGAGATGAAGAAAACAGAAAATGAGTGTATTTAGTTTCAGGCAATTGCCATTAAAGTTGCCATTGCCAATTTGAATGGTAATCATGGTCATAATTTGGAAAATGCTTTACATGTCAGCACATACACAATCATTACCATACCGATATATAAATAGTGATATTTTATACTGGTTTGTGAGAAGGATTTCATATTTCAATGTGTAAGATTAAATCTGCATTTTTTTCTATTACTTAGAGAAATTGTTTCTTGGCAAGTCCAGACAAAGAATCTTATATCCAACTAGTCCACACCATTAATCATTATGACAATATCATTTAATCCATGTCTTGTTGGACAGGTGTGCCCAGTGTCGGGTGTTTCTCAACTACAGTGACTACAACACTGTTTCCTGGTGCATGGTCAGAATGTGCCCGATTTTGAGAAAAATCCAATATCATTAAAATCAGACCTTAGTTCTCGCTACCGCTTAACAAAGATCTGAGGACATCCCATTAGGGGTCACATCAGAACGACCTTTCATCCGACCAATCAGAACGTCACTTACCAGATCATGAAAGTGGCAGTTGGAATGTGATTTCTAATCATACAACCTCGAAAACACTAACATGGAATATTCCGAACGATAGTTACGGGCTTAACGACTGAATCCATACAATCTACACCATCTATTAGCCATTCCAGAATGTCCTTATGTTCAGGTTTCAAATATGTAATTGAGAATTTGTCAAAATATGTTTCGAAGCGTAGTAGCCAATTTGAAATTAGTGCCGTAAAGCACGAGAAAGCTGCCTTCTGATTGGTCATTCCATTGGTCTGTAAAGTTCGCGCAAGGTCGGTCTGACGTGACCTGTAATGGGATGTCCTCAGATCTTTGTTTATAGGGGTAGCGAGAACTAAGTTCTGATTTTAATGAGATTGAAGAAAAAACCTAATGCTGATCCTTAATTTTCTTGTAACTATTAAAACATGGAAGACCTCAGTGGATAGCTAGTAATTTCTACCCCTGACTAAAGCATCTTCCTACTAAGAGAACAGTTTATCTGGCTGGTGAGTAACCCCAGCGACCACTTGACCCACATGTCATCCTGTTCAGATCATGACTTCCTGTATCACAGAGGTTTGCTACAAAAGCTATATATATATACCGGTATACTTCTTCACTAATATTCAACTTGGTCACATAGCTACAAATCCCTACTCCACTTATATTCTTCTATAAAGTGTGACGCTGATTTTGTCCCCACAATCAGAAGCTCTGTCAAGAGCACATTGAAAAAACTAATGACGCTCCCTGTCCCCACCACTGTTGGGACAAAATTTATTTGTTTGTGTTTTACAGGTCAAAATTTTTAACATTATCATTGGAAAACAAATTTGGTGCACTTCGACAGTAAAATGGTTAGGGTGAGGGGCTTGTATGTATTGTTTTCGATTAATCTTCAATACACACTTTGACAGACCTTGTGAAGGCTAGTGCAAAAATCATCAAAATGGTAGAGGTATGGTAAATTAATTATATTTTTTTGTATGGGACAATTTGACCAATCACTGTCAATGCTCTTGCTCTCACGACAGCGAAAACTGTTGCCATATAACAGTCAAACTACAACAAATATGATCTTCAACGAGTCAATGTATGGCATTTATGAGATATATATCCATTCTCTCTCCACTAAAGTTCGTTTCATCTGACCATGGTTACTGTAAATAACGGTGAGTTGTGCGATGTTCCGATCATTTAACATACGATTTTGCCGAAATTAATGTAAACAATTTTGAATGAAATTTGAAATAAAAGTCCAGATATAAAATGAACACTTTTTATAACCATCCAGTGTAATTACATGCTTAATTTTATGTACTTCAGGACAGATTTGTTGACATGGTATTTCCGGTGTTACGTGCTCACAGCAATGTCTTTGTGGTAGGGAAAAATACATCAAAACTCTTCAACCCCGTGTATAAGACGACCCCCCTTGAAAGCCCCCTAAATCTAGGTACGAACAAACTCGCCTTATACACAGCGATATACGGTAACTAAGATCTGCATCACTTTGGGCTTTCTGACCACATGAAGATAACATGCATGATATAACAGAAACATTAGTGAAACCAGCACCAACCCAGCTCACTCACTAACTCCAAGTAATTGGTCTATTGCTAATTTGTCACACAGCGACATACCCATTTACAGCTCATTTTGTGCTCCAAGGTCACATATGGCAACAGAAGTCAACCGCTCCACCCCCGTGTCACAACACGTAATATTCAGTGTCACGGAAAGTGAACCTCATGTCGCTTTAATTAGCAGCTGCCATGACACACACGTGTTGAATAACTGTCTTTGTATGTTTTCACAAGACCCAAGTCAATACCGATTCTAGTTGTCCCCACTCAATAACCCGGTCCCACAAAGGCCAGTATCATTTGGTGAGGGCTTACCTCAACACCTCAGCACTTTCAATGACACCTATACACATATCAGGGCCTTAATTCCCCATGTTGGGCCATGTACAATGATCGCCACAACAATGGCAGGTGATCGGGGACTTGAGTAGCGATGCCTGTTCATGCCAATAAACAGCCTGTAACTGTTGTCACCTACTGAATGCAGACAACATCAATTGATGCCAGCTTATCCCTATTGCTGAATGATACGAAAGTTTAGTGCAGTCCACACTTCGAAATTAACCCTAATCTGCTAGCCCGGAACTACAACACTGAGGTGGGGATAAAAAATCAAATATATATATCCAATAAATCCGATATAGATTATAGAGATCGATAATCGCCAACTGATTATCGATCAATTATTGATTAATATCGGAAAGTCCAGAAAGAAATCAACATATTTCACTCCACGGGTGAGCAGTAACAGATTTATGCATAGATAACTTTCTGGACATTTGAAATACAATAAAAACAGTTGCTTTCCGTCTTCAACAATTGACATTATTGACAATAACAAGTCTGTTTTGGTAAATCTGAATTTTCTTTCATCACAATAGTTTATGCAAGTTATTATCAATCACAACAATTTCATATCGATAATCATTAATATTTCTTCCCATCAATGGTAATTCAGATTATCGATCTGTTTAGCCATCATTTCTAACAGTAGCAATTGAATTTCATTCAAACAGGACCAGCTGCGAACTCTGAGGACTTTGAATGGAATCACATAATCATCCCATCTTGTTTTTTGTCATTTTCAATAGAATGACCTGAATTTATATTCAGCATGTGCAATAATTCGAGCATTTTAGGATAATCTGTGAATGTTCCTTCTTTCATTAACCCCAAATCTATTCAATCATTGATTTACATCCAGTTTTAAATGTACAGACCGCCTCCATGGTCTAGTGGTAGAGCATTTCCCTGAAGAGCGGAAAGTCCGGGTTCAATACCCGGCCGCTCATACCAAAAGACGTTGAAAGATGGTACTTGTTGTTACCCTTTCTGGTGCTCAGCATTAAGGGGCTAAAACAAGGACTGGTTGGCTCAGAGTCAGTATCATTACTGTGTCTGAGTGGGGTGTGTATGTTAATCTGTGGCATGGTATCTCAGTGGGCTAGCACTATAAAATCGTAATACGCCCGGGCTAGTACACACACACACACATGCATGCACGTTGCTATATAAGTGCAGTAATCTTGGACGCGATGTTGAACCCCATTTCACCTCATCTCTAAATGCATAATTGTGAAGTGCTCCCAGTTTGACGACAAATAACACATACCAGTGGCACTCACTGGGAATACTAATGTAGCATGGTAAATAAAGTATATTGAGATTTAGATCGATGTTGTGTAGAAATCTTGTTTAGTTAGTGAGTCACAAATTTGTAAAATGTTTACATGCACTGGGTTCATGTGGTAAAAAATAATAGATTGCATTATTCAATATCAGGCTGCACAAGTGTATGTTTTATGTATATCGAGCCCTGTCTTGTCATAGTCCCAACATTAAAAACTATTGAATAATGTAACAAATGTTATATTTAGGATAACACTTTCTTAGTAAAGTACAGATTCTCGTACTTTTTGGGGTTGAGTCCTGTCGAGGATTCGAAACCCACACTGCCAGAATGAGGCACCTAATCGCCAGCACACAAAGTCAGCGATCTATTGTTACCCACCCAGCCACCGAGGCTTCCACAAAATGAAAGTCAAACAACTGGTAGTCTAGATCTCATACTTTGTGTACCCCTCTGACAAGTGTAAATTGGCACAGCTGCCATGGCTGAAAGCTATGAATACACAATGTCATTTTGAAAGTGGTCAAATGTAACAGATTGTTATATTTGGGATAAGACTTTCTTAGTTAAGTACAGATTCTCGTACTTTTTGTGGTTGAACCCACACTGCCAGTTTGAGGCCCCTAATCGCCAGCACACAAAGTCGGCGATCTAACCCACTCAGCCATATTGAATAATGTGTGTCTAGATTTACCCGAGTGAGTAAGTATGGTTTTACGCCGCTTTTAGCAATATTCCAGCAATATCACGGCGGGGGACACCAGAAATGGGCTTCACACATTGTACCCATGTCGGGAATTGAACCCGGATCTTCGGCGTGATGAGCCAACGCTTTAACCACTAAGCTACCCAACCGCCCCTTTCCTGATGATAAGATAAATGATATGCCCACCAATGTATCTATTTATACCGGGTAATCAATTCTGTCTCAACTATCAAAAAGTAATATTCATGACCTGTTGCAAAAATCAGGCTGTACTGGAGTTCACATTATCATACTGTCTATCCAATCCGATTTAATCATATCATAGTGCTCACTACCTCTACAAAAATATCTCAGGACATCCCATTACAGGTCACGTTAGACGACCTTTCATCAGACCATCTGTCTACAAAGAAACAAAATGCTCAATCTGATTGCAACAAACTATTAGAACAGACTTAAGTTATCCAGTCATGCGAGTTAAACGTAAACTGTTTGACAGCAACAACCTCTGGTCGGCAACGCCTCAAGGAACATGGTACAACTTTTGTATAGCAACACGTAAGACCCCTTCAAGGTTCATGATACCTGAAGAAGGCCATGTTGTCCTTGGACCCTCATACTACATGTAGTCTTAAAGGGCCAATGTTGTATCGTCGAATCATAGGTTTTCGGACGTCATACGATTTTGGACAGCCATGATTATCGCGAATACTCTCAATTTAACTGAGGGTGTAGCATCACACAGACATTGTAAATACTCAGATGACGGCAAGTTTTTAAGTGAAAGTTGTCATTTAAAAGTGAAGGAGATGCTGTTCATGTGATTAGAGAGAAAACTACTAATGTTTCTTAAGCGTCCGAAAACCCATAACACCGGGTTATTTCATAAAGGAATACTCATCAAAGAATATAACATTGATGTATCCACATTTCTGAAAATATTTATTTCACAGCAATTCAGTAGGATATAATGATGAAAAATACTCATGGGAATTAATGGCAACAAAATATTTTTCTTCAGGTAAAAAACTTTCTCAGCACTAGAGACAGGAACAAGACTATCCTGAGTGGGCTTTACTGCAGCCACTGAAACATGTACACTCTCTGTAGGGGAATTGCTGTGTAAAGTATGGGCAAGAAACTTGACATCAAGATAGGTGGCACTTTGTATCAATGAATTTGGGTGGGGGCATTCAGCATCACCTAATGCATACTTTGTGGTCCAACACCCTCAACAACAAAGTGTGTGTAGAAACAGAGAATATCACCGAGCGTCTTCCAAAATGAACAATATCAAGATGAGGTGATAAAACTTACAAATATCTAAGGCTTACCAAGGATATTTTTACTTGATATATTTGAGCTTGAAAGACACACAAATCCCAAATCATTATTTGAACTTTTTCAGTTTTTAAACAGTAGGAAACAGTGTCTTGAGTATAAAAGTACAGAAAACCACTCTCCTACTCAGAGTTTCCTGCAGCCAACACAGTACCTCTGCCACAGGCCAGCGCCATGTGATAGTTCGTCACATCTTACACAGCCTTTCAAGATATTGTTTTTATCTGTTTCATTTCTGACATCTCTACACATCTAGATAAACATATGTCATAGAATGGTTAACTTTCATTGAGAAAATATCCTCAAACGTGAAAACCTTTTTACATTTGCATAGTTATCCTTTGTTTACATTGGTTGTACAGCTCCACGTGCTGTCATCAAAGCCCTACGGTTAGCTAGGAATATGGTCACACTGATCTACAAATCATATATATTGTCATGCACCTCACTGTCGCAGTTGTAGTAGCATATCTATATAATTATGCAAAACAATATGTAAAGTGCCCCAATATACTTGCATTAGGCTAATCTGTTCTGATCTCAAAATAAGCATGTTTGTTTACTAACAAAAGAAAAGTCTGGTCACGTGATATGCAAATTAGCCTGTGGCAGTGGTGTTATGCTAAGTCACCTGAGCGCCAGAGTGTGACAGCTAAGCTGGTCCTTAGTGGCAGAGAGATTAGTGATGGCATTTGATTGTGACATCATTGTAACCAATGACATCACAATGGTCTACAAAGCATTGTGATAAATGTTATATTGTCACGATATCTCCTAGAATGATATTCTCCAAGGAGATATCACTTGATGTCACCCATATATCTCATGTGGAAGTCAGTTTTGGGTGATAAAATATCTTAGATCAGAATAAGGAAAAAACGGGACCTAGAAAAAATATTGTCCCAAGTACATTTCGGATGTTGAACCTTAATGAAGACACAAACATGAACAAGAATGGAAAACCTGATCGAGCTACAGCCACTCAAAAATACAGATCAGATGTTTTATCTGGACAAGGTTCCAAGCATTGAATGGAGAATACAGATTCATGGGGAACTTTTCTGTCAGATATGACACACATTACAGTAAAAATACCTCACTTAACTATACAGGATCCTGATACAAAGCAATACTTATCAATATTTGTAGAGAAAAGAATCTACGCAAATCATGAAGGGACATTATGTTCTGCAATAATCTTCACAACCTACAGTCAACTGAAGACCCAGTCAAGCTAAATTTCTTCTAGTCTACACAGATCAGCTTACACAAGTCCATATACTGAGACTGAAATCTGCTGAAAATTATGCCAAAGTACAAAGTTCTGGCAGGTAATTTTATATATTTTTGCACAGTCTGTATGTTAATGACATCATTGAGTCACAAATGAGTTCTAGATCTGACAAGAATGTCTTACATGCAATACCTGTCCATACTGAGTCCTTGAAAAACACCAGATACTGTTTCCGTTACAGTCAGTGGAAGTTTGTAACCTATCTGCGCCGTCTTCGTCCAGTGTTCAAAGACCCCCATGCAAACACAACAGTGTCCTCAACTTCGTACTGTCCTCCTCAAAACTAACCATGATTCTGTCTCCACCCCACACTACCACACTGACGGGTTCCCCCCCACCCCCCATGTCCGCCCCTCATAACACAGGGCAACACTGTACTCATCAGGTAATCTCACACTGCAGATATGGCCAATTGCCCCCATTCACCTCATATCACACCCCCAGAAACACACAGTTAAGAGAATATGTGTCCTGTTCAATCTCGTCTGGCAGGCTTGGCATGGACTATACAATATTTATACAACTCACAAAGCTATTGTAATGACATGTGGATTGCAATGTCTTTAACATGATTCAGTTAAATAGTTTGTCAACATGGGAAAGGTGTTGGTATTGCTGGGGTATTTTGTTGGGCTGATACCAGATAATACCAGGTATTATCAGCTATCTCTCACTGAGTCTCAATGGCTGGCGGAAACAGATAATTGTTAACCCATTGTTGTCATGGTTACATCACAGATACCATACAGATTATTTCTAAAGTATGACCTACATAAACTTTACCAACATAACTTCCCTGACTAAATTCAATGTTAATTTTACCTCACTACCAAACACCCCTGTCTCGCATTATTTTATTGTCCAAAGGTTTCTACTGAGGAAGGAAATCATTACATCTGTTCCATTCTTTCTTCTACTTGATGAAATACACCATATGCATAGCCTGACCACACATACCTGCTTCTTGTGTATAACTTAATTACATTTGCAGACATTTTGTAAATATATAAATTATATACGCCTCCCATACCACGTTTTTGAAAAATATGGATGAAATCCTTATATTTATTGTGGCCACTCAATAGCCATATTTCATAAATGAGTGAATGAGTGAGTGTGGTTTTATGTCACTTCTAGCAATGTTCCAGCAATCATATTACGGTGGGGGAATACAAGAAATGGGCTTTACACATTATGCCCATGTGAGTGTAGCTGGGCGTGGAGTCATCCCACAGATGACATCCTTACCTTGTCAGATTGCTGACGGGGTTAACCTCTTTGGTCATGTGGACAAGGCGTCCGACCTCTGCTCGGAAGGTCCGTGGTTCGAATCCCATCACAGGACTCGGAAATTTTATGGCCGCTACATTGGCGCCCAACGTGGGGCTGAGCACGTTCATATTAAATTTGAGCAAAATAAGCCTCAGTACCCTACTATGCGGCCCGGGACGTGCCTTCTGTTGACGGGGGAGTATGTAGCAGGGCGTGGAGTCATCCAACAGATGACATCCTTACCTTGTCAGTTTGCTTACGGGGTTAACCTCTTTGGTCATGTGGACAAGGCGTCTGACCTCAGATCAGAAGGTCCATGGTTCGAATCCCATCACGGGACTCGGGAATTTTATGGCCGTTACATGAGGAATAAAACTTGGGCCTTCGGCATGACGAGTGAATGCTTTAACCACTTGGCTACCCCATCGCCTCCACATTTTATAAAGCAATAACAGTTAAAGATCTGACTTTCTGAACATTGAAAATACGAAATTCAAAATGTTCAAATACAATAGTTGACACCTAGTTGAAGGAGTCCCTAGATTAGAATAATATAGCGGAAAATCTGAACAAGAAAATTCCACTAAGATTACCCTGTATAATGCAATGATTGACTTTAACAGTGTTTGTGTTTGTAATGACTGGTTGAGGACAAGATAACAACCATGCACTGTTTATCATAATTGTTCAATCATTCATTATATCTGTTTATACAAAATAAACACACTTATCACATAACCCATAACAGGATAAACAGACATGAAAGTCAATCAATCAGCCAGTTTTCATTGATTTCCAGTCATAAAAAACTTTTGGCAAAATGAAACACACTAACCAATAGTAATGTAAACCACGAGGTGACTGAGGGAGTGAGTATAGCTTTACGCAATCTAATTAAAATCAGACCTAAGTTCTCGCTGCCGCTGAACAAAGAGAAGGGCATCCCATTACAGGTCACGTCTGAATGACCTTTCACGAACTTTGCACGACCACTGAAATAACTTACAAGAAGTCGACATCAGCCAATCAGAAAGCAGCTTTCTCGAGCTTTCAACCTGTGACGACTTCCACTTCTGACTACACTTGAAAAATAAGTTGACACAGTTCTTGATTAAAATTTTGAAAACTGACCAAACAAACATCCGGAAGATCTAATGTATGGTTGAGATTTTATAGCAGTGCTTCCCATGTACTGTGCAACACCTTCTCCGTTTAAATGTTTCTCCCACGGGAGCCTGAGATAGACGATAATTTGTGACGGAAACAGTTGAATGGGCAGTAACTGTCGTTCGGAATACCCTGTATTAATGTTTTCGAGGTTGTATGATTGGAAAACACATCAGAACTGTCACTTTCATGATCTGGTAAGCAAGGCTTTGATTGGTCGGACGAAAGGTTTGTGACGTGACCAGTAATGGGATGTCCTCAGATCCTTGGGGAAACAAACCTTGGCCTTTGGGGTGAGTGAGTGAGTGAGTGAGTTGGGTTTTACGCCGCTTTTAACAGTATTCAAGTTATATCACGGCGAGTCAGCTTAATGTGGGAGGAAAGATGGAAGTGAAGCAGGTCTCAGACGTTTACCACTTCAGTGAAACCCACGAGCAAGGGTATGGTGCTGACAAACCTAGAAACATAATCGGGGCGAACCAGGATTCAAACCCACAATCATAGGTTTCTGGCATGCCCAAGGGACACAACTCTGCACAGCAAATCGCGGCGCCTTAGACGACTGGGCCACTCGTGCCCCCCCTTTGGGGTGATAAGCGAACGCTTTGACGGCTAGGCTATCCCACCGACCCAACAGGAAGTGACAGAATAGTTGGAACAAGCTGACTTTAGCTGGTTACTGACAAGGAAACAGTTGTTCATTATCAAAATTACAAAAGAGATAGACTTAATCTATTTCCACATTTGAATGGTGTTTATACACAAGTTATATGAGCAATACAAATGTGGCATTGGCTGCAGCTGGAAATATTTTATAGAATTTTAACCCACCAGTCTTTTGGGGCCTGGACAGTTAACTCAGGTACTCGGTTCAGATGGATCCTGAGTAGGACCCAAGTACCCACAGAACTACCTGGACCCGTGGTTAGTCACATGATATATTCTTTAAATACAATAACAATAAAGTCGCTTATGTTTGCATTTCTTTCAGACTATGTACGCATTGTTTCTCACTTTGATACGTTCGAGAAAAGATATAACTTCAGTCAACTTCAATGTATGCATGATCTGATCGTTTGATACATGTATGAAAATAGCATTTGCCATGGCTTCGGAAAAACACATCCCAATCTGATATAATGTTCAAACTCTTGAAACCTACAGTGGGTAGGGTCAGGTAATGGGGGGGTTCGAGTACCCGGGATGTAAATATGGACTCGTGCCAGCCCTACAGTCTTTGTACATGTGGAAATGGTCAATAAAATGGCTGAGTAGTTTACAGTTATGTAGACAATGAACAGTGGGCCCATTTCAAAGTCTATCAATATTTTTTATCAGCATCTCAAACAGCTAACATCACTGGCTTCATGCAATAAACATTGCCACGGGGTATTCTTGTTAAAAAATGGGATTTCTAAGTGTGACCTTTAGGCACAAGGAACTTATTCTCACTGTGCCGATGTGACTTTAATACAGTAAACTACGTCTATAACAAACAAGCTTATAACGAACTGACCGATATAACAAACTTATTTTTGTGTTGTATATATGCTGTATATATGCTGTATATATGCGAATAACCAACTACAGTTATAATGAACTAAAATTAGTGGTCTCTTTGAGTTCATTATAACCATTGTTTACTGTACAAGAAAGTTCAAACCCTGAAATAACAAAGTTCAGAACTAAAAACTCATAACTATAGAACTGGGACAGGTGACTGGAATAACACGGCTGGAGAAGAAAGGGCTTGGGTATCATGTAATTCTCCAGCAATGCTGTAAGTCCCTTGCCTTAAGGCTCAGGATAACCGTATTCGACGTAATAAGCGCCCAGGGCGCTCTCAAAATTAGATATAGGGGGCTCTTATTAGAAAATTATTTTGGTGAAGAGAAAAAATAGAGTTAAAGGATAAATTTCGAGGTTTTATGCTGACAGCCTGAAATGTTTATATATGACAGATATATTTTTCAAGAATTTAATTGCCCATAATTAAGGGTGCATATAACACACGAGAGCGTATTATATGCGAATCAATAAGTCTTGTGTATATTGATCAATCGGAAGGGGTGCTAATTGGGATTGTTCACTAGCCAATATATTAGCAAATATCGCCGTGGGCGCTTATTAGAGCGGGGCGCTTATTACGTCGAATACGGTAACAACATTCATTCACTCAGGGGTTCATAATTCCTCAGAACCTGTTGGTAATTCTCTAATTAATTTGATCAAAACCAATCGACATAAAAAATAGGCATGTCAAGCTAGCTGAAATCACCACAAGAAGAACTTCATAAAAGAGAGATATCACAGATACAAATGTTAGTCTAGCTGGGTAAGAGAGTAAGGTTTGATTTGACCTCAGTGGAGGCTGAGATAAGTTGAGATAGGAGATATCTCTGTGGGCTTGTTGAAGTGGGCCTCGCCCCAGGGGAGTTGTGGTATGATGCTATTGTGTTCTGGCTACAGATGCTGGAGCTGTCAGTATACACGGACTACACAGCTACATAAACCAAGACACACCTTGGCCAAGAAAATGGCATATTGCCATAGTAACAGAGACCTTCGGGAGCCAATTTATAGGTTTGGGTGGGGGTAACAAACCATGCAATGATTCCTTTTTTGCTGTGTTACATCTGGAAAGGACTTTGGCATTACGGAAGTGGTAATTTTTTTGGGAAAGACATAAACAGTTTTATGTGTTACAAGGCTTTTGTATCAGGCAGATTGAGGTTGTGATTACACAGTTGGATTTAAACTTTTAGCTGGGGTTGGTGTTCAAGGTATATGAGCAAACATTTCATTACACATATATAATGTACGTAGAAATAAATAATTGTTATCATTTTGCATTGTAATAGGAAAAAAGGTAATTTTCCCAAAAGGCCAAAGCAATGTTTCTAATTGGTTCTTTCCTTCTTAATAAACAGGTTAAATTAATTTTTTCCTTCTTCCTTCCAATTTCTACTTATAGTAAATGTTAAAACCATTTTTAAATGTTGGCATTTGAACTCATGTTTTCAAATAAAAATCACATTTGGCAACTTTTGGGGATGGCTCATCCATGAAAATTGGGAAATAACAATAATCTTGCATAAACATGATAAACATGCAGGGAAAAGAATTACCATATTTTCTTGAGTATAGTGCACATTTTTTTTCCAAAAAAACACAGCTGTGTGGAAGGGGGTGCGCATTATACACGCCATAATGAGTTTTGATGGTTTTTTCCCCCCAAACTCAAAAGACATTAATGTGAGCACTTAACAACTGAAATACCATGTCAACAAATCCATACCGCCATACACAATGTAATCTTGTAATTACACGGTCTGGTTATAAAAAGTGTTCATTGTATGTCTGGACTTTTGTTTGTAAGTTATTTCATTAATTTTATTCAAAATTCCTTTTAATATTGTTTAAATTAATTTCGGCGAGATCGTGTGTGAAGTGATCGGAAGATCGCACAATTCACTGTTATTTACAGCAACCACGGTCAGAATACCACTATTGACGCCTTGAAACGAACTTATGTGAAACATTGTGCAAGCATCGTATATATATATATATATGTGACTGAAAGAAAAAGAACACCCGAGTCTTTCATATTACTATGGTTAAACTGTCATGGCACCCAAATGTTTCATATTACTATAGTTAAACTGTCATGGCACCCAACTGTTTCATATTACTATAGTTAAACTGTCACGGCACCCAATTGTTTCATATTACTATAGTTAAACTTTCATGGCACCCAATTGTTTCACATTACTATAGTTAAACTGTCATGGCACCCAATTGTTTCATATTACTATAGTTAAACTGTCATGACACCCAATTGTTTCATATTACTACAGTGAATCTGTCATAGCACCCAATTGTTTCATATTACTAGTTAATCTGTCATGGCACCCAACTGTTTTATATTACTACAGTTAATCTGTCATGGCACCCAATTGTTTCATATAACTATAGTTAAACTGTCATGGCACCCAATTGTTTCATATTACTATAGTAAAACTGTCCTGGGACCCAATTGTTTCATATTACTATAGTTATTATCATGGCATGACAGATTAACTATAGTAATATGAAAGAATCGAGTGTTCTTTAAGTTCTTTTGAGCAGTAATATATTGTAGTGTACCCAAGGAGAAATAATCGCCTCCCCTTCTGAGCGAGCACACGGCAGAGATTAGGAATGTCTATGATGAACATCTAATTGTTTCCTCTCTGTACTTGAATGAAGCAATAATCACCAGAACATATGCTGACAATGTGAAACAGATGACGAAGATGACCCACTGCAACACCATCTTACCTGGGACTGCTTCTGCAGCACATTGCGTGCATGCCAGTCAGCATAATCAAACGCCATCAAGCACCGGGTCGTCATGATGAAGCTGGCAGTCTGTCACAGGCGCTGCTGCTCAAACAGGGGAAGTCGGGCAGGACAACATCGCTCACATCACACACAAGCCTGAAAGAAAAAGAGGGCATTAATAAAACATGGGGGATATATCAGCAGGCGAGACTGTGTTCATAGTGATGGATGTTTTCAGTGCACACATGTACTTGTTACTGAAAAAACATTAAACATACAAACACTTCTGATATTGTAACGGAATTACTGATATTGTTGTGCTATTTAACTAAAGTGGTACTATTAGCATGATAAGGTGACAACATATAGATTACTTGTTTCATCGGAATCAATAAATCATATAATTTTCAAAATATTTTAGGGAAGAATATTTCGAGTTCGAATCTTGGATTGTCCTGATTAAATTTCTGAGTTTCACATTCGAGAAACTGCATCACTGTGAGATTTCCCCCTGCATCAAGCTGACATCAAGCCAGTCCCAGATAAATTCTGTAATTCAGCGGTTGCAGAAAGATTTGCAGAATTACAAAAATTGCAGAAAAACACCCGATTTGCCCTTTTTTATCACTCACCACACTTATTTTAAAAAATGACTTGGTATTAATTTTTAAGGAGGAAATGGTTCTGTTTTTACTTCAGAATTAACTGCATAATTTTGTAATTTTAGCCACAGAATTTGGTAGTTTTACAGCAGAATTCATCAGGGACTGACATGCTGTGTCATAACTAGAATATTGTTTAAGTGGCGTCAAACCATTTCTTGTTGGCATGAAAGATTTGCAGAATTACAAAAATTGCAGAAAAACACCCGATTTGCCCTTTTTTATCACTCACCACACTTATTTTAAAAAATGACTTGGTATTAATTTTTAAGGAGGAAATGGTTCTGTTTTTACTTCAGAATTAACTGCATAATTTTGTAATTTTAGCCACAGAATTTGGTAGTTTTACAGCAGAATTCATCAGGGACTGACATGCTGTGTCATAACTAGAATATTGTTTAAGTGGCGTCAAACCATTTCTTGTTGGCATGAAGATAAGTATTTGCATAGATCATCCCACCAACTGTGTTTCTGAAGTTTAATCAATTTATTCCAATCTAACATGGCAAGGTTCCTCTGTTGTTGTGTAATACAGGTATTACAAGATTATTACTACACCATGCAATTAATCCTGCCCTAGTTGTAACCTAATATTCTTGTTGAGAATTACCTCCACATACATGTACATGCCTAGATAGTCGTCAGTCCACCTCTCCTACAGTTTACTGACCTAACTAAGGATTAGTAAGGCAGTTGATGTACTTCATATATAATTCATAATAATCTCATTAAGGAAAGGCCTCACCATAGAAACAAGTATCACATCCCAGGATTTATCTAGACCTGCTCAGAGGTCGATATTTGGTCCCAAGTCTTCAGCAAACAACAGTAAAAATTCCCAATTTGAATTTTAAAATTTAAAATTTCTCAGAATTTATGAAAACAAGAAAATTAAAAAAATCCAATTTTGGACAACGTCACAACATTTTTTTCCAATTTGCCAGCTAAAGGCTAAGTTTCAAATCATAGATAAATCTCTGCATTAGGGCTGGCTAAAAAGATTGACAATTGGAATTTTCATCGATGGTAAGACATATCAAGATTATCAATTGATATGAAATTATCAATAATAACTTATACAAACAATTGTGATGAAATAAAGTTCAGATTTACCGAAACAGACTTGTTATTGTCAATAATGTCAATTGTCAAAGTCAGAAAGCAACTGTTTTTGTTCTATCTGAAATGTCCATAAAGCAATCTATGCATAAATGTGTCGCTGCCCACCTGTGGCGTGAAATATGTTGATTTCTCTCGGGACTTACCTGCATATTTGCTTAAAGTTACTCCAATATTTATCGAGAACTGATAACAATTTAGTTAGCGATTATCATAACTATAATCTATACCGATAGCTAGCCCTACCCTGCATTCCTCTCTCAGATCCTGGCTATCTCTACCTCCAAGTATCATTTAATCATGTTTCTATACAAACTATCCAACTTATTTGCTGGACACAGAGGGAAGCCCTAGCACCATGCTTCACTGACTCCTAGGTGACGGTTCCTGGCAGTGTCAGGCTGATCCAGTAATTGGTACACAACACAAAGCTCTGACATCACAGTTCTGGTCAGCTTATGATATGAAAGGCTAATACGTGGTGGTATTTGTGATTAAGGCACAGCAATAACAAACACTGTCTCAGTCGGGTACTTACCCTACTTAGACAGTCTCTGTTTGTAAACCTTGGAAATTCACACTATCAACTAGGTGCTTATTGCCATGAACAAAGCATCATGCTACATATATCATCATGAACAAAATATCATCACACACACACACATGACAAGGCTTCAGATATTATGAAAGTCATTTATCCAGACAATATTTGAGGAAATGAAAGTGTCCGGATAAGTGAGGTTTGACCGTATCATCATGAACAAAACATATGATACATATTTTTTGGACCCCAATGAATTTGGGTGGGGCAGGGGGTGGGGTGGGTGTTGGGGTAAATGACAAGGTTCAGATATCCGGAATGTTGTTCATCCCGACAATATTTGAGAAAATGAAAGTGTCAAGACAAGCGAGTTTGACTGAATCATCATGAACAACGAACATCACGAACAAAGTATAGAGTCATGATACATGTATATATATGTGATAAAAAGTCTCCTGATAAACATATTGTTTCAGGCCTACGTTGTGGGTGATAGGAACATTCATATTAGGGCTGGGACGAGTCCAAATTTACTACCCGGGTACCCACCACATTATTACCCGACCCTACCCGGGTACCCGCTGTAGATATTAAGAGATAGGTACAAACTGTCCAATATGTATTTAGATACATGTGATAAACGATCTGGCCATGCATACACTGAAGTTTTATCTTTATTCAAACATATAAAAGTCAGAGGGAATGGGTGCATTGTCAGAAAGAAATGGGAACATTAGTGACTTATAGTGTAACCATAGAGTTTTAGATAATTTTTGTCATTAAACAATATATCACATGACTAACCATGGGTCCTGACTAGGACCCGGGTACCCATAGGACTACCCGGGTCCTAGTCACGTGACTAACCACGGGTCCGGGTAGTCCTATGGGTACCGGGTCCTAGTCAGGACCCACTCGACCCGAGTACCCGTCTCAGCCTTAATTCATATGTCAGCCAATTGTTGTATGAGCGTTGTTACCAGGACATTAAATCTGGCCATGTTTAACTCAGGGAGTGACACTCTACATCACATCTTTATATTTTGTCTCAATCAAAACTCAGTTAACATGCTTAAACACTTTATTTTACTTGTGGCCGCCTCCATTGACTTGCAGCGCTGCTTGTCTGCACCGAGACTATAGGTTCAAGTGCATTCTGGTAGTGTGTAAAACTCTCCAAGCCTTCAGTGACAGTCAGAATAGATTTAGGAGATTACAAAACCAGGTGAGGCTCTGGGCGAGAGTTATGATCCGATTCCAATATACAAGCCAGCAGTTGGCTCTCCTCCTGGTGTCACATATCACAGACTAGGAGAGCTTACCGCAACAGGAGTCAAGGCAACATATTACGACCTGTCTCTTATCTAGGCTTCTATTCACAGTTCTGCAATACAGTTTGCACTCGGAACAGGTCAGAAATACTCAGGAGTTGAAAAACAGTGAACATTGCCTCTGGTTACAGATAAGTTTACAAAGGTACCTGTCAGCTTCCAGGGAACTGGGAGAATAACGATGATTTATTGCTCTGCTAGGCCAGTTCAACACTTACAGGATCTATCACAGCACCCATCAGCTTTTTAGCCAGTGCTGGATCTCACTTTTCATACTCACATATTTAGCCCTATGAATATTGTGAAATGCACTTTAGTCAAAATCTAGGAATGTGTTACACAGGAATTTATTGTTGGTGCCAAGTTTGCTCAATGTCTTATCTCACTACACACATTACTGTCTAAGTAACCTTGAAAGTTTCATGTACAGATTGAAATGTGACTTTCAGAAGTCATGAAGCATGTCTTTTCTATTTATTGACCTCCAAGCTGACTTTATACACCATTGTCATCCAATATGGCGGTCTTACTTATAAAACTGCCTCTGTGGTCATGTGATGTTGAGCATCTGCCCGGAGAGTGGAAGGTCAGCTGTTTGATCCCTGGATGCTTCATACAAAAAGATGTTAAAAGGTGGTACTTGTTGTTACCCTGCCTGGTGTTTGGCACGAAGAGGACAAAACAAGGACA
The DNA here is from genome assembly GCF_023055435.1 of Haliotis rufescens. Taxonomy (NCBI): domain Eukaryota; kingdom Metazoa; phylum Mollusca; class Gastropoda; order Lepetellida; family Haliotidae; genus Haliotis; species Haliotis rufescens. Next base: position 9,307,008 of record NW_025963890.1, read on the forward strand.
TGTTAGCTCGGAGTTGGCACTCTGTGTCTGAGTGGGGTATCCATGTTAACCTGTGGCATGGTATCTCAGTGGGCTAGCACTATAAAACCGGCATTAGTCCAGACTATTGTACAAGTTGGCGCACACTTTTTCCCCCCAAAACAAGAGCCCCAAAATAGTAGCTATCTATAATACATAAGAAAATATGTCCAAAAGCACAAATGAGTCATAAATATAGTCTTTGATTTGTCTTAATTCCCCTCGGCAAAGTTTCCCAAACTTTATTATGTTACACGTATTGGAAAAATCACTACATGGCAGTGATAGAAATTGCCACTAGTCCTGCAGTCCTTGCCAAACTGCCCAATAGTTAAGGTATCATAAGGACTACATTGTATTAGAAATGTACCCTTTTTAGGGTTTTTGCTATATGTTACCATCATGAGGACTAGTTGACTAAAACTGTTAGCTTCTATCACTGGACATGGTGAGGTGGACTGTGGGTGAAATGGGGTTTAACTTCATGTTCAAAATTATTGCACTTATATAGTGACGTTCATGCACGTGTGTGTGTGGCTGCTTGTATTAGTCCAGACTAATGCCGATTTTAAGTGCTAGCCCAATGAGACACCATGCCGCAGATTAACATGAATACCCCACTCAGACACAGTATACTGACTCCAAGCCAAACAGTCCTTGTTATAACACCAGGCAGGGTAACAAGATGTACCATCTTTTAACATCTTTTGTTATGAAGCAGCCAGGGACTGAAACCCAGACCTTCTGCTCTAGATGCACTACCACTAGACCACGGAGGCTGTCATCAGTAGTAGTGGGGGGGCGGTCGGGTAGCCTAGTGGTTAAAGCGTTCGCTCGTCACGCCGAAGACCCGGGTTCGATTCCCGACATGGGTACAATGTGTGAAGCTCATTTCTGGTGTCCCCCGCCATGATATTGCTGGAATATTGCTAAAAGCGGCGTAAAACCATACTCACTCACTCACTCACTCAGTAGTAGTGGGATGATACATCAGTGGAGCACAGGTTTTTACTTCTCATTACAAGTGTCGATCACAAGTCGCACACTAAGTAAATAATATTGATTCATACCTAAAATCATTGCTATAATAATTGTTACATCAAACACTAATTAGTAATGAAAATTAGTGGTGAAAACATAAATATTTCATCCATTGCACTATATTTGACACTGCCAACTGTAAATTGTCAGTGTGCCAGGTATTTGGCAAGATTCCTGTCTTTGAAAATGAAGGCTTATGCACCACAGACAAGAGCACATGCAAGTATCATGATACGTATCGGTTTGTGAGCATTGTATCCTGATACGTATTGAATCGCACAGTTGGTGTATCGTCCTAGCCCTAGTCACCAGTACATGGGACAGCTTTATAATCAAACATCAAGTAAATCTGCAATAATATTTAATCATTTACACATACATGTCTACATGTTCATGCTTGCCAATATTGATTATACAATAATAATAGCTAAGTATGAATTTTGTGAAATAAATAAAAGTGTAACAAAACCAAAATACAGTCAGAATATGGCATTGACAGCTTAAATTTGGATAATTTTCTTAATCAATCTGAAAAATAAATTTAAATATCATGCAAGTGTATAGATATATAACGATTTAGGTAAAATAATTTTCAAGATTTTAATTTATTTTAAAATTTTCAATCATTGCATGATCATGTACATGACTCATTATTAAGTTATTGATATTCAAGTACATATGATCAGAAACACTGTTGGCGACAATTTCTTTATATACACCTCAGACATAAACAGTTTAGTTTAGTTTAGTTTATGTAACAAAACAACAACAACCAAAGTATGTGTAAATTAAAGAAATCGTCGCCTATCATACACAGGTATGGGATTCTTTTAAAATAAAATAAACGATTAACCTGTTCACACAAGTGAAATAGATTATAAAATATTACATATATACCTTGAAATACCTTTTACTATCAGTCATGCATTCCTTGACAAGGTTTGGCAGCAAATTGATTAGAACAATAGTCTGTTCACGACATGCAAACTTATTTCTGTACGTGTGTATTTCTATGGACGGCTTGAGCCGCGAACTTGAGGAAACTTTGCAAACTTTAACTCGTGTGATTAACCTTCACATTGTCAACGTGTATTTAATGACATTCACTTGTCCCTACCTGTCTACGCACTCCTCGCGATGACCCAGGTGAAAAGTCCGTTAATTGCTACAACAATTCAAATTCGGTGGCTAAAACAGTAGTTCAGTTTCTGTACCCTCAGCCATGAAAGTGACCAGCAGAACAGTGACATGTGACCTTGTTGTCAACAACAACAAATGACCCAGCTTCCGTGTGATCAAGTCGAAGGCGCCAGATACGATTTCTGACAGCTTGCAACATCAATGACAGCGCAACGCTCCGCCAGTCGACCTTCCATTGCATGTTTAGATTACACTATCCCAATAAAAAAGACAGCATATGATGCCTCTTCTTGTTTTGGAAAACAGACTCGCTTCTGTGTAGCTTTCGAAAGATCCAATGACGAAGTCTGCCAAGCACCTGCTCATATCTAAAAATAGCACGATTCACAGCGAGACCAAATTTACTGCTACTTGTCCAACAACTACTTTTCATTTTAAGAACAACTGTCGTATGGTCTTGAAATGATATGAATTGTATATTACTTCTTATATATAAAGAGTGAGATATATAGTTTGTGATAATTTTATTCATATATACGCATGTTTTAATAAAACAATGAGTGATGTCTGTTGGGGTGCAATAGTTGCCAAATCAATGAAGGGATTCTACTTCAAGCAACCTATAATTTCCTTGAAAAAAATGCTACAAAGGAATTGAAAACAATTACAAAGATACCTGGAATATCAATGTAAATAATTGCAAAGTAAAAGTGCAGTTCTTACATGTCACCATTTCATTTATTTTTATGCATCAAATCTATTTTTTAATGTATTCTTTAACGGTAAGAAATATTGTTCTGATATAATAGAATGTTCAGATGAAATACGATTGTTTACGGAATTTAGTTTTAGAATATTATTTGGCTACTCCTGTTGTGTGATATTTGAATTGTAAAACTTGACTGAATATCTTAACCAGTTGAAAATGCAGTTTGATATACATTTATAATGTTTTTAAACCCGACAACACGTGAACAATGACGATGTTAATTATTTGAATGCATTACTGGATACAGCTTCAAGTAGGCCCGTGTAACGAAAGATTTATAAAGTGCATGACCTATATTGTAAGTATGCATGCTTATAGCAGTTTATTCGGGGCGGTCGGGTAGCCTAGTGGTTAGAGCGTTCGCTCGTCACGCTGAAGACCCGGGTTCTATTCCCGACATGGGTAAAATGTATGAAGCCCATTTCCGGTGTCCCCCGCCGCGATATTGCTGGAATATTGCTAAAAGCGGCGTAATACCATACTCACTCACTCACTATAGCAGTTTATTCAGTTATATATTGATGAACTCTGTCATACATAGTCATTTAGAAAGTAAAATAATGCTAAGATTGGCAATAACTTCGCAGCGTACGCAATATTCTCGTCTGTAAAGTCACGTTTGTTGTAGATATTGCGATAAATAGCGGCCAAAGTTTACACAATGTGCTAATTACAGTGTCTAGACATGATCATATACGTGAAGCGCCCACCAGACCGTGGAGCCTGGCTGAGACTGATACTTGTTTAATGGATTGTTACATTACACAGAACCAGTGGTGTCGAATAAAGAGAATTGTGAGCGTCTCCGAAAAAAATAGATCTTTAGCCAACAGTTTTCAATATGAATTAATCACACTCCATGCACTCGAAAAACATAGATAGACCCGACTACAAAAGTACAAAGAAATGGGCACTAACAACAACATATTACTGAAAATGTAGATTGATTTATCTAGATCTGCTCAGAGGCCGATATGAGCAAATGACAGAGGAAATGCCGAAATTAAATTACAATTTTCTCAATTCCTCAGATTGTATGAAGTAAGAATGCTAAAAATCCACTTTTGAAAAATATCACTATATTTCCCAATTTTGCCTGCAAATGTCACTTAGTTTGACAATCCTAGATGTATCCCTGTGTCAATATATTTTGATAATGATAAAAATAAACATGTTTTTCATCAGACGCCTTTGGGGACACAATACAAAGGAAACTAGTTTTTCTATGGTAGTATTTCTAAAAATTCCCCTGCTGAGAACGAGGCTGCATAAACATACCATCACAAGAACATTCCCGCCGGAAGAAGATTTTTGGACTAGGAAATCTATCGTCGTGTAACATCAATCGCATGGAAAACAACGTTTGTAAGCTTAATTTGAATGTCATCTTTCTGAAAACACCAGGACCTTAAATCTTAAGCTGTCAGTCAGAAAGAATTTCGCATTTTAGAAGTGGGATGTACATGACATCTTCGAGAACTCATCATGGCCTCCCCCGCCAACTCAACTTCGCTGCCTGATTCGGATTATGGGGCTGCTACTGGCGACCCTGGCAGTTTCGGGGAGGAGGATGGCGATTTCCAGGGCCCTCACAACTGGAGGCAACGTCTGAAACCCGTCAAAAGTCGAAGTAAAGACGGAGATGACGAGGCGACCGAGGAAGATCTCGACCCCACCAGCCCTTCTGAGAGGTAGGAAAGATTGCCCAAATCCATCTTGTCTTAGATCTATTTTTAGCCCGGCACCTAATCTGATTTTCTATAGAACTGTCAGAAGATGGCGCCGATGCCAGAGGAGCACGTTGCATCCACTGTCATTATTGATCGCAACTGAAGAAATTGTCTCTGTCCATTGTCATCGCAGTCATGGTGGACACCGTTGTCTCTTTAAATCATGCAAGCCCATGCGTGTTGCCAGAGGCATGCTGTTTATTTTACTGGAGAGCAGTTAAAAAATGATAGTTTTCTTGTGTATACATGATGCATGTATGCTGTAACTGAACTTCTGGTTGAGAAAAATAAATTGAGAAATTGTACGATTTTATATTAAGTGAATCAATACCCGCATACTTAAATTGGCAGTATATAGTGCAGTTGTCCTCTGCTTTTGCCATCCAACATCTAGGCCTACAAGGGTAGGGTCGAGTGGGTACTGAGTAGGACCTGGGTACCCACAGGACTACCCGGACCAGTGATTAGTCACGTGATATATTGTGTAATGACTAAACTTATCTCGAAATCTATGGTTACACTACAAGTCATTAATGTTTGTTTTTCTTTCTGACTATGCACCCATTCCTACTGATTTTTCATATGGTTGAATAAAGATATAACTTAATCCAGCTTCAGTGTATGCAGGACCAGATTGTTTAATACATGTATCTAAATACGTTTTGCCAGGGCTATGCAAAAAAAATTCCCAATCGGACATTTTGAGACATCTCCTGAGACCTACAGTGGGTACCCGGGTAGGGTAGGGTAGGGTAATAGGGGGCCGGGTACCCAGGTAGTATATTTGGACTTGTCCCAGCCCTACTACAGGGTCAATATATATATATATGGTATAATATATCGCAAGTCTTGTCAAAGTATGGCTCTAGGATCACTTTGTGCAAGTGAACCTATATGTACGTGCAAGTGTGGGCTTTGTGAAAGTGTGGTCTTTGTGAAAGTAGTCATTGATACAGATCGAGGTTATCGAATGAGTGTGTCTGTGATGGTAAATATCCTGTATTAGGAATCAGGATTTTACCTTAACATACAAAATTTTGATTTTAATGGCTCTAGTACATGTATATCAATGATGGATGAAATAAGAAATACCCATAACTGCTCTGGATGCACTGTAGGTACTATAAATATTCAATTCTCTACATTTGTGCATACTGGATGCATATTTGTGCGTCACATTTAACCCTTGGAATATACATTGTATTTTGTGAGCCTTGGCTTTGTCATATGATCATGAAGATGTCATTCTTAAATTCTGTCGTCGAAACACCTATTCTAAGCTGACACTAATAATACCTAAACATTGCAAGCTTTCCAGGAATGTGCGCATATATACTAACTATGTCAGAAGGTCAGTGATTAGTCAGTCGGACAGTGACAACAAGTGATATAGTTCCAACTGAAACATGTTTTTAGACACTAATGTAACTACATATGTGCAAAAAAACAATTGCCTACACATATTTTATCTACTTGCTTTTTTGGCAATATATTAGTCCGCTAGCTATCTAGAGTCTAGTCCATGTTTGTTTAGAGCCTGCCTGGTCGGTTAAAGCGTTATGAAATGCGGTCAGAGTCCACACAGCAACAAAATGAAACGAGGTAACAATATGGACAGATTTCAGTCAAATCCAACCGTTCTAAATTGGGGAAAAGACCCCAAGCCGCGGAGGTCTACATGCATAGATATGGAGGCTGATCCTTCTGGAGTCCTCGCTAAATTATTTCTCACTTTATATATCTCCAAAGTTGCCAAAACTTGAAAAAGGCCTCAGCTACATCCCTGTATCTCAGATTATTATTTTTAAAAAGGGGTAACAATTATCCCAGTAATCATGTTAATTTGTCCAGATCACATGTGGTCAATTCTGACAGGAGAGACAAGGGTGGCTCCGTGTTTGTCATGTTAAAGCTTCATATTAAGTAAAATGTAACCATGTGCGAGTTGCAACATTATAAAACTGCTACAAAAATTAGCGTATTAGAGAAGCCACATCAGCATGCTCAGATGAGGCTTGAGCAAACTTTGACTGCCAAATCTATATGCAGAATACATAGGCTTAAGATCCTAGCAGATGTCAGCTTTGTAAAATGATATAGTTTCTTTTAATATTTGTCAAACTGGTGGCCAGTGGTGGCCTTGGGCTGTCCTTTACAGGCAGTTTCACTCTGAATGTCAGTCTGTGCCTAAAGTGAGTGAGTGAGTTGGGTTTAGCGTCGCTTTTAACATTACTCCAGTCATATCATGGCGTGTCAGCTTAATGTGGGAACAAAGCCCGAAGTGATGCAGGTCTTGTCTGTGCCTAAAACTTCGAGTCTACTTGTCGGAACCTGTCTCTTGACATTTTTTTTCAGTAGAACTTAGTGATAATGTATAGACTTTGATTTGCAAAGCTTACTAGACTGAAAGAAGATTAACTAGACTCGGGCTATGGACTAGTAGCTAAAATCACATGCTGTATTGGTGCAAGAGAAGTGAAGCCAGAGCTTATCTAATAAACATGATAAAAGTAATATAATATTTAAAAATAAATGTAGGTGAGCTACAGCCTTGTGGCTCTTTTTAAAAAGTAATGTTCTTGTTGTTATGATAATGTGTTCACTACATTTACATCATGTGGATATTCAACACTAAAAATCTGTCAGGTAGGACTTACCTTAAGACTTACTTTCAGATTGGCATGATTGGTGTTGCATCTGTTTTCTAATCACCTTGTTTATTCAGAACGCTTTAGAACAAGGTAAAACTACATGATTTTGCAAGTAGATTGTCAATATTGGATTACGTGTACTGATACTGCGAAGGTAGCAGTCATGGCAATGCTCATTGAAGAGTTGCACGGGTTTACGGTTAAAACTAACTTAAAGAAAATATTTACCTGTCAATGATTTGGCATGTGCAGCAACCCATTTTTACCTTCTTTCAAACATTCTAAGAGTTCATCTGTTTAACTATAGTCAGATGTTAATATGGTTAAAACAATAAACTTCATGTGCAGGTAAAACTTTGTAAAAGAAATCATTTTTAACAGATAACATGGATAAATCAGTTTCCAACCAGTCCATACATGGCCTTGTAGTAAGCTGACCATGCTGACAGCTATCTCTGTCTCATTGAATAATGGCTGTTTTCCTATTTACTTTTGTACTTAATATTGTTGTAGTTCTTTCTGTTGCTAGGGTATACATGGGATGTAAAAGTAAATACCCATGTCATATATTGTTGATATAACTCGCATGATTGAACTTATCAAGATCATTGTTCACACGCGCATCTAATATTCATAAATAACGTCGGATTCTTTAACTCAAGTTTAGACTGATGGTTAGATGGCACCAGTGTGGCATGGTTCAAAGACATTCCCAGTGCCTGAACATGCTGAAGGACACTCTTATAGGTCATGTTATTATTTTGTTATAAATATACTCACTGATAACAGAAACGAGAATACCATACATCATGTACATGCTATTTAATATATGAAGAATTACTCATATTCAAGAGATATTAGATTGGTTTGATGCACAAACGAACATACTGGTATATTGTGTGAACCGACGCTCATGAAAGCATCACATGTGACGTCATAGATCCATGACTCGAGATGCACCATTTGTCACGTGCAGGATTAGCGTGTAAAATTTGGAAATCATGTGCAGCATACTGTGATAAGAATAAAGACACTCTGTGGTAACACTTGACTGAATGTTAGTTTTTTCATTAATTGGTACACATTGGAAACATCTCTTTTTAACGTACATACTTCTCTATGTGTTTTTGTGGTTCGTGTTTCTATAGGCGGTGAGTATACATGTACCTTGTAATGATGGTTCATGACGTCAAAGATAAATATACTTTTGCAGGGTTCACTCTAGGAATTTTCTGACATGGGCCCTTAATGTGGAAATTTAAAATATTCCAGAGGTACACCCACACTTGCCCATACAGGACAATGTTATAACCCCCCATTGTATTTGAAAATGTGGGCCTTTTTTCAAATTTAGAGGCTAAAAGCACAAGGCCCGACCCTAGAATTATCCCTGCCTTTGCGACCCGTGAAGATCTGGAGTAGATTAGGTCTTCAGCAACCCATGCTTGCCGTAAAAGGCGACTATGCTTGTCGTAAGAGGCAACCAACCGAATCGGGTGGTCAGGCTCGCTGACTTGGTTGATGCATGTCATCGATCCCAATTGTGTGGATCGATGCTCATCATATTAATCACTGGATTGTCTGGTCCAGACTCGATTATTTACAGACTGCCGTCATATAGCTGGAATATTGCTGAGTGTGGCGTTAAACAACAAACCAACCAACCAACCCTGGCTTTTCACAAGTAAGCTGGATCAACTCATGGAAAATGAGGAATGCAGTCAAACACCTTTGTGTCGAACTTTGATGTGTTGGACTTACCATGCTTACAGTTATCTCGAAGCAAAAGCTTGGTCTCTGCGAACTTACATAGGTCCCTTCAACTTCGACACAGCAGTGTTTGACAATATATAAATGTTATATCAATGTACTTATAAACAGTATCAGAGTATGATTCACAAAATTGAAAGTGGGATTCTCAAATTCAAAGGGTATCCTCAATATGCTCAGTATCAAACTGATCAATGTGAACATGGTGAAGGAAAAGGGCAAACTTTCTAGAATTCTACTGCTCATTATCTAGCCTATGGTGAAGTGACATTCCCTGGGTTCAAAGATGGATCCAAAATATTATTGTTGGCATACAAAAATTCCTATGGGCACATATAAACATCTTTCTGGCACACATAAAAGTTTTTTGCATTTTTGCTGGTGCTATGTTGGACAGATCATGCTGATAAGAAACTTAGCAAATGACTATGCCAGGTATTCTGTAAACAATCTTTTTTTCTTCACAAACCAGCAGATCTTAAAAAAATTAGCCTGAGGGCACCTCAGAACACAGACACAAACATGTTGTAATAAGAAAACTGAACCACATGGCTCGGGTATCGTAGGTACATTATGGGTGAAATGATACGTTGGTGCACTGGTGCATTGTTAGTCTTCATGTACAGTACAATACATTTTTCCCCGTTGCTGGGAACGATACACAAGGCGACTAAGACGATACACTTGTTAAAATAAATTACTTATGCATCATTTAATGACTCCCAGCAAGTTTGTCAGTCAAATATTGCAAAATGTGTCCTTATTAGCAATTCAAGTTCATGACTAAACATAGCCGCTACGAACATGTGTCTTCAGCTAGCAATTCCTTTAGAACTTGCTCTGAAATATTTTATTGTCAAGACGTTTCCACTCGATTTGATGTAAATGTGTATTGCAATATGTATCATATCGCGACCGATGTATCGCGATACGTATCGTATTGGGACCTTGCTGTATCATTTCACCCCTAGTACATTATGTACGAGACAAAAACATTTAAGCAGATAAGTAGTACAGAAGCGATTGGTAACATAACAACTTGAAAGTGTTGAATACAAACAGCAAATATTAGTCTATTTGAGTACATGTATACATTTACAATAGGATAAATATATACAGGTAAACATTGATGGTCAGCACTGGTCTCAGTTGTCCGTTCAGCAGATGGTTGAAAAAATGTTTGACGTATTGTATAACCACCGCTTTGGGTTGATAATTCCACAACTACTTTGCCTTGAAGTTGTCCCGGTTAGCAGGTCAAGTGCTAGTTTGATGTCTGTTCATTGAAACTTTATCCCTTGTCATTCCTCTCAACAGATATAGGGTATTGAGCCTGCAGAGTTTATGTTAAGCCATGTTTGATCAGAGGTCAAAATTAACATATGTCCGCATGGGTTATAAGTTAGCAATATTTCTATTACACTGTGCATATCCAAAGCTTATTACCCATGCATTGGACCATTTTGCTTTCTTTATAACTGTTTATGTTCAAGGTCTGTACCGTCTCCTGTGGGTGTTTGTGTACAATAAAAGTCTTCTTCTTCTGTGGTAATTTTAAGGTCTAGAGAGGAGATGCAGATTTTCTTGGCATGCACATTTTATAAAAGAACGAAGTGAAAAGGTGCTGGTGGATTTAGAAGTATTTTGAGTGAAATTGGATACATAGCTAACGCGGGGGATGATAGTAGTTGAATATTTTGTAAAGAGGGCATCTGAACAGAAAATGTTCATCTTCTATTTTGATAGTTTTACAATGGGCAGTCTGTGCCAAAAACATTTGCGCCTACCAGCCCTAACTTGGCTCTTAGCATCAGTTTCAATAGAACAGCTGATAGATTGTAGTGTTAATATGTGGACTATTTTAGCTGAGCTTACTAGATTGACGAGATCTTTACAAGACTCAGGCTTTGGACTAGTGGCTGAAGTTACTGACTGAATAGGTATTATTCTACTTATGGAGTGTTAGAGTTTCTTCCTCTTAAAGTTTGAAAGTCGGGAACATAAGGTTTCCGTTAATCGTGTTCAGAGAAGCTGGTTCACGAGTGTTCTGATCATGGTAGTGTCAAGTTATCACCGAACATGCTAAATGCATTGTGTGGCATTCATGATGAGTCACAGGTAGCTGTATGAAATAACTCTAGAAAATCAGTTCAGAAATTCCTGTCACTATGGCCACTCCCAAAGAAAATAAATTCTTTCAACTAATCAAAATGGACGATGCCTACAATCGACTCCCCTTTGAAATATTTATTAGCCATGAGTTTGCATTTGATGTGAGTGTTACACTCAATCTATTAATAGAACATTTCGCAACAAGGATTCTCCACATGTATTCTCATGAGTAGACTTTCACAAGTCTCTAAGGCAATAATTATTAGTTTAAATCATTCATAGATTATGTAAATAATAAGAAAAAGTTGTCCCAATGAACATGATGAGAGACTGGAGTGTCCACATATCTAGACTTGCCTATTAGGAGGGTAGAATTACTACACATCCATGGACTTATCTTCCAGTACAGCCTTGGAGCAAGGCTAGCTGATGAGGAGTTGACCTAGAGAGATCAGTATAGATAGTCAGTGTAATACCAGGGTCAAGGTAGTCCATACACTCAGAGCTGATGTGACCTGGCGGTGTGCTGGGAGACATTCAAACAGACCAATCCTTCATGGAGGATCTCCTTACAGTCAACATGGAGTTGCCTGGCAAGATCCTGATTGTTACCGACAGGTAGAGTTGTGTGCTAGCTGTTCCAATCTTGTCAGTAGGCACAGGTAGAGTTGTGTACTCTGTGCTCTGACAGCTTCTTAACTGACCTGTCAATACAATTGTGTCTGCACATTCCTGTTTGACAAGTTTGTCATATCAAATTACACATTGTTACAGTTTGTGTTTGAATGGAGAGATGTGTTTTTCTGATATAGAGCAGTCTAGTTGTTACGATCAGTTTTGACTTCATTGGTGGAAAAAAGGGGTTTTACCCTAAACCCTTATGAATTTGTTTTGTCATGTTTGTCAGGACAATTTTATAATTTTATCTTGGCAAAACATTAATACATGTCATGTGGCACTAGATCATTAGGACAGGTGTACTTAGATGTGTTAAGTTTCTATCACTTTGTAGTAACCCCATCTCTTTCTACGATAACCCAAACTTCATCTTGTTCATAACATGTGACCCATGAAGAATAGGCCTTCAGCAACCCATGCTTGTTGTAAGAGGTGACCATGGTGACTAACAGGATTGGGTTGTCAGGCTCGTTGACTTGATGCATGTCATTGTATCCCATTTGCGTGGATTGATGCTCATGATATCAATCACTGGATTGTCTGGTCCAGACTCGATTTTTTGGAGACTGCCATCATATAGCCGGAATATTGCTGAGTGCTGCATTAAACAACAAACAAACACTTTTACAAGAATGATACAGCCAGGTAATAGCCCATGGATCACAATTACTTGTGTTTGTTTGTGATGGGAAGGTTTACCAATTTTGAGGGGTTTTGGTGACAGAAGGCAATCATATGTTTAGTCAAATAGAACCAAACAGATACATCTAGTTTTGATTACTGATTATTTTTTTGAAAATTGCCGACTAATATCATGAATATTAGCCCCTGATTATCCCAGAAATACCTAAGTGCCTTAGTTTGGAGTTTTTTGTATTCCCAGTTTGGCGGAGTTTGAAGAGAGATCAAAATTATTCTTTGGGTACGCTTTACTTGAAACGGCCACAACTCAACAATTTTATAAGTGCTTTGTTTCACACTTGACAAAAATGACATTTCTATCCCTATAATCCTGGTAATTAGTTATATCTAATCAGGGCTCGATTTAAGGAACTTGATTTAACTTGTACCACGTACATGTTGCCATGAAAACCAAATTGTACCAAACAAAACCAGGTTGCACCCGGGTTCCATAAATTTATCAAAGGTGAAACATAGGCCGGCCTGCTGCAAGTGTCACAAAAATTAACAATGCAGTTCTGTAAAACATAATAGGAATGTGCACATAATCTTCAAGTACCCATATTTTGATGGCGTCAATCCTATGAAAGCCTGACCAATTACCATGATTACACGTAACACAGGGATTAGTGATTTAGTATGGAAAATAAACTTTAGAGGTATTTAGTGTGTTCATAGATCGATTTTGTGTGGAGAAGGGAGGGTTAGTCCATGTTAGTCTAAAACAAATTTTGATTTTTTTTACCATGTTCATTGTTGACATGCACTAAATATTTTGTTGCATTTTTCAATAATAGATTGCACTTGTGCATGTTTTATGTTGTTAAATCGAGTTCTGTTATTAGTTGTGATGTAGAATTTGTGCCATCTTGAATATATAATTAATGCTCCTCTGATCATGCTTATTATCCACACGGATGTCATGATCACATGACCAGCTGTTGACCAATCCGTTGGATGTTTTCCCCAGAAAGGTACACATGGTAGTCTGGAGCCATTTTGAACATGTTGGTAAAAAATATATAAATGTCAGAACCCACATGATCAATGTCTGGAGGCAGTTTATGAAATGTGAATTTTTAAACATGCTAAAGAAAATATTTTCTATTTATTGTGCATGTGATGGGGATGGAATATGAGAAGATGGTGAGGAATACACTGTATACATGGTGCATGTGAATAAATAACCCAGTATGCAAGCTGTGGTGTTCAGTGATGGAATGGTTTGGCCCTAATTATGCTGTTGAACAGGGGAAATTACTCAGTTTTGACTGAACCTACCTGAGCAATTTCGGTTTGTGTCCATTTTATTTATTCCAGCAGTTGGCTAGAACCATGAATTATTAGACTCTAAACCTGCTTAGAGAACTAAATATTGGTCAATAATCATCATGATGATAGTAGGAGCTCTGGTGTAATAAAAACAAGAACAAATTAAAAGAATGAGTGTTGTCATTCGACTTGGTTTACAGGTTCCATTGACCCCTGAATATCCGGGGTAGAATAGGTCTTCAGCAGCCCATTCTTGCCGTAAAAGGCGACTATGCTTGTTGTAAGTGGCGACTAACGGGTTCGGGTGGTCAGGCTCACTGACTTGGTTGATGCATGTCGTCGATCCCAATTTCTGTGGATCGAAGCTCATGATGTCAATCTCTGGATTGTCTGGTCCAGACTCAATTATTTACAGACCACCGTCATATAGCTGGAGTATTGCTGAGCGAAGTGTTAAATAACAAACAAACAAACAAACAAACACAGGTTCCATGAAATTCTGTCCGAATATGTAACCATGGTAACTGTCCTTGAGTATAATCCTGCCCTTAAAACATATTTCTAAAGTCATTGGAAGAGTTGTTTGAAATAGTCTACTGTATTCCACTCATCCTCTTAATGAATGTGCTACAATGGACCTACCCTTGAAAAGTATGAGAGGAGTTTAAATAAATCACGTCAACATTGCTTCCAAGAGTCTGTCTATTCCTGTCGTCGTATAGTTGGAGTGCTGGGTGATAAACACAAACACACGCAGTCTATCTCTTTGACTCAAAGTACGGGTTGGTTAAGTGAGAAACTGCATACCACCATGGCTCATCAGTATTAATCCCATGCTTCATTGAAAACCATGAACCGGAATAGAGGAAGAGTGTGTTTGGCACAATAGGATGTTTTGAGTTGCATCCCACTGGTGTGCCAACAGTGTACAAAATTAGCGTAAAATCACTTGTCTGAGATTTGAAAATTTTTATGAAGAATCAGTGGCATTTTCTTGCCACTGGATAGCAGATTATTTTTTTTGATGAATGAATATGATAATTCGTTTCTAACCATGCTAACCCTGACCAGAAATCTTTGATTATGGGTTCAATTACCAGATTTGTCCAGATTTTGTGTCTATGCTTGTCAGTACCATACCCATACTCGTGGGGTTCACAAAGTGGTTAAACATCTAAGACCTGCATCACTTCCGGCTCTCACATCAAGCTGACATGCTGTAAATAACTGGAATACTGTTTAAAGCGGCGTTAAACCCAACTCACTCACTCACTCACTCACTCACTCACTCACTCACTCACTCACTCACTCACTCACTCACTCACTCACTCATATAATGATAAATGGGGGAAATTTTCATTATCGATACTTATTTTGTTGCAGTATTTTGAAAGATGAGAAAAAGCCCCCCATCGTGGCCAAGGAAGAACGTCTGGATGACGGGAGGATTAGAGAGCGGCTCAAGTCCATGCCGGCCTGGAAGAAAGATCTGCTGGAGAAGAAGAAAACAAGGCCTTCAGTAAGACATCAATCACTTCCTTCCCAGTTCTTGGGGGCATGGGTGGGCCAGTCATCTAAGGCACCGCGATTCGCTGTGCAGAGTTGTGTCCCTTGGGCACGCCAGAAACCTATGATTGTGGATTTGAATCCCGGTTTGCCCCGATTATGTTTCTAGGTTTGTCAGCACCATATCTGTGCCCGTGGGTTTCAGTGAAATGGAAAACGTCTGAGACCTGCATCACTTTGAGCTTTCCTCCCACATTAAGCTGACATGCTGCGATATAACTGGAATACTGTTAAAAGCGGCGTTAAACCTAACTCACTCACTCACTCACTCCCAGTTCTTGCTTTATAGGAGATTAACATTATACATTTTCACATTTGTGGGTTTGGTTGAGTATTCAATGCCCACAAACTTACTTTGAAACCTCTTGCTAACATTTGTCAGTCCTGAATGAAATATCCAGGCATCGAATACTCCATAAAACCCACAAATCTGAAAACACATATTGTTTGGCAACCAATCAATTGTTATAAATCATTTTTTTAACAACCTGAAGCACGCTCTTTGCGTGAACTCTCATAGTTGTTAGACAGATAGGATGTCTGGAATGCAGTGATCATAATACATGTGAGCGAGTGAGTGTGTTGGGTTAAACTGCCGCTTTGAACAGTTTTCCAGTTATATCATGGCATGTAAGCTAATGTGGGAGGAAAGCCTGAAGTGATGCAGGTCTCAGACGTTTACTACTTTGATGAACCCCACGGTGCTGACAAACCTAGAAACATAATGAAGATGAACCGGGATTGAAACCCACAATCAAAAAGGGAGGGGAGACATTCCTGTGAGCTTCGGCACAGATGTTGCCATCTTATTCCGAGTGATAACTTGAATGAAACTTGCCATATGCATTGCTCATCAGCTTAACTGGTGTGATTTGCTATTTTTAAATAATTCGAAATTGGTTGTTGTTTTATATCTTCATAGACATGATGGAAACAACTTAGTCTCAAACAAGGAAGGGGTCGTTCCAGGCCATATCTTGAAAACAATTCAAAACATTTCAACAAAACTTGGGATATGCATTGCTCGTGAGCTTCACTGGTGTCCTGTTCTATTTTGAAAATTTTAACATTTTTTGGACAACTCTGGCTTTGTTTCAAACTAATTCATTATCTTTGCATTAAACTATACATTTGCAATGACAATATATGCTCAGCGATTGCCTTTTCATATTTTTAGATTTTTAGATTTTTTAATTTGTTGTTTCCATGGAAACAATTTGGACTAAATCTTAAACGAGTATCGTTTGTTTCCTACCATTATCTTTGTCGGCTTTAATTTGCTAGTATTGTTTTGGGGACTTGCAAGCACATTTAGTAGTGATTTACAGTAACAACTTGAACTAATGTATCAAAAACAAAGGAGCTGGGAGAGCAAAAACGCATTCTAGTAAATGTATTTGAAGGGACCTTCTTTTTATCAAATTCTGAAAATTATCTCTGTCCTCAGTACACTCGACACAGCAATGGATCTGCAGCGTCGGTAGCTCCATCACAGGTAAGCCAGGGTGTCGGTGCACCATGCCTCCACATGCAGCCACTAGACACATGATGCAGGCTCTGTGGTCTGGTGCACAGTCCCAGTCTTGTCATTGTGAATAATATTTGAGCATTTTGCATGAATAGATTTGATGTTTCAGAGTATAGGCTTGCTCCTCCATTAGGTGAATGTGAGCATATACTCTGAAATGTTGTGGTCGTCATAATAAAGAAGTTGACATCCTTAAATGCCATTCAAAGACTTTATATGTTTTTAACTTTTTTGATAGGAAGGTAGGGTAACAGACAGTGACATTGGCCACTAGTCCAAAGCCGAAGTCTAGTAAAATTTCTTTCGACCAGCTAAGCTTTGCTTATAAAAATCCATACATAACACTAAAATCTACTGAAAAGTATGTCGAGTGACCAGTTCAGGTCAGTAGACTCAAAAGTCTGGGAAGTAGGAAATCAATTCTGTTTGCTATTGATTCCAACATTGGTACCATGTTTGAAGCCAATTCGCTAAGATGATCGTAACATCCATACTTTAACGTAGGCTTACGAAAATCTTAGCGCTAAGATCGCTCTGTGCAAGTGGGCCCTGGAGAC
The DNA here is from genome assembly GCF_023055435.1 of Haliotis rufescens. Classification (NCBI taxonomy): domain Eukaryota; kingdom Metazoa; phylum Mollusca; class Gastropoda; order Lepetellida; family Haliotidae; genus Haliotis; species Haliotis rufescens. Next base: position 9,324,521 of record NW_025963890.1, read on the forward strand.
TCCAAGAATTGGCTTCCTACATGGTACCAATGTTGGAATCAAGTGGGCCCTGGAGACAACAAGAATTGGCTTCATACATGGTACCAATGTTGGAATCAAGTGGGCCCTGGTGTCAGTGCAGATTGTTGCTTAAAACAAAAGCATTATGATTCTTCTGTCTCTTAAGCAAACACACCATGTAATGGCTAGTCTGAATTTAATTCTTGTTGATGTATACCAGCCTGAACTTTTACTTCTACGGTAGATTTTATTCTTTATATAAAGGCAACAACTAAACTAATCTAACTTTACCTAAATACATTACTAGACTGGCATGAGACTAGTGGCTAAAGTCAAATACAGGAAGTGCATGATATCTGGATAAGAGTAAATTATGAATCAAACATAACCATGATAACATGAGCATGATGAGTCATAATTAACATGGTGAATAAATTGGAAACAAAAATCAGTTGTATGTTGACAAATGTGTACAAGCAGAAGGCATGAGTGTAGCCATGTTGAACACCCAGGGATTTATGAGGATTTCAAACAAAGTGCCCTTGGCAGGCAAACTGAGAAGAAATCTAGCTATTGTTCAAAATTGGAAAATCAAATTGTGATTTTTTTTAAATGATAGAAATTGACACTAGTCCTATAAACTGCCCAATAGTTAAAGCATCATAAGGACAAGTAGAAATTTGCTATTTTAAGGCTTTTGCTTTATGTTATCATTATAAGGACTAGTGGACTAGACATGTTAGTTTCTTATGCTGTTTTTACTGTTTTTACTTATTTGCTGCAGACTTAGGGCTCAGTCTCTGCTCAGGTATAGATAAGCCCCCCACACCTCAATGACAGTGACTAATTATGTCTTCAGATTCCTCTAAGCATATCAAGTGGATTAAAGAGAAGAAACACAAACCCCGGAGCAGAGTCGGCCTTCACACAGCAAGTCGTCAACTCACAGCCGATTCTCTCGGGGGTTCCACGCAAGAAAGTCTCACCTTCCAATTCTGTGAGTATTGTATTGCTGTAGGGCTGGAACGAGTCCAAATGTACTACCCAGGTACCCGACCCTATTCGGGTACCCGAGGTTGGGTACAAAAAGTGTTTTGATCTGATTGTACATACACTGAAGTTGACTGAAGCTTTGTTTTTACTCAAACATTTAACAAGTCAAGAAGAACGTGCACACAGTCAGAAAGAAATGCAAACATTTGCGACTTGTACTAGTGTAACCATCAAATTTTATTGTTAATGCCATATAACCATATATCACATGACGAACCACGGGGCCGGGTAGTCCTGTGGGTACCCAGGTCCTACTAAGGACCCACCCGACCCATCAAAGTACCTGAGTTACCCGTCCCAGCCCTACTTCCAGGTTGTCCTGTGGGTAGCCAGGTCCTATTCAGGACCCACCCGACCCACCCGAGTTACCTGTCCCAGCCCTAGTACAAGGTAGTCCTGTGTGTATCTGGGTCCTACTCAGGACCTACCCGACCCAGGTACCCGAGTTATCCGTCCTAGCCCTAGTACCAGGTAGTCCTGTGTGTATCTGGGTCCTACTCAGGACCCACCCGAGTACCCGAGTTACCCGTCCCTGCCTTAAAACCAGGTAGTCCTGTGGGTACCTGGCTCCTACTCAGGACCTACCCGACCCAGGTACCCGAGTTATCCGTCCTAGCCCTAGTACCAGGTAGTCCTGTGTGTATCTGGGTCCTACTCAGGACCCACCCGAGTACCCGAGTTACCCGTCCCTGCCTTAAAACCAGGTAGACCTGTGGGTACCTGGGTCCTACTCATGACCTACCCGACCCAGGTACCCGAGTTACCCGTCCCAGCCCTAGTACCAGGTAGTCCTGTGGGTACCCGTTAAATTTACATCCTCAATTACAGTATCAGCATCTCTGGAAATCCTCTACATTGTTTCAGTTTCGTCAACCCACTCCGGGTCAACCAGTATCGGGTCGACGCAACCTGTCCAACCCTCTCATCGACCCAGCCTCCAACAGTGAACTGTCCAAGAAACGTATCGAGCGGGTGCAGCGCGCCCGGCTCTACCTGCTACAACAAATGGGCCCAAATTCCTTCCTCATCGGCGGGGACTCTCCAGACCACAAGTTCCGTGTTATCATCGGACCGCAGGTAAGCAACTTGCCACATTTGAGCCGGGATCTTACTTTGAGACATGTAGACATTTATTTTTCTGTTTGTGTGCATATCAAAGTTGAATATACTTTTTTCTGATACTGTTCAGGTTAATATTCTGTACATATTGCATGGATCACTTTGGAAAATAATCTAAATATGCCTTAGGCCCCTGTTGCTTAATTTCAGTCATCTTCCCGAGGCAAGAGAGTTAACTGACTTTTAAAGTCCAGTTTCCACCCTTGTTGAACTAGGCTGGTATTATGGAGTTACATTTGGCTGGACTAACGAGTCTATGCATAGTCCAATCAAAATCTCGCAACAAAATCAAAATCCGGTTAGTAAACTGTCGTGCAGATTTCGGTCGATTGCAGGATTTGCAAAGCATGTGCACCGCCAACTCATTGTCAACAGATATTTTCCAAACCTTTGCATGTTTTTAATCAATGTGCTCGCGTGATTTGATGTTGTTCGTGATGTAAGACCCGTTTTATCACAATATAGATCTTGATTATCGATAAGATCGTCTTGACTGGGCGCCGCCATTGTGTTTAAAACAAATGCAAGTGGATTGGTCCATAGGAGAGGCTCAGAACAGACATAACTTATAATAACCACTGGTGGCGCTACGATCGAGCCCAGGAATTCCAGCCTAGTTCGGCAAGGGTGGAAACTGGACTTTTAACTCTCTTACCTCGGGAAGATGAATTTCAGTGGGCCCTTTTATCTTCTCCCCGATTTCCTTTGAAGTGTTATGTCTCCAGTGTTACTAGACTCGGCGCCACTATCTTCATAGTCGGGTCTACTAGTTTTGTCTTTTGATTTAAAAGAACATGAGTTTCCCGATTTTCTTGTTGCCACAATATCAATAACTGAATTGTCTGGACCAGACTCGATTATTTATAGGCCCACGTCATATAGCTGGAATATTGCTGAGCGTGTGTTGACTGTATGCTAGGATGTTACCCAGTACATGTGCTACTGTTTTTACTGTTACCAGACCTGCAGCTGTGGACGTCACCCCCATTGTGTCCACGTGCTGTTCGTCATGCTGAGGGTATTCCAGGTCCGACACAACGACAACTGCCTCTGGAGCAAGACACTTAAAAACTATGAAGTAAGTACAAGCTCCAGTATACCGGTGATCACGGATACATACATACTCAGAAAACATACCGTATATCGCTGTGTATAAGGCGAGTTTTTCGTACCTTAAATGAGGGGGGTAAGAAGGGGGGTCGTCTAATACATGGAGTCGAAGATCTCACATTTTTTTCCACTGGCGATGTCAACCGGCGTCCGATAGCCAGCCCAGCATCTGACAATAAAACTTCGCATTTCGTCCTTAATGAAAATAACCAATAAAAGATAAACATATTTTTATTGCATATATATAAGGTTTGTGTGCGCGCTTGTGATGGTCGCCTTATACACAGAGTATAGCATTTTGGGTTGATTTTGAAGGCGTGTACAGGGGGGTTGTTTCATACGTGGGGTCGCCTTGTACACAGCGATATACGGTACTACCAAGATAAATTCATCAGTTGCAGCCTTGAGAGAACTGGGATTAGAACTCTGTTGTTTGTTGTTTGCTGGAACTAAATAAGATACAGTCCTTTGTGATTCCGGGTTAGAATAGGCCCCCGGCAACCTGTGCTTGTCTGTGACTGAATTGATCAGGTGGTGAGGATTCGTGACTTGACTGATTGCGAGTCAGTGTTCCCCTTCGCATGGGACATTACTGGCCCTGACTCTATTGTAATGGCTCTAGAAATATTGCTGATCGAGGTGTAAAACAGCAAACAAATGTGTTCCCAGTGATTTATCTCGACCTGTTCAGAGGTTGATATTCGGACTCAAGTCTGCAGCAGATTCAGTAAAGATTCTGATACTAAGAATTAGGAAGATCCAATTTCATGATTAGACAGAAAAAATATATATTGTATAATTGTGACTAATGTGATGGCTTTGCAGAGATTTCATTTATAATGTGTGTGTGTGTGTGTGTGTGTGTGTGTGTGTGTGTGTGCGTGCGTGCGTGCGTGCGTGCGTGCGTGCGTGCGTGCGCGCGCGCGCTCTGACTCCGAGCCGACCAGTCCTTGTTTTAGCTGCTTAATGCCGAGCGCCAGACAGGGTAACAACAAGTACCATCTTTTAACGTCTTTTGGTATGACGCGGGTCAGGGATCGAACCCCGGACCTTCCGCTCTCCGGGCGGACGTTCTACCACTAGACCACAGAGGCGGTGTCCATCATACAGGAGTGATGGCTGTGTGACCTGTAGCTGCTCGAGAATGTCAGCTGAAGACTGCCATGCACATCTTTTCAGTTACACAGTCTAGACGTCTAGATTAAAACGACAAGTATTCTTTGACTCTGACAATCTTTGAATGTCCTTCTACACTTCAGGTGGAAAATTTATTTCGAATCTACCATGACCGACGATCATCCCGTATCCATAGTCGTCGATTGGAGAAAGAGAGAAAGAAGGAAACAGCACAGCAACAAGAAGATACTGTCAACAGCTCAGCTGAAAACACCAGCCTGCCCTCAGAGAGTGACACGGGGTAGGCTGCCTCACATCCTCACCTCCACCATAAGGCTTAAAAAGATAATAGTCTTGCTTCTCAGGCACCACCTGCATCATCCTAAAGTCTGCCGCACATTTTGTTTCTACAGTAAACTACGGTTATAACGAACACGCTTATAACGAACTGACGGATATAACGAACTTACTTTTTGGTCCCGACTATGTGCTGTAGTTATGCTGTATATGTACTTATAAGGAACTACGGTTATAACGAACTAAAATTAGTAGTCCCTTTGAGTTCGTTATAACCGTAGTTTACTGTATTTCCAAAAGCCTAATACTTAAAAACAATGTGATCCAACGTAGCACACAGTTACTTCCCTTTACATGTGCACTGCTTTACTGAGCATCTCATGTTATAGTCATGGCGGCAATAGGATTTTGTATGCTTGTTTCTGTAGGGAGGCCCTTTCCCAGGTTGATGGTACACGACTGTTTATTTGGTTACGTACTAGTTTGAACAAGCAAGCAAAAAAACACTGCCAGCCCGAACTATATTTTAGAAAGTTATTGCCTGAGTACAAAGCCTCATAAGACTTTATTTAAAAACAGCATCTTCATTAGAGTGATGCTCATGTTTATCAACATCATCATTGTTTGGTTGGCTACAGTTTCAAACCAATGATTTGAAAATCAAATTTGTGATTTTAATATTACAAATTCATTTTAGTAAAGTTTTGGCAGATCATAAATTAAAATGTAGAGCATCAACTATATTCTTCTATTTCCGGTCATGATCAGTTGTTCACACTGCATGCTTACATGCTGACTAATCTGTGAAGATCAGGGGTAGAATAGGTCTTCAGCAACCCATGCTTGCCGTAAAAGGCGACTATGCTTGTCGTAATGCAACTACAGGATCGGGTGGTCAGGCTCGCTGACTTGGTTGATGCATGTCATCGATCCCAATTGCGTGGGTTGATGCTCATGATATTAATCACTGGATTGTCTGGTCCAGACTCGATTATTTACAGACCGCCGTCATATAGCTGGAATACTGCTGAGTGCGGCGTTAAACAACAAACCAACAACCAACGTGTTGCATGCTTACATTCTTCCTTGATGACAAATAGTGAACCTTCTAACAGTTAATATACATACAAAAAATCAGACTCTCCAAACAAACCAACTTACCAAATGTTTTCTATAACAATGACTTACCCCATAATCCTCCTTGCCCCCCTGTGCAGAAGCTGGTCAGCAATGGGTCGGATATGAATGTTGATAAATAATCAGTCATGCCTTCGATGACAATACTTGTGATGCTGATTACTGGTGAATATTTTGTATTCATCTTGGTAAAGGTTTCTGTTTCGTTCTTCACTCTGAATTAAATTTCACAAATGACTGCCTCCATTTCCTTGCTGATTAGAATTAAAGTTTGCTTACTATTGATATCAGCAATGTCATCCTGCTGACAGAGATGTGAAACAAACCTTGCTGGAAACAGGAAACTTTAGTGACTGATGAGTTATCTCCCTTGACTGACTCACCTCTCAAGAATAGCCCTTACATTTTCTTCACTGATTGAGTCATATTGTGACAAGTTGACCATCCTAGGAGAGACAACAGATGCTTATTTGTGTAATATTTCTAGGAGTGTGTTCAGTATAAATGACAGGGGTATGTATTACTGACTAGATGTTTTCTTATTAGGAATTATACTTTGTCATGGAGTGAGTGAGTATGGTTTTACGCTGCTTTTAGCAATATTCCAGCAATATCACGACAGGGGACACCGGAAAATGGGCTTCACACATTGTACCCATGTGGGGAATCGAACCCGGGTCTTTGGCGTGATTAGCAAACGCTTTAACCACTAGGCTGGCTACCCCTCTGCCCCTACTTTGTCATGGAATAGGCACATGTTTGTTGTCATGTGATTATGACATTAGGCCATCAACATCATTCACTGTGGTGGTTTGGCTGAGGTGCACAACTCAGATTGGAATTATGTTATATAAATAATATTCATATTTCATCTGAAAATTATTTCTCATGACAGGCACTAGTCACATGAGGAAATGATCTGTATAAAAGCTTTCCTTTGCTTTCAAATTACATTCGGGATATACTGTACAATACAGTTATAACAAACTAAAAGGGACCACTAATTTTAGTTTGTTATACATGTTATACCGTATTCGACGTAATAAGCAACCCACTCTAATAAGCGCCCACAGCGATATTTGCGAATATATTGGCTAGTGAACAATCCCAATTAGCACCCCTTCCAATTGATCAATGTACACAAGACTTATTTATTCGTGTATAATACGTGTTATATGCACCCTTAATCATGTTAATTATGGGCAATTAAATTCTGGATAAATATATCTGTCGTATGTAAACATTTTAGGCTGTCAGCATAAACCAGGAAACTTAAGATCTTTCACCAAAATAATATTTTAATAAGCGCCCCCTATTTCTAATTTTAAGAGCGCACTGGGCGCTTATTACGTCGAATACGGTAACTGTAGTTGGTTATACAGTCACATATGTTATAAGCATATATATACAGACTATACACAAAAAATGAACAGGACCAAAAAAAAGTTTGTTATATCCACCAGTTTATTAACATGGTCGCTATAAACGTAGTTTACTGTATCATGTTTGGACAGTAAGGAAACAATGTTGTCCTACAATTACGGAAATGCTATTTATTTCTCAGTCTTATTTCATTGTTGATAAGTGTACATGGTGTACACATGATTCCTCATTTGTGTATTTTGTATGTGTTTGTATGATTTCCATATGGGAGGTCACTGACTGTATTCTCTGCATAGGATCTGTATGGAATCTCAGTGTAGAATCACTGTGTGGCATCTCTATTTATGACAGGTGTGGGATCTGTGAATGAGTGAGTGAGTGAGTTGTGTATAACAGTATACCAGTTATATCACAGCGTGTCAGCTTAATGTGGGAAGAAAGCCCGAAGTGATGCAGATCTCAGACGTTTACCACTTGGGTGAAACCCACCAGCATGGTGCTGACAAACCTAGAAAGATAATCGGGGTGAACTGGGATTCAAACTCACAATCACAGGTTTCTGGCGTGCCCATGGGATTCAACAGTGAATTGCGGTGCCTCGGACGACTGGGCCACCTGTGCCCCTGATTTGTGTGTGATCTCAATGTATGAATCATATAATTTGTGTGATTTCTATTTAAGATCTCAGTGTGGTCTCTGTTTGACCCTGGACTGTTGTGTGATCTGTGTGTGTGATGTCTCTATGATCTATATCTGTGTGTGATCGTGGCGGTCTGTGATTGCAGCAGTATGCGGGAGGAGGAGGACACATGCCCCATCTGTCTCCTGGAGATGCTGGAGGGAGAGAGTCTGCTCAAGTGTGAGAACGGCTGTCACAACCGCCTCCACCATCACTGTATTGCTATATGTAAGTGTTGCAACAACTACGACATCTTTGACCTTGGGCAATGAAATTCCAGCAGAATATAATTATGATGATTTTGAAGGACAATTTTCAATGTCTTGATTGGCTTGTTAATTTCACTTCAATAGTTCTGAAAACATTATTCACCTTCCTTGGTACCTGTGTATTATCATGATTATTACTACACAAAGCAACCCTGTTTGCAATCTCATTAAAATCAGACCTTAGTTCTCGCTACCGCTAAACAAAGATCTGAAGACATCCCATTAGGGGTCACGTCAGAACGACCTTTCATCCGACCAATCATAGCGTCGCTTACCAGATTATGAAAGTGACTGTCTGAATGTGATTTTGAATCATGCAATCTCGAAAACTTTAACATGGGGTATTCCGAACGATAGTTACGGGTTTAACAACTGAATGCTTACATTCTAGACCATCTGTTAGTCATTCCAGAATGTTTTTTTGTTCAGGTTTCAAATTTGTAATCGATAATTTGTCCAAATATGTTTCGAAGCGTAGTCGCCAATTTGAAATTTGTGCTGTAAAGCACGAGAAATCTGGTTTTTGATTGGTTATTTAATTGGTCGGTCAAAGTTCGCGCAAGGTCTGTCTGACGTGACCCTAATGGGATGTCCTCAGATCTTTGTTTAGCAGTAGTGAGAACTAGGATCTGATTTGAATGTGATTGTCCTGTTTGTTGATGCTTGTTGAATGTGTGTATATGTTGCAGGGTTTGAGGAGTGTAGGAGGCAGAATGAACCTCTCATCTGCCCCCTGTGTCGAGCCCAGTGGAAGACCATGACAGTCGAAATTAAGAAGTAAGGTTTCCTGTAGTGTGGCTTTGAAACTGTCATCTCGAATTAATCTTGGCTATTTTCCTCTTTGGGTTTCACAAGGACTTGTTTCCTGGAAGTCATATAAAATAGGATTTTACTTCAGTGTGTATTGAACTGTATGCATGCAGAGACAGCATCCTGTCTCATGTTCAATGACATTTGGCTACTTTATGTTTTGAAATTTTTCATGTGTTTACTATGACCAACATTGTTGGTCATAATTCTTGGAAGTCTTTTTAGCCCAGATATATACCTTTCTCCTTGACCCGTGAAGATTCCAACTAACGGGATCGGGTGGTCAGGCTCGCTGACTTGGTTGATGCATGTCTTCGATCCCAATTGCGTGGATTGATGCTCATGATATTAATCACTGGATTGTCTGGTCCAGACTCGATTATTTACAGACCGCCGTCATATAGCTGGAATATTGCTGAGTGCGGCGTTAAACAACAAACCAACCAACCAACCTTTCTCCTCAATATAAGGGAGGGATGTCATTGCAGTATACATATACTTGGTATTTGTAATGGTTGTTGCATGTATTAAAGAGGGAGCTATTTCTAAGTGAATTTCCTGGTTTTCCAGCACTCCAGCAGACTCTGACCCCCCTGACGCACCCCCCAACACCCGTGCCCCTTCCCCCCAGGCAGTACAGGAGAGTGAGCTGCGTCTCCCCCACGCTGAACCCATCCCTAGAGACAACCTGCCCACAGCAGAGCCGTGGATACAGGTATGTTTAACACATGGTTTAGAGGCCCACAGCAGAGCCGTGGATACAGGTATGTTTAACACATGGTTTAGAGGCCCACAGCAGAGCCGTGGATACAGGTATGTTTAACACATGGTTTAGAGGCCCACAGCAGAGCCGTGGATACAGGTATGTTTAACACATGGTTTAGAGGCCCTCAGCAGAGCCGTGGATACAGGTATGTTTAACACATGGTTTAGAGGCCCACAGCAGAGCCGTGGATACAGGTATGTTTAACACATGGTTTAGAGGCCCACAGCAGAGCCGTGGATACAGGTATGTTTAACACATGGTTTAGAGGCCCACAGCAGAGCCGTGGATACAGGTATGTTTAACACATGGTTTAGAGGCCCACAGCAGAGCCGTGGATACAGGTATGTTTAACACATGGTTTAGAGGCCCACAGCAGAGCCGTGGATACAGGTATGTTTAACACATGGTTTAGAGGCCCACAGCAGAGCCGTGGATACAGGTATGTTTCACACATGGTTTAGAGGCCCTCAGCAGAGCCGTGGATACAGGTATGTTTAACACATGGTTTAGAGGCCCACAGCACAGCCGTGGATACAGGTATGTTTAACACATGGTTTAGAGGCCCACAGCAGAGCCTTGGATACAGGTATGTTTAACACATGGTTTAGAGGCCCACAGCAGAGCCGTGGATACAGGTATGTTTAACACATGGTTTAGAGGCCCACAGCAGAGCCGTGGATACAGGTATGTTTAACACATGGTTTAGAGGCCCACAGCAGAGCCTTGGATACAGGTATGTTTAACACATGGTTTAGAGGCCCACAGCAGAGCCTTGGATACAGGTATGTTTAACACATGGTTTAGAGGCCCACAGCAGAGCCGTGGTTACAGGTATGTTTAACACATGGTTTAGAGGCCCACAGCAGAGCCGTGGATACAGGTATGTTTAACACATGGTTTAGAGGCCCACAGCAGAGCCTTGGATACAGGTATGTTTAACACATGGTTTAGAGGCCCACAGCAGAGCCGTGGATACAGGTATGTTTAACACATGGTTTAGAGGCCCACAGCAGAGCCTTGGATACAGGTATGTTTAACACATGGTTTAGAGGCCCACAGCAGAGCCGTGGATACAGGTATGTTTAACACATGGTTTAGAGGCCCACAGCAGAGCCGTGGTTACAGGTATGTTTAACACATGGTTCAGAGGCCCACAGCAGAGCCGTGGAAACAGGTATGTTTAACACATGGTTTAGAGGCCCACAGCAGAGCCGTGGATACAGGTATGTTTAACACATGGTTTAGAGGCCCACAGCAGAGCCTTGGATACAGGTATGTTTAACACATGGTTTAGAGGCCCACAGCAGAGCCGTGGATACAGGTATGTTTAACACATGGTTTAGAGGCCCACAGCAGAGCCTTGGTTACAGGTATGTTTAACACATGGTTTAGAGGCCTACAGCAGAGCCGTGGATACAGGTATGTTTAACACATGGTTTAGAGGCCCACAGCAGAGCCGTGGATACAGGTATGTTTAACACATGGTTTAGAGGCCAAAACTGATCATTCCATGTCTCACAACATGAAAGGGTCACATTGTTTTGAATTTGTTTTTTTAGTTTCTTGCACCTGTAACCATGTTAACAGACATTTTTACATGCACAATAACATCTTTGACAACAATAGTATCCACATGAGCTGTTGGAGAAGAAGTTTATTTTAGTTTTATTAAATGTAATTCCAATTTTTGTTCATTCAGTTTTAGACAATTTTAATAATAAAGAAGTAATAAAACCGAGTTCTTATTGAAGAATTTTAATAGTGTGTCATTTTGCACAATGCAGATGCAGATCTGGGGAGAAACATGTTTTCAAGGATGCAAGTAATACATGTATATTCTCAGTTATTTTCTTATTTCTGTATCAGGTTGCTGAGACAGGAAGAATAACAAACATTCAACATTCACCCACAGTCTTTGCTGCTGTGATCTCACTGTTTCTCTGTTCCAATGCAGGTGCTTGGAGAAGATCTTGTCTCATGTTTGTTTTCTCGGAACTGGTCAATTCGGGAGACTGGTCTGAAACATCTAAGCAAAGAAGTCATCGCAACACTCCTTCGTGGGATGGGTGAGGGACGCTCAGGCGTACTTATCTCCCCTGACCGCCAGGCCACAACCCAGCAGATGCTGGACACCTGCTCCAAGGTTCTGGCCTTCATGTGTGGGGATCCTGTCTACCGAGTCTTTGTGGCCAGCTTGGTGAGTCACAACACAGAGACACATCTCTACACATGACCCTATATTTGGGAGTAATGGGTCTGTGTTGGGTGTAGGGTGCACTGGTGGCACAGTGTGCTGTGTAGAATTGCAATCCTTGGGAGTGCCAGGATCAATTAATGCTACATATTAAACTACTTTGGTTGTTCTATATGTTTATATGAAAGCAGACACTGATTTATTGGTTGAAATGAAATTACTGATCATCGTATCCCAATTGTGTGGATCAATGTTCATATCAATCACTGGATTGTCTGGTCTAAGCTTGATTATTTACAGACTGCCGTGATATAACTGAATAGTGCAGTGTTCTACAAACAAACAAACTGATTATTGTCTGTGGTAAAATTGAACATGGTGAATGTATCTTTCACATTTTGCTTACAGTAAATTGTGTCCTTGAATAGTTCTGTAGTTGACCTTTTGTTTGTTTTGGCATTGTGTGAAATTAAACATGAATGCCAAAGGGTCCTTGTCATAGCCCTCATATTAAAAGTTAAACGTTTAGGGGGTCCCTAGGTATAAATAGTCTCAAGGACCCCAGGACCTCAGAAACCCCTTTAATGTCGAACACTTGATAAATGTTGAGTTTCTAATCTACAGAGAGCTATGCGGACCATGTTATCGTACACGCCGTGCCGCGACAAACAACAACAGCAGCGTTTACAAAATCTCCTGCGACCAATCGTAGACGCCATTGTCATCAAGTGTACAGATGGAACAAAGTAAGTGCTGCTCTATGTTGTAAAACACAAGAGGCTCGAGAAAACAAATAAAAATCGGTATGCCGAAAGTGTCACATAGGAAGATAAACCTATTTGTTAACTGCTAACTAGGCATGTGCGGTTTTATCGGTATACCAGTATATTGCAATACAAATTCATCACGATACGTTTTTGGCGTATTGGTTTTTTCCTCATTATTCAAACACCACCTGATAAAAAATACGTATTCAGTCTGGACTAGTACAAGCAGCCACACAAACACACACACGTACGTGACCTATCATGAAGACTAGGATTTGATGTTACTTTACTTTGTTTAACTTGTTTTTGCTGGCTGTTCACTATCCAGAATACTAAAGAAAAACACATTTCATTGTGATCACAGTACTGGTAGTGGTAAAACATTTGAAATTTGACGAGTTGTATCTTTTGACATTGAGTGTAATTTTTCTCACAATGTTTGATGAGAGACAATGACTGACATGGAGTTTGTCATGATGTATAATTCTTGTCAAATTTATGTTAATGTTAATGTTTCATTGTTTTTCAAACTGTTTCAGAGAATTAACATTATTCAAATGTGATTGAAAAAGGTTGGAGACTGTGACTGACATGTATATACCATGATGTATAGTCTTACCTTATTAAATCAAAACAAAGACAAAACAAATGCTTTATACTCTTTATTTGATTGTAGATAAAAATATTAGAACAATTTATTAAAATTGGTTCATAATTTTGACCAAATTGTTGACATTGCAGCTTTCATATTAATATTTGTCAAAGGGATATGAAAAAAAGCTTTTCTCTTGATAGAAATTATTTCCCAATATATTGCAATAATATTGCAATATGTTTTTTAAATATTGCAATATATCGCAATACACTTTTTGGTCAAATTCCCAACCCTACTGCTAACGCAATTGGTTTTGAATGACATTTGGCGGTGTTTAATCAACGATACATCTCAAAATTTAGAAATAGAATAGGTTTATCGCCATTCTACCGTGATTAATATGTGTTTTTTTAAAAATTGTTTTTCATGGGCACATATTCAGTGCAGTGGTTTGGTCGGAAGTCACTCATTAACCCCTTTAAATTCAGTACAATTAACCAACCAAATTAGATCATCCTTCAAAGTCATGGTAGATTTATATGTCATGTCTAGACAGCCCGTCAATAAGAAATAACTAAGTAGCAGGCAAAGCCTAACTAGCCTGTCTGTTAAGCATATGATTTATTAAAACAGTTTAAATTGTATGAAAAACAGATGCTAAGCCAACTGCTTTTTAACAAGTAGGTCATAAGTTTTCAATCATTTAAACTTGTGGGATAGGGCTGCTGTATAATAAGCTCTATGGGCAGTTCATAAGGTTGTGTTACAGACAAACCAGTCCACGCTGGTGGAGTTGGCTGTAGGATGGATGTATGGGCACTAGATGCTACAGTGTGTGTGTTTGTGTTACAGACGAACTAGTCAGCTGTCAGTGTCCACGCTGGTGGAGTTGGCTGTAGGATGTATGTATGGGCACTAGATGCTACAGTGTGTGTGTTTGTGTTACAGATGAACCAGTCAGCTGTCAGTGTCCACGCTGGTGGAGTTGGCTGTAGGATGGATGTATGGGCACTATATGCTACAGTGTGTGTGTTTGTGTTACAGACAAACCAGTCCACGCTGGTGGAGTTGGCTGTAGGATGTATGTATGGGCACTAGATGCTACAGTGTGTGTGTTTGTGTTACAGACGAACCAGTCAGCTGTCAGTGTCCACGCTGGTGGAGTTGGCTGTAGGATGTATGTATGGGCACTAGACGCTAAATGTGTGTGTTTGTATAACAGACAAACCAGTCAGCTGTCAGTGTCCACGCTGGTGGAGTTGGCTGTAGGATGTATGTATGGGCACTAGACGCTAAATGTGTGTGTTTGTATAACAGACAAACCAGTCAGCTGTCAGTGTCCACGCTGGTGGAGTTGGCTGTAGGATGTATGTATGGGCACTAGATGCTACAATGTGTGTGTTTGTGTTACAGACGAACCAGTCAGCTGTCAGTGTCTACGCTGGTGGAGTTGGCTGTAGGATGTATGTATGGGCACTAGACGCTACAGTGTGTGTGTTTGTGTTACAGACGAACTAGTCAGCTGTCAGTGTCCACGCTGGTGGAGTTGGCTGTAGGATGGATGTATGGGCACTATATGCTACAGTGTGTGTGTTTGTGTTACAGACAAACCAGTCCACGCTGGTGGAGTTGGCTGTAGGATGTATGTATGGGCACTAGATGCTACAGTGTGTGTGTTTGTGTTACAGACGAACCAGTCAGCTGTCAGTGTCCACGCTGGTGGAGTTGGCTGTAGGATGTATGTATGGGCACTAGATGCTACAGTGTGTGTGTTTGTGTTACAGACAAACCAGTCCACGCTGGTGGAGTTGGCTGTAGGATGTATGTATGGGCACTAGATGCTACAGTGTGTGTGTTTGTTTTACAGACGAACCAGTCAGCTGTCAGTGTCCACGCTGGTGGAGTTGGCCAAGGGTCAGTGCGGGGAGTTGGCTGTAGGCAGGGAGATACTCAACCCAGGTAACAATAGGTGTAGTAGTTCTCCAGGAATAGACAAGACTTCTTGTCCGAGACTAGTAACAATCTGAACTGACAAGTTATTTTATCCCAAAATCTAAAATCTAGTTATTTTATGTAACCACTAGTCTGATAAGAGCTGACTTTGATATGACAGTGGTGTCTAACCCTGGTTCTCTTTACCGAAGGGGAATAGGTGACCTCTGAGGTGCCGAGGAGTTATTTCCCTTACTTGTCAGGTGTGAGTGAGTTTAACGCCGCTTTTAACATTATTCCAATTATATCACGCTGTGTCAGCTTAATGTGGGAGGAAAGCCCAAAGTGATGCAGGTCTAAGACGTTTACCACTTCGGTGAAACCCATGAGCACGGGTATGGTGCTGACAAACCTAGAAACATAATCAGGGCGAACCGGGATTCGAACCCACAACCATAGGTTTCTGGCGTGTTCAAGGGACTACTGCACAGTGAATCGTGGCGCCTTAGACGACTGGGCCACCCGTGCCCCCCTTACTTGTCAGGATCATGGACAATGTTCTATAGTACATAGCAGTAATAGATTTATTATTCAAGTTTCATTACTGGATTACTCTTTGTGAAAATGATTGTATCAATCTCATTAAAATCAGATCTTAGTTCTTGCTACTGCTAAACAAAGATTTGAGGACATTCCGTTAGGTCAGAACTTTGACTGACCAACTAACAAGAAGTCGACACAATGATAAAACAGTTTTCTTGAGCAACACAGCATTTGTTTCAAACTGGAGACTTCCATTGCAGACTATGCTTTGAAAAATATTTGGCAAAGTACTCAGTTCAAAATTTAAAAACTGAAAAAAAAGAACATTCCGGAATGTGTAACAAATGTTATATTTGGGATAACACTTTCTTAGTAAAGATCCAGTTGTCTGACTTTCATTTTGTGGAAGCCTCGGTGGCTGAATGGGTTAGATCGCTGACTTTGTGTGCTGGCGATTAGGTGCCACACACTTGCACTGTGGGTTCGAATCCCGCATAGGACTTAACCCCCAAAAGTACAAGAATCTGTACATTACTGAGAAAGTGTTATCCCAAATATAAGATTTGTTACATTTGACTGCTTTCTGAATGGCATTGTGTATTTATTCTGGAATGTGTAATAGATGGCTGAGATTGTATGGCAGTACTTCCGATACCCCCTCGAAGCAAGAGAATGAGGATGATTTTGACTGAATCACCTGTGCATGCTATAGCTATAGCTATAACAGGCTATAGCTGTCGTTCGGAATAGCAAATGTTAACCATTTAGAGTTTGCATGGTTAGAAAACACATTCCGACTGTCACTTTCCTGATATGAAGATCGGTCAGATGGAGTGAGTGAGTGAGTATGGTTTTACGCCGCTTTTAGCAATATTCCAGCAATATCACGGCGGGGGCCACCAGAAATGGGCTTTACACATTGTACCCATGTCGGGAATCTAACCTGGGTCTTCGGCGTGACGGGGGAACGCTTTAACCACTAGGCTACCCGGTTGTTCTTATGTGACCTGTAATGGGATGTCCTCAGATCTTATTTAGAGGTAGCGAGAACTTATAAAATCTGATGATTGTGATCGTGTCTACCAAAGATGTGTTTATCTGACTGTTAGTAGTGTCTTTGACAGGTCCCAAAGGCCTGGATGGTCTCAACTATGTGCTCAAATGTGTAACGGAAGAATACAGCGTGGACAGTGTGCAGTGGCAATGGCTGCTGGGGAGACTCTACATCATCGAGAAGCTCCTGGAGGAGTTCCCTCAAGACTTCCTCCCGAGAGAGATCGAGGGCGCTGCAGATGCCAGCCCTGACACCACCATCCCCGATGAGGCTGGGGCATCAGCTGGTGAAGGTGTCCGCCAGGCTGACACTTCCCTCAGACTGTTGTCTGTTGCTAGGTTCTCTGTGAAGGCTGTGTGTAATGCTCATGTTCGTATTTCTCGTATGGCCCGCAGGGTGTTCCTGTTGACGGCTAAACTCGGTGCTCATCTTCACTCCATTGTCACTGAGCTGGAGGATCTCCTCTCAGACATCGACTCTTCTTCTGTGATATCTGTAAAACGAAAATTAACAAGAATAATCAACGATTTTCAATTATCTGAAAAGATTGTACAGGAACTGCAACATGGCTCAAAGAAACATTTCCATGCTGATGCTGACTCCCCCCTTGGTTCCCCCAACGAATCCCCCGTCTCTACCCCCAGGTGCCCCTCCCCCGCCACGTATTGCTCTGAAAGCCAGAGTGAGACCGGTGCCAAGTCAGTCCCATCATGTCCACCCAACACACCCACCCACAGCCGCTCAAGGAGAAAGAAAAGATCAATACCACGCCGAATTACAAGAGACTCGGTACTTTTGGCCAAATCTCGGCATGCAGATCTTCAGGTTGAAAATGTAGATTGTGAAGATGCTCAAACAACTAACAATGCAGCAAAGTCTGATGTAGTTCCTCTAATCTGTGTTACGTCATCCACAAGTAGCCAGAAACCAATAGAACCACAGCAGCAGAAGACAGAAGCAGACGACAGTCTCCTGGCACAGAAAGACTCATTAAGCAACACTGTGGTCGACTTTGATGAGCACATCTCATTATGTGATGAGGAGGGACCCACCCACAACCCTTGTATTCACCGCTCAGTCGCAGGGTGCTGTAGCGCCTCCCCTGGGGAGGAGGAGGCCATTCCTGTGGGGTCAGCTGCGGCTCCCAACACCCCGGAGCATGCTCCCCACTTCCACACGGCAGATCAGGAAACGATGAGTAGTGACGACCTCCTGGACATCCATGGAACGTCATCTCCAGACACACCCAGTGAGAGGCCAGTGTCATTCAAGTCTGAGGTGGCTGAATCCCCCAAGAGCTCACCTAGCCATACTGCTGATCAAGGTAAGGGATCTTTGATGGCCAGATACATCAGTTGTTTGTGTGGCTTACAAGTAAACATGGATAAGGCTTAAGATTGGATCACTCAGAGAGTGATGCACTGATGCATTGCAAGCATTCAATATGATTTTGAACTGATAAGCCCTTGGACCAATTGTGCAGCCAGACAACCATTTTGTCCTCAAATATTTTTAATTCTCAGAATTAATTTGAATATTTCCATGAATACAGTCATTCAACATGTTCAATAGGGTGACTTCAATGACTCAACGGGTGTCACACATTTTCTGGTGTTTCTCAGCTAGGAAGAGTAGAGTTTTGCGCCTTGAATACACAGCCTTGTTTAGCTGCACTTCACTCCTAAATGATTAAAGCATTGCGATCTTATTTACATTTTTCGATAGACCTCCACTGAATAGTTAGGTATTTAATTAGAATTAAGGCAGCGTTAGAAATAGGCACTAGTCCTATAGTCCTTGCCAAACTGCCCAATGGTAAACGTATCATAAGGACTAGTAGAAATTTGCCCTTTTTAAGGATAAGGACTAGTGGACGAAAGCTGTTAGTTTCTAACCCTGATTAAGGTAATTGTTTTTGCTGTAAGTAGGAATGGAATGATTGTGAATCTGTTGTACATGTTTGTTGGTTTCTCTGGCAGCTCTGAGGCACACGCACACCCACCACAGTGACAAGTGTTCCTGCAAGGAGGAGGTGGAGAGGGAGGAGGCGGAGGCCCTGGCCCGTGCTATGGCCGTGTCGGAGAGGCAAGATCCGTGCCCCGTTGTGCCCGGACTCACACCCACAGCCAGAGAGGAGGTCCTCACAATACGGATACAACCAGAGGTAAGGGGTTGACTCGAACAAAGACAAGCTACTAGACTCAGACCTCTACATGAACACAATTCTAGTCAACTAATCAAGATTTGTAAATCGTTGTAAGGACTAGTAGTTTTCTATCAAATGTCATTGATTACCATGACTTCACATTCAAATGATGTCACTAATCTCTCTGGCACAGAAACTGGTTAACTGTACTTTTTATATTCAAGACACAGGTATTGACTGTTTACAAACTGAAAGGGTTTGAAGAATGGTTTTGGATGATAAACCACCTCACCTGAGTACAGTGATCCCTCGCTATTGCGCTCTTCGATAAAGCGCTACCTCGGTTACTACGCGCGGTAACGCATGGCTCCCACAATTTATGTACACTTTTATTACTGAGAGTTTTACACAGACATAATTGTATTGTTGTTCGTTGTTCATTTGCACATAACGCTTCTCATTGCATAATCAACCGTTTATCGCTGAATGGAGTTCTAATAATCTGTTTGAAAAATTCCGGGGCAAGTCCCAGAAATACGATTGTTCAACTAGTTTACTTTTCACACTATACATCCTTTGATCTTAGAAGCGCATGCATGCAATAAAAGAGAACCACAAGCAAAGTTTATATTCTTAATTAGTGGGCAATCCAATTTAAGGCTAAACTGTCACACACATGTAGTTGCTGTCACAACACGGCGGTCATTCATTTCGTAATCGCGCTTTCGTAACATTGCCTGTTTTTTTCACGTAGTTATAACAAGCGATTTCATTGGATTAAAATTTGTGTATCTTTAATATAAAATGTATTTGCATCTTGTTGATATTTTTTATATCAAAAGACAGGCGTGAGAGAGAGCTATTGCTTATCACTAGACTTGACCTGTATACTTAAGTGCATTGCAAGCCACGAATCCCTTAGAGTAAGACATTTAATCACTCGTCTGGGTCTCCAACAGCTCGACGTGCTCGCTCATTCTTCCAAAATGGCAGAGTGGCAACCGCTTGATTGCCTCTCCCCAATAAAGAACAGAAGAGGCTCGATAACTAGCCGGGGAATTTATGACTATTGATGATAGAGCAGGCTGAGGATATTTATTACTAGCATGTTAGCTGCCTTTGCCCATTCCCCAGTTCGTCCAGTCAAGAATTTCTCGTTCCTCTGTCAAACTCAGATCTCTGTCAGCTTCTCCATTTTGGTTTGAGAACAAGCGACCTCAGCCAGCGATTGGTGTGATTGTAAGCGGCTGAAAGTTAGTGCCCCGTGGTAAGGCGAATCGCTGTACAACACAATGATCACTTGTAAGCGATTGGTTGTACGAATGCAACCCTTGTCTTCAAATGACCTATGTTAATGACATTGTCTGTGTTCAGGATGGGACCTCCAGCAGCACAGAGTCGGACCAGCCGTCAATATACTACGAAAACATTCACTGGGTGAAGGGTCCCCTGCTTGGGACGGGAGCCTACAGCACCTGCTACCAGGCGCGGGACGTCCGCACCGGGGTGCTCATGGCAGTCAAACAGGTCAGTTCTCCCTTGTTCTCACACAGGCTTCAGACTGCTGGCACTGAGAAGTTGCTCATTTGCTCAAGTTCCTAAGACAAATTGTTTGATCCCTATATCTCATAATGTGTATTCCACAAATAATTTGGGGGGGGGGGGTCGGTCGGGTAGCCTACTGGTTAAAGCGTTCGCTCGTCACGCCGAAGACTCGGGTTCGATTCCCGACATGGGTACAATGTGTAAAGCCCATTTCTAGATTTCTAGATTTCGTGATATTGCTGGAATATTGCTAAAAGCAGCATAAAACCATACTCACTCACAAATACTTTTGCTATGGGGAGACTGTTTCTGGCTTTTTGTTAATCTCAATGTTTTCACCTTGCGGTGCTGGGGTTTTCCACTGCATCAGCATGATCTGGCGTCATTCCCTCAAATATAGGTCAGTCAGTTACATATTGGAGGAAAAGGTCCTGACATAATTTAAGATTCATGTTATCTGTGAGATAACAAATATTCTTTTGAAGTAGAAAGGTGGTGGTTGTCCTGATTAAGTCTGGGAACTCCGGTCAAAAAAGTTTGCATTTCCAAATACTGTAAATCTTGAAATTAACGTGAGCGTGAATTAAATGCGAAAAATGCGAGTGGTCTTTGCTCGCATTTTTAAACACTGAATTTATATCAACAATAAGACATTTTGGATAGCAAAAATTCCAACTTAGACATACGCTGATGTATTCCACACCACTGTTTATTGAGCAGCACTTGTATATAAACTATATAAACAATGTCATTCAAACACTAATTACATCCTGTGAATTGTCACTGCTGGGGTCAAGACAAGAGTTCTACTCACTTATGTCATCACTGATCACACCTGCAAGTCCAGACAGGCGCCGCCCTTTGTTCTTTGCGACTGCGTCAAAGGCCGACACGAGCCAGCGCGCATGAATTGTTTTTGCGGAAGTACTTTACTCAGCGCTAATTAGGTGTGTGATTGGATTAATATAAGGTTGGATTAAGGTGAGGATTCTAAACCTGACTGAGGACATTTTCTTTAGATAGAAATCCACTGATGCTTGAGAGGAGGGGGTGTCGCATTTTTGGCAAGGGTCCAGTGGTCGCATTCTTTTGGAGACGCATTAATTTCACGATTTACAGTATCCTTTTGTCGTGTGTAGATTTCGTTCTGCCGGAACAGCCCGATGGAGCAGGAGAAGGTGATCCAGGCAATAGCAGAGGAGGTGCAGATGATGGCCCGACTGGCACATCCCAACGTCGTCCGCATCTTTGGCGCCACCAAGCAGGGATGCCACTTCAACATGTTTGTGGAGTGGATGCCAGGTATGTGTTGGCTGTATATTGCCGGGAGTTAATCGAAGGCTTGAAAAAGATGGTTGGTCAATACGCTGAACAATGTAAATGTACAAAAATGTTAAACTCTTTAAACAGTTAAATTTATTGTTACAGTAAATTCAACAAAAGATTAGTTTTGTTTGAAATAACATTTACTTTTCCCACAAAGATACTTCTCCCCTATGATTTGGCTTCCAAGAGATTAACAGCACAAAATGCCAAATCAGGCTTACTCAAATGACAGGCCTGTGAAGTTTCCAAGTGTTGTTTCAAGAGTTTTTTTAAATGTAAATATGTAATGTCGTACAAAGCGACTAGATGGATTGGGTGGTCATCTTCGGTGACTTAGTTGTTTTCACGTCATTGTACCCCAACGACATACGACGTTGCTCATAATACCAATATTGAAATAAAATTTCTCACAACACCTCTCCTATTGGTATAGCAAGTGTTCACCAAGTTTAAACAGGAATTCCTTTGTGAACCCTGTCCTTTCAGGTCGGGTGTCTAATAACATTTTCTGAAAAATACAGCTATTTTAAATTTTTGACTCAGTTTTACGACCTATATCTTGAAAACTACTGCTTGTATTTTCAAATTAAGGGAACAGATTCTATACTAACAGAAGTAAAGTAAAAGTTTGATTTTCATATGTGTATTTTCTGAATTTTCTTTAAAAACAAATATTTCATGTTTTGAACTTAGAATTATTACCATAACTTGAAAACAACTAATAGATTCTTTTCCAACTGGGGGTACAGTGTCTATACCAATAGGAGAGGTGCAGTACAAAGTTTGATTTGGAAAAGTGGATTTTCTGAGAAAATAATGTCTTTTTCATGATTTGAACTTCGAAATATGTTGGAGTCAAGGTCGGGAGTATTAGTGAGCCCTGCTCACTTTTACTTGTTAGCTGTTGTTTCTGTAGCAGGATTCAAATATTTACAGACTGGTTTTAAACAACAAGCAGGTCTTGTTTTCAAAAGATATCATGATCATGGAGCAGGTTATGAAGTTGTTGTGTGTGTTGTACAGGCGGGTCTCTGACCTATCTCCTCGGTCGATACGGGTCTTTCTCTGACGAGGTGATAGCAAACTACACCAGGCAGATCCTTCAGGGTCTCGCTTATCTCCATGACAATGGCATTCTTCATCGTGATCTCAAAGGTAAGGCAAATTTGAGTAGTTTTGGTCACATCATTGAAACCTCTGAAAGATAGTAGAACTGTTTCTAAGTGAAGTTTAACATGAAATCACACAGGGATATCTCTGACAACTGATTCTAATTCTCACTGGTAGCTTCTTACCTGAAACATCCCACACCCAAGAGTTACTTCCCTTTGATCATTTCAAGATTTCCTGTGTTAAGCTCTTTGCCTTCTTTGTTGCAGGAGCTAACTTGCTGGTGGACAGTACGGGGCAGCGGTTGAGGATAGGAGACTTCGGAGCTGCAGCACGGTTAGCATCTCAAGCTACGGGTGCAGGAGAGTTCCAGGGACAGTTGCTCGGCACTATTGCCTTCATGGCACCAGAGGTGAGAGAGAAGGGGGGACAGTTGGAGGCACTATTGCCTTCATGGCATCAGAGGTGAGAGAGAAGGGGGGGACAGTTGGAGGCACTAGCGTTGAGAGAGTAGGGGGGACTGTTGGAGGCACTATTGCCTTCATGGCATCAGAGGTGAGAGAGAAGGGGGGGAACAGTTGGAGGCACTATTGCCTTCATGGCACCAGAGGTGAGAGAGTAGGGGGGACAGTTGGAGGCACTAGCGTTGAGAGAGCAGGGGGGACAGTTGGAGGCACTATTGCCTTCATGGCACCAGAGGTGAGAGAGTAGGGGGGACAGTTGGAGGCACTAGCGTTGAGAGAGTAGGGGGAACAGTTGGAGGCACTATTGCCTTCATGGCACCAGAGGTGAGAGAGTAGGGGGACAGTTGGAGGCACTAGCGTTGAGAGAGTAGGGGGGACTGTTGGAGGCACCATTGCTCCATGGCACCAGAGGTGAGAGAGTAGGGGGGACAGTTGGAGGCACTAGCGTTGAGAGAGTAGGGGGGAACAGTTGGAGGCACTATTGCCTTCATGGCACCAGAGGTGAGAGAGTAGGGGGAACAGTTGCTTGGCACTATTGCCTTCATGGCACCAGAGGTGAGAGAGTAGGGGGGACAGTTGGAGGCACTATTGCCTTCATGGCACCAGAGGTGAGAGAGTAGGGGGGACAGTTGCTTGGCACTATTGCCTTCATGGCACCAGAGGTGAGAGAGTAGGGGGGACAGTTGGAGGCACTATTGCCTTCATGGCACCAGAGGTGAGAGAGTAGGGGGGACAGTTGCTTGGCACTATTGCCTTCATGGCACCAGAGGTGAGAGAGTAGGGGGGACAGTTGGAGGCACTATTGCCTTCATGGCACCAGAGGTGAGAGAGTAGGGGGGACAGTTGGAGGCACTAGCGTTGAGAGAGTAGGGGGGACTGTTGGAGGCACTATTGCTCCATGGCACCAGAGGTGAGCGAGTAGGGGGGACTGTTGGAGGAACTATTGCCTTCATGGCACCAGAGGTGAGAGAGTAGGGGGACAGTTGGAGGCACTAGCGTTGAGAGAGTAGGGGGGACTGTTGGAGGCACCATTGCTCCATGGCACCAGAGGTAAGAGTGTAGGGGGGACAGTTGTTTGGCACTATTGCCTTCATGGCACCAGAGGTGAGAGAGTAGGGGGGAACAGTTGGAGGCACTATTGCTCCATGGCACCAGAGGTGAGGGAGTAGGGGGGACAGTTGGAGGCATTATCACTATCCCAACGGTATTTCAGTTGGTATGCTTTGCTCAGAAATGTGTTTGGACGCTAATGGAGGTAACCCTGATAATTGAACAATATGACAATCAAAGTATCGATCATTTGATTGTCTGGTCCAGATTCAATTATTTACAGGCCGCCGTCATAAATGCGGCTTAAACAAAAAACGAACGCATAAACAGCTCATCCCCACCTTGGACAGCTCTTACAGTGTACGGGGAGCTATTCTAACACCAACTGCTCACCTTGCCTTCGATGTCATGAGTGTTGATTTGTGAACCATAGTGGTACCACACTGGCAGTCCAGTAGTGACCTAAGTACAACGTAACACATGTAATTTATCAATCTAGTTACCTGTATGAAACAGGTAATATTAGTTTTGTATAGTCAGGGATTTATCTGGAAGTTTGATCTTATTATCTTATTTTGCCAGGTATTTTGACATTACATTGTAACACTGCATTCAATACAATAATGTCACATTAAGGCTCTTCCTCTTGTGTGGTTCTGTTATCAGTGGATTACAAGTCACATTGACCAAGCAATCACACTACTGGCAGTTATAAGTATAGTTGGGTTTCACCGAAGTGGTAAACGTCTTAGACCTTCATGACTTCAGGCTTTCCTCCCACATTAAGCTGACATGCCTTGATATAACTGGAATAATGTTAAAAGCGGCGTTAAACCCAACTCACTCACTCACTATAAGTATAGTTACATGAATATAATCTTTTTATTTCCCATTTGGGAATTTCTACTGACTTTTGCTGCAGACCTGGGGCCGAATATCGGCCTCTGACAGGTGTAGATAAATCCCTGAGAGTTCATGTTAACAATGCTATGTTGTCTGTTGTAGGTGTTGCGAGGTGAGAACTATGGTCGTGCCTGTGACGTGTGGAGCGTTGGCTGTTGTATGATCGAAATGGCCACCACCAAACCTCCCTGGAATGCTCCTGATGTATCTAATCATCTTGCTCTTATATTCAAGGTAATCTTAGCTGCCGATTCTTCAGACAACACTTTGAGGGGTGGGATGTGTCTGCTAGTCATGCCAAGGAAACTTCCCCGCCTGGGTACAATGTGTAATGGTTGTTGTTGGTGTCCCTCGTCATGATGTTGTTGGAAGACTGTAAAGAACAGAGTAAATCCACACTCACACATGTGTTGGGCTGCTCATTATTCTAAGTCTTCAGCAACCCATGCTTGCCGTAAAAGGCGACAACGCTTGTCGTAAGAGGGTGGTCAGACTCGCTGACTTGGGTGATGCATGTCATCAGTCCCAATCACTGGATTGTCTGGTCCAGACTCGATTATTTACAGACCGCCATCATATAGCTGGAATATTGCTGAGTGCCGCGTCAAACAACAAACAAAAAAACTAAGACTGGAAATGAAATTTCTGACACATGTCCAGCACACCTTGTCAAATTATACCTTGAGAGTTTCACCAATTATGTTACATTTATGAAAAATAGGGGTGAACTCCTTTTCCATAGCTCATGCTTAAGGTGCTTTTCTTTTTCCTCACAGATTGCATCGTCTGTTGAATCTCCTCCCATTCCCGAGAACCTGTCCCCAGCAGTGCGAGACCTGATGCTGCGATGTCTGGAGCAGAGCTCCGAGTTCCGCCCCAACGCTAGGGAACTGCTGATGCACCCTCTCTTCACCCAATATAAGAAGTCCTGACTGCTTTCTGTGCCAACTCTCATGACACCTTCCGTCATGATACCTTTATTAGTGTCTACATGACATTCTCGTGCCATAACTTGTTACAGTGTCTTTGTGACGTTGTGCCCTGATACCTGTCAAGAGTGTCATCGTGATTTTGTCATGTTGTGATAACTGTCAGTGTCTTCATGACAGGGTCATGTTATATTAAATGTTAGTGTATTCATGACATGGTCATGGTACGTTAACTGCATGATACTGTCATGAGAACTGTCAGTGTCTGCATGACGTCATGCTGCGACCTCTTGTCGTAGTGTACAGGGTTTGACGTCTTCCTACTGTTGCAGGGCATTCAGTGAGATAACTTTGTATATTTGAGGGGGATAAATACCAAATTTCATGACTAAGATCTTTAATTAGGACATACTTAAGAGTGATGATACTTTGACTGTGATGCAGGTAGCTTCAACATAGTAGATTAATGCAAGCAAATACTACGCATTTCGGTTACATGTCAAGGCATTATCTACCATGCTGCAGCATGAAAGTGGATAGACTTTTCAGTTTGGGTATTTAATCACAGTCACAGTGTCACAAGTGCTGATACTAGGTCTGGTTAAGGATCTTACATCATCTGATCTGTGATGGCATAAATGTAAAACCACTGCCGGTCAGTGGTCATCTGTATATGGAGAATTTATCATGGATATAAATTTATAAAGCAATGTACATGATGCAACTAGTGCACCCACGGGCTGGGCTGCACCGCATGTACATTGGAGACAAGCACCTGCTGTCGTTGAGACAACACAGGGCTGTTCACACACATCTGCACCCACAGGCTGGGATGCACCGTGTGATATTCAGGACAAGCGCCTGTTGTCACAGGGACAAAACAGGGCTGTTCACACATTTTATCATGATCATTGATCAACAACCCAAAACGGGTACGTTAACCAAGAAATGGCATTTGCTTTGCCACGACCGAAAGGTCCTAGATGTAACATGTTCCGACAGTTAAGAGCTGTCATGGGACGTCTCGACAAGAACTTACGCACCTTTGCAGCTAAGAACTGTTATTTTATTGACTACCAAGCTGCAAAAGTGAATTTCGATTGGGAGAAGATAATCTTCTCCTGTGACTTTTATCCAGGACCCAGAAGGGAACTCCATGGATCACTCACTATATTGCTGACTGTATTACTGAAGGCTTTACGAAGTTACCCTGCTACAGACTTAACGCCACTTGAAGCAAGTGCCCAACCTGTGTGCATTGTGGGATATGTCAAGTATGATAGAATACGCTTATGGTCAGTTCGGGGACTAGGCATTAGGGAAACAACAAAGCATTATATGTCTACTCTTCAACCTCATACCATTTGTTCTTCTAGTCTACAAGCTGCAAATATTTGTCTCTACCCTACAGAGATGATTGCTCACTCGACATGCAAGTTGAGAACATTTGTCTCTACCCTACAGAGATGATTGCTCACTCTGTCATGCAAGTTGAGAACATTTGTCTCTAACCTACAGAGATGATTGCTCACTCAACATGCAAGTAGAGAACATTTGTCTCTAACCTACAGAGATGATTGCTCACTCAACATGCAAGTAGAGAACATTTGTCTCTAACCTACAGAGATGATTGCTCACTCTGTCATGCAAGTTGAGAACATTTGTCTCTAACCTACAGAGATGATTGCTCACTCAACATGCAAGTAGAGAACATTTGTCTCTAACCTACAGAGATGATTGCTCACTCAACATGCAAGTAGAGAACATTTGTCTCTAACCTACAGAGATGATTGCTCACTCAACATGCAAGTAGAGAACATTTGTCTCTAACCTACAGAGATGATTGCTCACTCTGTCATGCAAGTTGAGAACATTTGTCTCTAACCTACAGAGATGATTGCTCACTCAACATGCAAGTAGAGAACATTTGTCTCTACCCTACAGAGATGATTGCTCACTCAGTCATGCAAGTAGAGAACATTTGTCTCTACCCTACAGAGATGATTGCTCACTCTGTCATGCAAGTAGAGAACATTTGTCTCTACCCTACAGAGATGATTGCTCACTCTGTCATGCAAGTTGAGAACATTTGTCTCTACCCTACAGAGATGATTGCTCACTCGACATGCAAGTTGAGAACATTTGTCTCTACCCTACAGAGATGATTGCTCACTCTGTCATGCAAGTTGAGAACATTTGTCTCTAACCTACAGAGATGATTGCTCACTCAACATGCAAGTAGAGAACATTTGTCTCTAACCTACAGAGATGATTGCTCACTCGGTATGCAAGTTGAGAACATTTGTCTCTACCCTACAGAGATGATTGCTCACTCTATCATGCAAGTTGAGAACATTTGTCTCTACCCTACAGAGATGATTGCTCACTCAACATGCAAGTAGAGAACATTTGTCTCTAACCTACAGAGATGATTGCTCACTCTGTCATGCAAGTTGAGAACATTTGTCTCTAACCTACAGAGATGATTGCTCACTCTGTCATGCAAATAGAGAACATTTGTCTCTACCCTACAGAGATGATTGCTCACTCTGTCATGCAAGTAGAGAACATTTGTCTCTACCCTACAGAGATGATTGCTCACTCTGTCATGCAAGTAGAGAACATTTGTCTCTACCCTACAGAGATGATTGCTCACTCTGTCATGCAAGTTGAGAACATTTGTCTCTACCCTACAGAGATGATTGCTCACTCAACATGCAAGTAGAGAACATTTGTCTCTACCCTACAGAGATGATTGCTCACACTGTCATGCAAGTTGAGAACATTTGTCTCTACCCTACAGAGATGATTGCTCACTCTGACATGCAAATAGAGAACATTTGTCTCTACCCTACAGAGATGATTGCTCACTCTGTCATGCAAATAGAGAACATTTGTCTCTACCCTACAGAGATGATTGCTCACTCTGTCATGCAAGTAGAGAACATTTGTCTCTACCCTACAGAGATGATTGCTCACTCGGACATGCAAATAGAGAACATTTGTCTCTACCCTACAGAGATGATTGCTCACTCTGTCATGCAAGTAGAGAACATTTGTCTCTACCCTACAGAGATGATTGCTCACTCGGTATGCAAGTTGAGAACATTTGTCTCTACCCTACAGAGATGATTGCTTACTCGGTATGCAAGTAGAGAACTTCTGTCTCTACCCTACAGAGATGATTGCTCACTCTGTCATGCAAGTAGAGAACATTTGTCTCTACCCTACAGAGATGATTGCTCACTCAACATGCAAGTAGAGAACATTTGTCTCTACCCAACAGAGATGATTGCTCACTCTGTCATGCAAGTAGAGAACATTTGTCTGTCATCTACAAATGTGGACACCATTCATCTCTAACTTACAACCTAAGGTTATTTGTTTCTCTGACATACAAGCTGAGAGCATTTATGTAACTTAACATCTCTGGGAAGATATTATCAAAGTACTCATGCTGGTTGAAATAAAACAATATACACCAGCATTAGCCACAGGTTGTAACACTTAGTATGTTTAAATGACATTTAAGATCTTTTAATAGATTTTAAGAGTGTTGCAGTATTTCAAGATGCCAAAAAAATACATATCTCATGTTTATAAATGAATTATCTATTATGAAGAGCATTATGAAATCAACAAACTTTTAATATATATTTTATGGAGATAGGTATCTATATTTATATATATATATTTACTACAGGCAGGAATATCACTCTACCTAGTCACAATAGATTTATATCTTCTGAGCAAACTCAGTGCCTACCGTTAATGAATGCACTATGGAATCTGTGCCTTGAACAACTATTTTTTATATCATTATACAGAGGCACCCTAAGACAGGCTGTCCCACCGTTGTGGCATGAATGCAGATTGCAAGTCAACTGCTTGTGAAATCATCACCTAATATACCAATTGTGTATTCAAATCCACTTCATTGTATTATGATTGTACCAGAAGTGTTCAAATGAGACTTACGAACATTAACAGTAGGTCTGGTAATCATTGAGAAAAGTTCTGCCTGCATTTATGGATTATTGTCTAAAAGATGACAACTTGTGATGAGTCTGTATGGGTCGCCTTAATCATGCATAATGTTCGATCTTTACACCCGATCTGTTCAATTGTCTACGATGGTTTTGTCCTGAAATGGTTTACTCTGGATGTCTGTCTCTCCGTCTCTCCGTCTCTCCTCTGCTGCCTTGTGTATTTTGATAGCAATGTATATAAATCACATCATTTCTCTCCACTAGCAGGTGCTCTCAATACTTACTATGCAGGGCTGGCCTATCCTCCTCCTGCAGGACAAGTCACTAGAAGTGAGAGATGTACATTTGCCCTGGCCTGATGGAGGGGGAAAGGGCAGACTCACTTGTTATTCCATCTAGAAATGATTCCAAGTATTTATCAGGGGTTTTATACTATAGTAAGGCAGCAGTGCCAGGGGGCTAAGTGTGTTTCCTTTGGGAGCAACAACCGTGTGCTTGTGTGAGAGGGCGTGTGTGGATGTGTGTAAATGTTCTATGTAGTGATGTCTTCAGTGTCTTCTTGTACTGAATGGCTGCTGTTTTATTGGTCAAGTTGTGCTGTAGATAGTATTCTTATCTTTACAAAGTCTTATTGTAATTCGATTTGTGTATTTCCACTCTGGTTACCATTTCTAACTATTCAATGATGAGTAGACAGTGGTCTTGCCCACTGGCGGATCCAATGGGGAGGAGCACACCCCTTTTTTCAGACATTCAACTGTCCTTCGCGGAGTAAGTTGGGACATCAGAATTATGGGCATCCCAACCGTTTTTCCAAAAATCTGCTAAACGTATACGATAGGTCATCAATTGTTGACAAATTATCAGTAGATTCTGTGTTTCTGGTCTAAAATTCTAACATTTCAGTGTCATTGATAAAAGAAGCTAGCTAGAACTAATCCACAACTATTCCCAGGACGATTCTGGCTATTCTATCTGTCCTTATACTGTAATCGACATCGACTTGCAGATTGTACTTTACCTGTGTGAGAGGCGGTCGGGTAGCCTAGGGGTTACCCGTGTGAAACGTCAACATGTATTACATGTTTCACTGACAGAATGCTCCCTCTTCAAAATTAATATCCTACTGTTTCCTGTAAAGGTCACTTCCAGTTGACCAGCAGCCATCAGATCTGTGACTGTAACTGCCTTTCCAAAAGGTGTCAATGTGTGTATGCTTGTGCCTTTTTAGCTAAAGACTATGTGATTTAGTTTTCTCACTTTTACAATCAAGGCAATCAGAATCAAGGTGCCCATCGTCTGGTTATGTCAGAATTTCAATGCGGCCTGCGGAGTACACACAAAAAGGTGTGTTGTGTTCTAATGTGATTTAATAACTCCCTTGGAACGTAGTACACTTGTACTGCCAAAAGGATATTTGACTGTTGACTCTTTTTAAAATCCTGACATTTCCATGACCTGGGACGAAGACCTATTTGCACTTACAAAGACCACTCTAGCCATTTAAGGTCTACTGTTCAATAAGGTCTATGTAACCAAGGCGATTAATGTGATATGCTGTTGAGAAAGGTGTTTGTCACAATGTATTGATTGCCAAGTACCAAATGATGTCAACCACCGAAAATGTAAAGGGCGCCAAAAAGTGGAAATCTCAAGCAATTTCTACTCTGTAGAGATGTCGGTTGACCCGGCTTCAAGGATAAGGTCACAACCCAACACTCAGAATGGGGTCATTGGGCTTATCTGGTCATTGATAAGATAATAAAATCAACATTAATACAATGTGACCCCATGATTAAAGGTGACCTTGATTATCTCCACCAGTGTGTCGTGTGAGAAACTATGTATCTCAAAAGTGCTACAATCATATCAGAGGATTTTTTTTATTGTGTTGAATGTAGTTTGGCTGCAAGTTTTTATTTTCGGTTTTTAGATGGTTGTGATTGTTAAGTCTGAGTTTTATATAGTGGCAGTTTGGTTTATTTTGACTGAAATTCATATCAGTAATCTGCTATCACATTTGAACATGCCTTTGCCTTTATGATGAAATTTTACAACTTCATAATTGATGTCAGCAATAAACCGTCAAATAGACCACAGTCTTGTCTTGAGTCATTATTTCAAACTGGAGAAGTGATGGTGTTTTTAGTTTTGAAAAAATACATTAAAGAAATCATTGCTGACCGCAGCATGGTACCTCAGTGGGCTAGCACTAGCATTAGTCCGGACAAGCAGCCTCATATGCATGCACACCATGCACATGCATATAAATAAGTGTAATAACCTTCATCACGATGTTATGCCCCATTTCACCTCACCCCACATTTCAGCTTCCAGACAAGTAATGAATATTTGAGCCAAGCAAATTTTTTATACTTAAAATTATGCTTTAGAGCTTAGACAATTCTCACTGCCTGAGAACAAACATTTTGGTAAGCGTACATTGACACTCAATGAACCACAACACATGGTGAGCTGATTATTGAAAGTACATCACAGACTAATGTTGACTGATTTCAATTCAAGATGAGGTACTCTGAGAGAAAAAGGCTCTGAAGTAAGTCTGGTCATATTTCTAAGGGAATTTAGATGTATTGGAGCATGCCCTGGGGAGAGGGGAAAACCGCGGGGGCTTCGCCCCCACGGTTTTTCCCGACCCCAAGGGCATGCTCTGTCTACCAAAACCGAGGGAAAGTGTTTTTCCATGCTTATAAACAGAAAAAGAAACTTAGAACAACATTTATCAACATTTTTATGTTTCGAACATACTTTCCATGAACCTTTGGAAACGCTCGTAAAATATCTGTTGCTGGCATACGGATCTTGAAAAGGACATTCTAAAAACCAGTGAGGCTTATCAACACCTCTGTAGCCTCGTGGTACACTAACTGGGCTACAGATATGAAGGTTGCGAGTTCGATCCTCGGGAATATAAAAAAAACATTTGTCATTTGATTTTACATTTCATTACATGTTACAATCTGAACGGAAGTTATATTAATAAAATACCCAGGACATTATATAAAATCCCAGGGACATTACAACGTCCCTGTTTATAAGATTTAACCTGACTGGAAAGTAAAACCTCACAATAGGTTTTAATGCCTATAGAAAGAAGTCTCTTACTCAATAGCGATCCCAATGAATAGGTTTATAATATTACGCAATGACCTGTCAATAGACCAATAGATAGAAGATCCGGGGTAGAAAAGGTCTTCAGCAACCCATGCTTGCTGTAAAAGGGGACTATGCTTGTCGTAAGAGGCGACGTGTGGGATCAGGAGGTCAGGCTCACTGACTTGGTTGATGCATGACATCATATCCCAATTGCGTGGATCGATGTGCATTTTGTCAATCACTGGATTGTTTGGTCCAGACTCGATTATTTACAGACTGCCATCATATAGCTTGAATATTGCAGAGTGCTGCGTTAAAAACAACAACCAAACAAACAAACAAAACAGGTGTCTCCTATTTTCAAAATTTATTTCATGGACAGTTAAAGATGTGCCATTAACAATAACAACATAGCTGGGGACAGAGAACAAATGTCTTCAAATAAACAACTCCAAATCAAGTGAAGAAATGAGATATGACAGCAGTTGTCTCCCCTGTGCCATGTATGATGAATGCTGAAGCTGTTACTACACAAACAGGCAAATGTCACTGATCATTGCAGGAACCTGACAATGATGACATTGTTCCCAGTATGACAGCACTATTGAGTTGTCCAATCCCCCACAGGCTGTTGTACCCTTCATTCTGATCCACTTGTAGTGACTTAGCGTGTCGTCCTCCAGTGTCCTCAGTTGACCTTGGAGAAGTAGTTCTGGCTGCCCTTGGGGTCGGGCTTCATGGTGTCTGCGCCTGGCTTCCATCCAGCAGGACAAACTACAACCAACATGGCATTGTTCAGTCCAGTATAATAACCAATATTCTTAAAGGACGTCCTATTTTCGGGTACTCGAGTAACCCATGAGCTGAGACGACTTGTGGATTATCTGTCCCCAGTGAAATAATTTTGAACATTTCGAGACTTTCAACTTTATTTCACGAGGGACAGAAAATCCACAATTCTAAGCTGCAAGTAGGTTGTTCATTTTAGTAGCCACAGTCATTTTTCTGAGAACATGTAGACTTTTGTGGGTTTTCCTGATCTTAAGAGGATATATCAGCACAGTTTGTCTATTGTTGGGTGACATCCCATAAAATCTGTTTCTGATGCCATGCTGTTATCTTTACATCGCATCGCTATAGGCCTTTCCAAAAACAATGAGAACATTGTAATAATTGGAATGAAATCAAATTGAAGCGAATATCCTAATTCTCTGAGAATTACTGAAAAATAATTTACCCTGTGTGTCAAATATGTATCACAATAACACCATTGAGGCAAGGTACAGAGGTTGTAGCAGGAAAGTACTATTGCACACAATCAGCCTGGTCACACACTCCACCCTCATTTCATCTGCTCTTATAGCCAGCTTCAGGACCTGGGGATTTATTCTGCCCTACACCCGATTGCAATCCTCCACTGACTGATGCGGTTTTACATCTTGAAGGGACACTATGTACAAACCAATAACAATATATCCTAACCACTTTTTAAACCACGAAAAGTGCTTGTACCAAAGTGGTAACTGTACCACTGTTGACATCATATACACAAGTTGTGCCGTGCTCTTCCACAATAAGTGCAACTGAAGAGAAATCCACAGTCACTTCTAATTTTATTAGTAACACATCAAATAAACAATTTGACCTAAACCCTTATACGCTTTAAATACTTTCAACAGTTTTCAAAACTAAGCATGAAATCTCAAGGATCCCAGGTCCTCAACCTCCCTAAATTTTGTACACTGTTAAACATAGTACATAGCTGTCTCACCTTCTCCGTGCTTGTCAGTGAACTGGAATGCCTGAACAAGTCTAAGGGTCTCATCCACTGAGCGTCCGACAGGGAGGTCGTTAATGGTGATCTGGCGCAGGTTGGCCTTGTCATCAATGATGAAAAGTCCTCTGTTAAAATACAAGGGGACAGATGAAGACAAATCACAAGCACTCAATGTAACCACTGCATCCTTAGTCGGCATGATGACATGCATTGGATACTGGGGACCAGACTAACATGTAGTCCCTGAAAGTAATGCAGAAGGCTAAATAAAAGTAGTTCTATCAGGTTACTCTCTTAATTTCCTAGAACTCAAAATTGGATGAGTATAGACATAAAGCGCTAAGAATGTGATGAGTACAGGCTGATAGAGCATAACAGGATGAATACAGGCTGATAGAGCATGAACAGGATGGGTACAGGCTGATAGAGCATGGACAGGACGAGTACAGGCTGATAGAGCATGAGTACAGGCTGATAGAGCATGGACAGGATGAGTACAGGCTGATAGAGCATGGACAGGATGAGTACAGGCTGATAGAGCATGAGTACAGGCTGATAGAGCATGGACAGGAGGAGTACAGGCTGATAGAGCATGAGTACAGGCTGATAGAGCATGGACAGGATGAGTACAGGCTGATAGAGCATGAACAGGACGAGTACAGGCTGATAGAGCATGGACAGGATGAGTACAGGCTGATAGAGCATGGACAGGATGAGTACAGGCTGATAGAGCATGAACAGGATGAGTACAGGCTGATAGAGCATGAACAGGATGAGTACAGGCTGATAGAGCATGAACAGGACGAGTACAGGCTGATAGAGCATGGACAGGATGAGTACAGGCTGATAGAGCATGGACAGGATGAGTACAGGCTGATAGAGCATGGACAGGATGAGTACAGGCTGATAGAGCATGAGTACAGGCTGATAGAGCATGGACAGGATGAGTACAGGCTGATAGAGCATGAGTACAGGCTGATGGAGCATGAACAGGATGAGTACAGGCTGATAGAGCATGAACAGGATGAGTACAGGCTGATATAGCATGAACAGGATAAGTACAGGCTGATAAGAGCATGGACAGGATGAGTACAGGCTGATAGAGCATGGACAGGATGAGTACAGGCTGATAGAGCATGAACAGGATGAGTACAGGCTGATAGAGCATGGACAGGATGAGTACAGGCTGATAGAGCATGGACAGGATGAGTACAGGCTGATAGAGCATGGACAGGAGGAGTACTGGCTGATAGAGCATGACAGCATGAACAGGATGAGTACAGGCTGATATAGCATGAACAGGATAAGTACAGGCTGATAAGAGCATGGACAGGATGAGTACAGGCTGATAGAGCATGGACAGGATGAGTACAGGCTGATAGAGCATGAACAGGATGAGTACAGGCTGATAGAGCATGGACAGGATGAGTACAGGCTGATAGAGCATGGACAGGATGAGTACAGGCTGATAGAGCATGGACAGGAGGAGTACTGGCTGATAGAGCATGGACAGGATGAGTACAGGCTGATAGAGCATGAACAGGATGAGTACAGGCTGATAGAGCATGGACAGGATGAGTACAGGCTGATAGAGCATGGACAGGATGAGTACAGGCTGATAGAGCATGGACAGGAGGAGTACTGGCTGATAGAGCATGGACAGGATGAGTACAGGCTGATAGAGCATGGACAGGATGAGTACAGGCTGATAGAGCATGGACAGGATGAGTACAGGCTGATAGAGCATGGACAGGAGGAGTACAGGCTGATAGAGCATGAACAGGATGAGTACAGGCTGATAGAGCATGGACAGGATGAAGACAGGCTGATAGAGCATGGACAGGATGAGTACAGGCTGATAAAGCATGGACAGGATGAGTACAGGCTGATAGAGCATGGACAGGATGAGTACAGGCTGATAGAGCATGAACAGGATGAGTACAGGATGTGTACAAGCTGATGGAGCATGGACAGGATGAGTACAGGATGTGTACAGGCTGATAGAGCATGGACAGGATGAGTACAGGCTGATAGAGCATGAACAGGATGAGTACAGGCTGATAGAGCATGGACAGGATGAGTACAGGCTGATAGAGCATGAACAGGACGAGTACAGGCTGATAGAGCATGGACAGGATGAGTACAGGCTGATAGAGCATGGACAGGATGAGTACAGGCTGATAGAGCATGGACAGGATGAGTACAGGCTGATAGAGCATGAGTACAGGCTGATAGAGCATGGACAGGAGGAGTACAGGCTGATAGAGCATGAGTACAGGCTGATAGAGCATGGACAGGATGAGTACAGGATGAGTACAAGCTGATAGAGCATGGACAGGATGAGTACAGGATGAGTACAAGCTGATAGAGCATGAACAGGATGAGTACAGGCTGATAGAGCATGGACAGGATGAGTACAGGCTGATAGAGCATGGACAGGATGAGTACAGGCTGATAGAGCATGAGTACAGGCTGATAGAGCATGGACAGGATGAGTACAGGCTGATAGAGCATGGACAGGATGAGTACAGGCTGATAGAGCATGGACAGGATGAGTACAGGCTGATAGAGCATGAACAGGAGGAGTACAGGCTGATAGAGCATGAACAGGAGGAGTACAGGCTGATAGAGCATGAACAGGAGGAGTACAGGCTGATAGATAGTTGTTCTATTAAATATATGCTCCTGGGTCTGATTAGGGACCACCAAACAGCTGCAGTTGCTCCACATTTTATTTTTCTGGCAGTTTTCAGTTACATCACAGTGTGTCAGCTTGATGTGGGAGGAAAGAGTGAAGCGATGCAGGTGTTTGACTTAAGTAAAACCTACAAACATGGGTTGTGCTGACAAACCTAAAAACATAATCTGGCATTAGGACTGAGGACCATTGGTTTCTGCCATCTAGGGGACATAACTCTGAACAGCCTTAGACGACTGGTCCACACATGGCCCAATGAGTAAAAGAACAGTGCTGATTCAAGATCGTAACAAACTACAGAAGGTGACAAGCCTAGAGTAGGACATAGTGAGTGTCCAAGAACAATCTCCTGAACATAAACAATCTTCACCTTTAACCATGCTTCTAGCAACTTCAGTCTATTGACTTCAATAAACTAACTCATATGGTTAAAGTGAGTTAGGACCATTTTTAACGAATGGAGGCTGGAGGCTGGAGGCTGGAGCCTGGAGGCTGGAGGCTAGAGCCTAGAGCCTGAAGGCTGGAGGCTAGAGGCTAGAGCCTGGAGCCTGGAGGCTGGAGGCTAGCTCTTCACAATTCTTACCTGAATGCAACTCCTTCGTCTTCCTTCAGACAGCCATATTTTCGGGAAATCTCCATTGTCTTGTCTGCCAGGAGAGGAATCTTCATGTTGCCAAGACCACCCTGCTTCCTCGGGGTGTTGATCCTGAAATCACATCAGCATTCTGATTGAGTTAGGTTTTCTTTGACACCACTTTGAACAGTATTTGTAATATCATACTAATGTGGGGCAGAATTAATGGCCAAAGTTCTACTTGCTGAAGAGGTCCCAGGTTGTGCAAGCCAGGCATGGCTGTTTACATTAGTTACTCATTTATACCACTCCGCACCATGCTAACGATGCTGGAGGTGACCATGGTTCTACCACAACCCTGTGAGGAGTCCTACCATGATAGATGTGACCATGGTTCTACCAGAACCCTGTGAGGAGTCCTACCATGATAGATGTGACCATGGTTCTACCAGAACCCTGTGAGGAGTCCTACCATGATAGATATGACCATGGTTCTATCAGAACCCTGTGAGGAGTCCTACCATGATAGATGTGACCATGGTTCTACCAGAACCCTGTGAGGAGTCCTACCATGATAGATGTGACCATGGTTCTACCAGAACCCTGTGAGGAGTCCTACCAGGATAGATGTGACCATGGTTCTATCAGAACCCTGTGAGGAGTCTTACCATGATAGATGTGACCATGGTTCTACCAGAACCCTGTGAGAAGTCCTACCATGATAGATGTGACCATGGTTCTACCAGAACCCTGTGAGGAGTCCTACCATGCTTGGTGTTACCATATTTCTATCTGAACCCTGTGAGGAGTCTTACCATGATAGATGTGAGCAAGATCATGAGTGAGTGAGTGAGTCTTACCATGCTAGATGTGAGCAAGATCATGAGTGAGTGAGTGACTCTTACCATGCTAGATGTGAGCAAGATCATGAGTGAGTGAGTGAGTGAGTGAGTCTTACCATGCTAGATGTGAGCAAGATCGTGAGTGAGTGAGTGAGTGAGTGAGTCTTACCATGCTAGATGTGAGCAAGATCGTGAGTGAGTGACCATGATAGATGTGACCATGGTTCTACCAGAACCCTGTGAGGAGTCCTACCATGCTTGGTGTTACCATATTTCTATCTGAACCCTGTGAGGAGTTTTACCATGCTAGATGTGAGCAAGATCATGAGTTAGTGAGTGAGTCTTACCATGCTAGATGTGAGCAGAATCATGAGTGAGTGAGTGAGTCTTACCATGCTAGATGTGAGCAGAATCATGAGTTAGTGAGTGAGTCTTACCATGCTAGATGTGAGTACACACTGTCTGTGGAACATCCAAGGACCTCGCAGTTGATGCTGCGGAACTCTTCAGACCGATCGCTGAATGCAATAATTTCTGTTGGGCAGACAAACGTGCTGAAATAAAAAACAGAATTGTCAACATTTGAACTAAAACTACATGACCACAACTATGCATATAAAACCAATCATATTTACAATCAAACAGCTGTACACAATATTTCTTGCAGAACACTGCCAATTTCACTCAACGGTAGGTATGTTATTGTGACTGACATAAAATGACCC
This sequence comes from Haliotis rufescens, assembly GCF_023055435.1. NCBI lineage: Eukaryota > Metazoa > Mollusca > Gastropoda > Lepetellida > Haliotidae > Haliotis > Haliotis rufescens. The sequence continues at coordinate 9,364,540 of NW_025963890.1, forward strand.
AAGGTTTTCATAATGCCAAGACAATGTCAACAATGTCAAATTATCTATCAGCACACTACATTGCTAGTAATGTAACTGGTAAAAACATTATGACTAATCTTGTTGAACCTCCAAGTCCAGTTCCAGTTGAATGGCAGATTTTCACCACAACATACACCCTCCTGCTTATACTGAGTGAGTGAGTGAGTGAGTTGGGTTTAACACCGCTTTTAACAGTATTCCAGTTATATCATGGCGTTTCAGCTTAATGTGGGCACATGGTGGGAGGAAAGCCCGAACTGATGCAGGTCTCAGACTTTTACCACTTCGTTGAAACCCACGAGCACAGGTATGGTGCTGACAACCTAGAAACATAATTGAGGAGAACCGGGATTCGAACCCACAAGGTTTCTGGCGTGCCCAAGGGACGCAACTCCGCACAGCGAATCGCGGCGCCTTAGACGACTGGGCCACCCGTGCCCCCTGCTAATACTGAGTAACTAAGCAATCCAAGACCGATTCATATATTTTCCATAGTCAAAAGGAATAGAAAATAGTGTTGAATCCTCTACACAAAATGTTAATCTGACGTATTTCCAATTGAGAAAAACTATAAACTCTTGAATAAACATAATTGTCAAATTCCTGTGCATGTCATCACAGCCAAACCAAAACTATGTGTTGTCAATTCTCATTTAGAAAGTTTGTTTATCAAGCACATTCTATGCTTTACAGTATGATGAGAAAGTGTACACACTCTTTATAGGGTATTATGCTAAAGCAAATTTTGCAACACATATATATAATGATTTTCTTTTTTACTTTCTGTTTCCCACTTTTACCATCTCAAAACAGAACAGGTAATAAATACCAGGAAATACTGCCCATTTTTTGGATAATAATATAACGTAATTATTTGTGATGTTGCCGTTTTACACAGCATTTACTACATACACTGGGGCGTTGGGGTAGCATGGTGGTTAAAGTGTTCGTCTGCCACACCAAAGGCCCGGGTTCGATTCCCCACATGAGGTATACTCCCAGTATGGGGTATAAATCTAGGGCCCCCCTGATTCACTAACTGGTAAAAGTTCACATCAGGGTGCTGTTGTACAAAACAACCTTAGCGCTACGACAGTCGTAAGTTGATGTTAAGGTATGGGAGCTACGACCACCTTAGCACTACGATGGCTTCGTACAACGGCACCCAGGATATTTTATTGTCTCTAGGGAAATGACAATAACTACTAAACCTTCATGATCATATCTGAACCTGATTGCAAAGTTAATCAAATCAGAACTAAAAGTACAGTAAACTACTTTCATAACGAACATGCTTATAATGAACTGACTGATATAACAAACTTATTTTTAGTCCTAGACATTTGTTTGTATACATGCTGTATATATGCTTATAACGAACTACGGTTATCACGCACTAAAATGAGTGGTCCCTCCGAGTTTGTTATAACCGTACTTTACTATACTTGTATTCATCAGTACGAAATGATTGATAAGAACTAATCTGTCTGCTGAAAAGGTCAAATGTTTGGCATGTCACTTTAACTTCCCGCCACTACATACAGATACTCTATCATGAGCTGGTGCAACTTCTAAAAATATTCCTGTTATCTGATTTGTGTTACCATTATTCAACCATGCACACCTGGTGCCGTCCTATTTCAATACCTACATTGTCTCTTGTGTCGTACCTACAGAAATACACACACTAATACCAGAGATTACAATATTCCTAATCCAGAATATCATATTAAATAAATTCTGGGTTCAAAAATCCTTGCATTAATTATAAAAACCGCTTTGGTATGGTCAAAAAAGATTCCTTTACCTTAAATTACATTTAATAAAGTCCCTTTAACTGTAAATAGGTTGGTTTGTTTTTTTACAAACAGTGGAAAATGTACTTTTCACAAGTAAACTGGGCAAACCCACTCAATGAACACATTCTAAAGTATTCTTCAGCGACATTTTTTTCTGGTTGGCATAAATTAATTCCAAAGGGCACAAATAAATATCATTATATCAGTGCCGTAGCACACCTGAAAAAACTACATTTGTAATTTCTATCCCAGAAATTCAATGTTGGTTGGGTACACAGCAGATAGATAGTCAATCTGGCAACACCTGGCCACCTGTCACAGGTGCATGGAAAATACTCATAATGATTGCCTGCTTCATCAAATGTGTTACGCAGAATATGGATCGTATATATTTACATGTGAACAATATTACTAATACAGGAGGTAGGATATATACAGATGGTATCTCTCTCACAAATGTCGATTGTTGGGCTGACAACATCATGGGGGTTTTCACTAAGAGAAGGTAATAAATTCACGTTTCAATCAACTATTCATATTGGTGTTATCATTTTCTTTATTTGTTTGTTTTTTTAAGGTGAGTGAGTGAGTATGGTTTTACGCCGCTTTTAGCAATATTCCAGCAATATCACGGCGCGGGACACCAGAAATGGGCTTCACACATTGTACCCATGTCAGGAATCGAACCCGGGTCTTCTGCGTGGCGAGTGAACGCTTTAACCACTAGGCTACCTGACCACCCCTTTTTCTTAAGGCTGCATTGAGTGAGTGAGTGAGTATGGTTTTACGCCGCTTTTAGCAATATTCCAGCAATATCACGGCGGGGGACACCAGAAATGGGCTTCACACATTGTACCCATGTCGGGAATCAAGCCCTGGTCTTCTGCGTGGCGAGCGAACGCTTTAACCACTAGGCTACCCGACCGCCCCTGTTTCTTAAGGCTGCATTGAGCAGGCCTGTAGATAATGAAGTTGTCGGGGCAAGATGACATGCAATCAATCAAGTCACCACGCCTGACCACCTGATCCATCATCTTGCCCCTATATCATCTATATCACAAGCATAGGTTGATGGTCAAATATTCCAACCAAGACACTTTGTAAATGAAAACATTTCTTTAAAATAATATTTAAAAAATTCTTCGAAAGAACCTTTCCCTTTCTGCTGTTTTCATAAGGAAACTAGACTTGGTTTAGTTTGATCTAGACTTGCCTTGGCTTTTAGTAAAAATATTATATATATATTATTTTTACTAAAAGCCTTAATAAAAAATAGATTATTTTTTTACTAAAAGCCAAGGCAAGTCTAGATCAAACTAAACCAAGTCTAGTTTATCTATATAAATTCCACAGTCATGGCGCAGGACTAATTCCACTGTGGTTTTGCTCAGTTACTAATATAATATCCATTATCTTGATCCCAGACCACACTCTGCCCTCCCATGTAACAGGCAGTATTTGTTACTTGTTCCAGCCCTGGAAGTGAGTTATTCAAAACAGGCCAAATCTCCCTACTGTGGACAGTGGAACAAGAGAAAGCAATAGAGATGCTATTAGGCTTACATATTTTATATAAATCAATTGCAAAAATAATAAGGGTGAAACGATACACCGATATTCCAATGCATCGCGATACTTGACCCACGATACGATATACGATAAATGTGGGCCTATTTATTGATACGCCACGATACGGAACGCAAATCTCAAGTACAGCGTTTCCTTACTATTGTGCATTTCAATAAACCGCTAACTTGGTTAAAGCGCGCGGTAATGCATGGCTCCAAAAAACGTACTAATCTTACATTTTTAATAAGCTCAGGTTTTACACTGACAGGTGTTTTTCCCCATCTCCAAAAACATTATCAGCTGATCACCGCAAGCACATAACACCGGTCAGCAAATCCGAACTGAAGTACGCAATTCAATACCATTATTATACTATCTTTTTTATTAAAACGTGTTCATTGTATATCTGGACTTGTGTTTGTAATATATTTTATTAATTTTATTCAAAATTTCATTTAATATTGTTTTCATCAAGTTAGGTGAAATCGTGTGTGAAGAGAAACAGCAACCACGGTCAGATTACCTCTTTTGACGCACTGAAACAAACTTAAGTTGCTAGATAATGGATACATATATTAACAATGCCCTACTTTGACTCGTTAAAAGTCATATTTGTGGCAATTTGGCTAATATATGTCGACATAACGTTTTCGCAATCGAAATACATGTAGCGAGGGAAGCCCCTACAGTGACTGGTCAAATTGTTCCATACGTATAAATATCCTGCAACAATAATCACCAGTACCAAAATCCTACGCTTGTGGTTCTTATAACTTTAAGAATATATATAGTAAACTAAAGTAACACGATATTGGAATATATTATTCCTGATAAAACAATAATTTCAGATACAATTTATTCGACCATTGCATCAAAATTCTTTGAAGTTATATCACTGGTGAAGTACATTAATTATTTTCTAGTGTTTGAACTAGTGTTTCAATTGTTTTGAAGGAAAGTTAAGGAAAGTTCCACTTTGAAGCCTAACCATTTCAGTAGTCTTGTTATTATAAAATAATTTTGACTGTTCCAAAATCATGAAAGGTTCAATCTTGACATTCTTTAAGTCTTGTTTTTTTTATCATTGCGTTTGGAGATACGTATCGTATCGTGACCAGAATATCGAGATATTCCTGTATCGTTGCAGCCCTAAAAAATAATGGAAAATAAAAACCAAAATAAAAGCTCTAAACAAGAACTATAAATGTTCAAATACAATCAATTAACTCATTTTCAACATAAAGGGTAACATGTACTTCCACATTTAATTCAAATGGTTAATTATGCATATGTAATACATATACCCTGATAAATGAAGTCTTATCACAAATACTGTGGAATATGCATTTGAGTTTGAATATCATAAAATACTTGGAATGAAAGGGTAATGATATTTTTGGCATTCTCAACTCTGCTTTTAAATACTACAATATAAAGATTTATTGATTTACTGACTAAAATGACTGATGATGCCAGTTAACCCAACATACTGAATGAGCTCACCAAGATTGCAACGGTGTGTGTCATCTGATTGATTGCGAGTATAATGGGAAGCAGTACAATTGGTTCAGCATGCATGCTTAAGACTTCCAAGTCTGTGAAACAGTTTCATACATTGATAACGTCAGGTGTTACAATCCCTGCTGCAGCAACTCAGAGTGAGTGAGTGAGTATGGTTTTACGCCGCTTTTGGCAATATTCCAGCAATATCACGGCGGGGGACACCAGAAATGGGCTTCACACATTGTACCCATGTCGGGAATCGAACCCGGGTCTTCGGCGTGACAAGCGAACGCTTTAACCACTAGGCTACCCGACCGCCCCGCAGCAACTCAGAAGCAAATCGTTTAATTACAGTGCTGCATAACACCAGATGGTAACTTGAGAGTGACACATGGCTCTGTGTGTCACATATACGAGACACACAAATTATTATTTGTTTGTTTGTAAATGCCACACTGGGCAATATTCCAGCTATACTGCACCTTGTACATAATTTGGACCAGACAAAACAGTGACTGATATCATGAGCAATGATCCAAGCCACTGAGCCTGACCATCTGATCCATTAATTCCCCTCATGACATAGGGGTCAATTCTAACCTGGAATACTCACAGGGCAGTAATATTTCTTAGAGATTCAAACTTCACATTAAAACAGTGTCCTAGACCTTCCGTATGTACAGTCATGAAGGGAAGTTAATATCTGATACTTTCCTCCTTTCTTTGTTGGTTAACGCCGCACTCAGCAATATTCTAGCTATATGACGGCAGTCTGTAAATAATAAAGTCTAGACCAGATAATCCAGTGATGGATATTATGAGCATCGATACACACAACTGGGATATGATGACAAGCATCAACCACGTCAGCAAGCATGACCACCTGATCCCGTAAGTTGCCTCTTACGACAAGCATAGTCATCTCTGTGAACAAGCACAGGAAGCTGAAGACCAATAAGACGAAATATCTGAACCATGAAGCAGTAGCAATACAACATTTCACTAATATACTAATCAAAAGAAGTTAAGCATCCCCCTCATTCTTCCATATTACTATAGTTAATATGTCAGTGTCACCTATGTCATAACTGTGCAGTTACACTTTCTGTAGTTAGCAGTAGTAACATATGCTTATGGGTAGGGGACAATGCCATAACATAACTGTAGCAAGATGATAGAATCAGGTGGTTTGTTAGAGCAGTGTACATTGTCCTGTTCCCATAAGCATGTAGAACAACTGCCAACTGCAGAAAGTTTTACTGCTTAGTTAAAGGCTGTAGTGATGCATGTGATATCTTTCAATGCTTAAAAAAAATTCTTATAATAATACGGCTGCCTCACGATACACAATTAACAATAAAGACTTGAACCTTGGTATGTGCCATATAGACTAACAAAGGGCATGCCTTGAGACCAACCCAAACCATATCTATAAAATGTGAATCATGCAGGGTCTTCAGACAAAACAGTATGTTAGAAATATATTTTGTACTATCATTTTCACATGTGTATATATACTGTATAATGAACAAAAATAGTCAGGAATCATGAATATTTGGGGGAATTTTTTTTTGGTAGTGAAGGCTGAGCACAAAATGTTATTAAAATGTCCTTAAAATATTCATGATCCCTGAATTTTGTGCAGTTAATATCATTTTAAATCAATACAAATGTCGTCATGTATTGACAATGTTACTGCGAGCGAAACCTTTACAACATTTTTATTGTTCACAATCCAAGATAAAGTAAAGAGTATAGAGAATTATATATTTCCTATATTTGATGGAAAACTGACACTTGTGACAGGGTTCAGGTGAAGTCCCTGTTTATAATGAATATGCCCCACTATAGAATCAGCTTTTTCATTATGACAGTAATGGGAATGTACTGATCACCTTAGACTTGCATAAGTCTATAAGGCAATAATTATTAGTTTAAATCATAAGTTCTAGATATTGTAAATAAGAACAAATTGTCCCTATAAGCATGAAAAGAGACTGGAGTCCTAAGACAGTCTACATACCCAGACTTGCCCATTAGGGGGATAGAATTACCACACATCCACAGACTTTTCTTTCAGTACAACCTTGAAGCAAAGCTATGATCACCTGCAGATAATCTGTACTGATCTCACAGCAGTTGAGGTGAAACATACACTGTCAAGAAGACACAACTGCAACACTAACTACAGTGTTCTTTAATCAGAAGTCTGAACAGTCCACAATATCGGACATATCATTACTCTCGAAACAAAACTGAGCAGAAATGAAAGAGGCGGTGGGACGATATCGGGCCATCAATAACACTTCAGAGGACCCTAACACTAGATCAGCCATGTGTTTTGTTTGTTGCTTAAAGCCACACTAAGCAATATTCCATGATGGTGGTCTGTCAATAATCTAATCTACCTGTTTTAACCATGTGATTGTACGACTTGTACCACATTTTGAACCTTGTATCATTAAACAATGTGATACAACAAATATTTTTCAGTAAATATATACATGATATATCAATAATTAATTTCCAATTTCTTGTTTTAAATTTCCTGTTTAAAAAGGTAAATTTCGTGGTTTATGCTGACAGCCTAAAATGTTTATGTACGACAGATATATTTTCCCAGAATTTAATTGCCCACAATTAAGTGTACATATACATGATATAAGAGATGAGTGCGTATTTTAAGCGAATATGTAAGACTTGTGTACATTGATGAATCGGAAGGGGTGCTAATTAGGATGGTTCACTGGCCAATTTATTAGCGAATATCGCTGTGGGCGTTATTAGAGAGGGGTGCTTATTACGTCGAATACTGTATATATAATCTGCCATTTTTGGACCTACACAAAGTATGACATCATGAATGCGACATCATGAATGAGTACACACTTTTGATACTGTTTTCAGAATCAGCTATGCTAAAAGAATTTAATTATCGAGAGTCAGGGAAGTATTGTGATGAATATTTGCCAATCAACTGTAATCTGTTTCCTGCTTAACCTAACGCCTAGCATCTGGAATTCCCCTGTGAAGTAGTGAGGAAATCCCCCTACATTACAACTCGCCTGTATCAGGTGTAGATCAAATGAGGATACCATCAGGAAAGTGAAAGCTACGGACATTGATGACATTCAGAACATATCTACAACCCTATTTACGCATCTACATTTAATTATGATCACAACTGTATTTTTTCTAGCCACACATACACAGGTACAGCCCTTATCTGGAGAAAGGCTACTGTTAAAATATACTTAAATAACATTGCATGTATAATGTGTGAGTACAATTTTATCCGATGTTTATACCGATTTTAGCAATATTCCAGCAATATCACAGCTGGGGACACCTGAAATGTACTTCACATGTTGTTTGTTGTTTAACGCCGCTCTCAGCAGTATTCCAGCTATATGATGGCGGTTCATGGGGTGTATCCATGCAGGGAATTGAACCTCGATCTTCGGCATGACGAGCCAACGCTTTAACCACCAGGCTACCACACCGCCCCTCACGGTGAGATAAGATAAGATATGTACATGCAATGTCATATTTCGTAACCTAAGTCCCATGCCAGGACAGATACTTGATACCAGGATTATATACCACAATCAGCAGCTCAGCAGTTCATCTATCACTATTTTATCATAATCAGTCACTGGATCAGTTCAACACATGCTACATCATCATGACTGGATAGTCATATACCCATCAGGCATTCATACAAACTCAATAAAGGTCAATTTTTGGACAGTGGACACTTGACCCGCATTGACAAATGTGTGTATCCTGTAGGTCAGCTGCGTCCCATGATGGATGTGGAACTTGATATGACATCATGTGGCAGCGTGTGCCTGTGTGATTACAACAACCGTAAGGGTATAGGGTTTCCTGCCTATCAATTGTTAGGTTGCAGTTCAATCATTAGTTAAATACAGTAGACAGTTGGTATTGGAGAGGTGTCACAATTGAGAAATGTGCGGTACGTTTGAAATAAAATGTGTGAAAAGAAAATAGATTTCCACGTCAGTTTTACTCCTGTTAATGCTGTACCCTAGAGATAATCTATATAAGGGTTTTTCTGTACATTAACATTGACAGTCTGTGCCAAAAATCTTGCTCGAACGTCCATCTTTGCATAATTTTCAGTATATTTTAGAATAAATTTTTTAGTGTTATCATATGGTGTTTTATAAGTTGATCCTACTTGACCAAACAGAATTTTACTAGATTTGGGCTTCAGACTAGTGGCTGCAATTGTAGACTCAACAAATCTGATTATCCTGGAAAAATTTTCATTCCTGATGCTGAAATCCACTTTCCACAAATGATACATGACAGCTGTTGTGTCATCCCGTTCACTGATGGTCACATGTAATCTTACTGTTACAATATGGTTGCCAAACTGAAATTTGAACTTGACATTTGTCTTAAATGTTTCACTAATGAGATGCATGCCCTTTGTTTTCGGATCCAAGGCGTACACAAATCTACTGACAGATATCTGTTGCAGGATCTACCCTGCTTATGACTGTTTTCCACCTGATTGTATGACTATCCCAAGGTGTCAGAAGTCAACAACCTCAGCTGCCACTGAGAGCTTCTCCAACACTGTAACTGACTCCAGTCCTCAACACTTCAAACAGAATCACGAAATATTGCGATTATTAATTAACAAAGATAGCTGCACGTGTGCTAAAAAATAGAAAACAAGCCATTCCACCGATAGGGAACATTACTGACGGTCTGATATAATCTAGTATAATAATATACATGCTGCTTTCACTTTATAGACATAAGAACACAAGCAGGTATCTTCGTTAATAAATAATTGCGATATTTCATGATTCTATTTCAAGTAGTGAGGACTATAGTACTCAGTGCTCCAGCTAAACTAATCTAACTTCACCTAAATACATTACTAGTACTCTCCCTAGACTGGTATGAGACTAGGGGCTCAATCTCATTAAAACCAGATCTGAGTTCTCGCTGCCGTTAAACAAAGATCTGAGGACATCCCATTACAGGTCACGTCAGAATGACCTTTCGCTAACTTTGACCGACCACTGAAATGACCAACAAGAAGTCGACATCAGCCAATTAGAAAGCAGCTTTCTCGAGCTTCACGGCACTCGTTTCAACCTGGCGACTTCCATTTCAGATTACGCTTGAAAAATATGCTGACACAGTTCTCGATTAAATTTTTTAAAACTGAACAAACAAACATTCCGGAATGTCTAATATATGGTTGAGATTGTATAGCAATGCTTCCCATGTTTTCAAGGTTGCATGATCAGATAAAACATTCCGACTGTCACTTTCATGATCTGGTAAGCGACGCTCTGATTGGTCAGATGAAAGGTCATTCTGACATGCCCCGTAATGGTATGTCGTATAGCGATAACGAGAACTAGATTCTGGTTTTAATGAGATTGGTGCTCCAGAGAATTTTGAGCTGTTGATAAAACACAGGAATCCGTGTGCAGGAGTGTTGAGCTTGATTAGGCTTGGGTCAATGCAGACCAAGTTTAGGTCAAACCACCAATGGAGTCAGCTAACTAATAGGTCAATTTTCTCATAATTGCCATATCTAAGACCAATCAATTGTTTTGTAATACAGAAATTCAATAATAAAGTGCTTAATTTCACCTTTTGGTGTCACTCAGCTGTTCCTGTTAAAAAGCATTTGAACAAGGTCTTCTCCAGAAAGATTGGCAGACCATTTATTGCCACTTGCAGATTTCATTTTCAGATGGAGCCAATATTGATCTGTGACAGGCTAGCCAGTAGTGATCATGTGATTAGTAAGTATTTGAGGTCAGTGTCAGTCACATGATTTGACCAAACTTTTTACGGATCAGGCTGTTGTTGTTAAGTTGGCATTGAAATTTACACAGACTCTCTGTTGTGAATAAGTCACATCGATATAACAAATATAAAATGGGTTTTCAGGGTTTGAAAATAATAGTCCAATAGTTCGAGATCAGTGACACTTTATTTATTGTGGACTACAACTCTTACAGTTTTACCATTCGGTAGACTGCAACTCTGAAGCAGATAATGTTTTTGGACTAGTGAAAATAAAAATTAATTTCAAATGTCAGTTTTGTGATAGAGTGAGTGAGTATGGCTTTTATCCGCTTTTAGCAATATTCCAGGAATATCATGACGGGGGACACCAGAAATGGGCTTCACAAATTGTACCTGTGTGGGAATTGAAACCCAGGCCTTCGCGTGACAAGCGAACGCTTTAACCACTAGGCTACATACCGCCCCAAATGTCAATTTAAGCTCAAAGAAATCATCGAGTGATGACAAAAAGGCTTGAAGACCGAAAGTAACATTGCTAGTGACATTACTATGCCACAATGGTACTGCCTTCTTTACACGACATCAGTGTCATATCTACCAGACTCCTGGAGATCCCAGTTAGAATAGGTCTTCAGCAACCCATGCTTGCCCTAAAAGGCGACTATGCTTGTCGTAAGAGGCGACTAACGGGATCGGGTGGTCAGGCTCGCTGACTTGGTTGATGCATGTCATTGTATCCCAATTGAATCGATCGATGCTCATGATGTCAATCAATGGATTGTCTGGGCCAGAGTCGATTATTTACAGACCGCCGTCATATAGCTGTAATATTGCTGAGTGCGGCGTTAAACAACAAACAAACAAACATACCTACCACTGTATGTAGAAAAAGCCAGGATGCTAAAACTAGTATGATAATGTAAGCCTTGTTTCACAATTAAACAGTGTTTGGAATATGTTAGAATTACCTCAAACTGGTTTTCATAATTTGAAAGACAATGAAAGATTGTGCATGATGTAGGCCGATGTACATCAACATCACAATACCATCCTCTCCAAACTTGTCCTGTTATAACAAGACACATGCTGCCAAATGGTATGAAATAACAGCATCTAAATCATTCATAATATCTTTTTTGTGAATCAATATCCTACTCAACGCTATCATTGAGTGCACACTGAGACAGTGTATCTGCATGAGTCATTGTAAGCTGTCAATATTCAAAACATATACTCACAAGTCTAGAGGGTAGAAAAATAAGACCACATATTTCCCTCTGTAGTCTGACAGTTTGACATCTTTGAAATCACCATTGACAATAGCCTTTGCATTGAATTCAGGGGCAGGTTTTGTCAATTGGAGGTTTCCGACTTGGGCCATGGTGATCTGAAACAAAAGAAGTTCAAAATGTAACACATGGATCATGGTTTTACCTTGACTTACATAAACTACCCCCAATTACTCATCATGCTCATTTCAAGGGTCCTTTTAAAGAAACATGAGGGTCCTGTAAAATAATGAAATGGTTTAGCGTACTGCACTGTAAGATCTAATAATTAATTTAATTACATGAATTTTATATTTCCTTTAAGAATTTGGTAGAATGAACATTATTGTGCGTACCTTGGGATGTTAATGTATTTTTTTCTGCGTCCACACTATAGATTTGTGTGAAATGGACACATATTTCTGCATCACGTAAAAACCCTGCATGGATGATAGGGATTAACCGTGTTTGTGTATGTTTGTTGTTTTCCTACTCATTCAGGAATATTCCAGCAATATGACAGTGGTCTTCAAATCAGCTTCGAACTTTTAATACTTAAAAACATTTTTGCAAAAACTTGTATGACTGATAAATTACACTTTGCCAGATTGAGTTCACCAAGCAAAGAGAACCATTAACTAGGCACTACCCAAAGAAGATGATGATGTTGTTGTTGTTGTTGTTACGCCGCACTCAGCAATATTCCAGCTATATGACGGTGGTCTGTAAATAATCGAGTCTGGACCAGACAATCCAGGGATTGACATCATGAGCATCAATCCACGCAATTGGGATACAATGACATGCATCAACCAAGTCAGTGAGCCTGACCACCTGATCCCATTAGTCGCCTCTTACGACAAACAGTCACTTTTTATGGCAAGCATGGGTTGCTGAAGACCTATCCTAAACCGGATCTTCACAGGTCTCTGTGCCATCCTTCACGTGTGTCAAAATATGCCTTGATACTTTGTCTATTTGTTGGCCAATTTCAGGAGAGTGATGAGAAAACTGCTTTTCCCTGCATCCACACAAACTTAGGCCTTCATTCATCATGTTCATTAAAAAATGCAAGAAAATATACAGAGTGACACCAGTGAATATATACCAGGAAATATAGAATGACGAATACATGCACATTTGATTTCCTTTGAAAGGTTTCCCTTAAAATCGCTAAGAATTTGAATCCAATATTTATCACAGCTTCTTAACATGATTAACAGATTGAAAATCGGTGCATCAGATTACCAGTATTATCTTAAATTATCTTGTATTGCCCATCTACCATGTCAACATTCTCTCATAGCTGAATTCAAGAAAATAAACTTTCATGTTCCTTGCAATTAAAACATGTTAAAAAATTTCATAGTCGGATTACAGAAAATAAACTTCAGAGTTCTGTCCATTAATTTTGCATATATTTTACATATAGCCAAAACACACAAATATGACTAAATAAAAAATGTGTCTTCATTTCTACTTCATCCCACACCACTGACATCCCACATAACGAAATCCATCCTTCAGATACATTATTTTATCTTCAACCATGAAATCAACAAGGAAAGGGGTTTAACATATCATGTCTTCTGTAGCTCAGACATAGCTAGGTGGTCTAGACACCCACAATGCATCACACAGATGTGTTATGTATTTCCCATGTAACTCGGGCTGGCTGCAACACTCACAGACATGTATATACAGTCAAGTCTTGTTAATCCGACATCGTTGGTTGCACATGATTGTGTCGGATTAACGAGTATGTCGGATTAACGAAATTAAGTGATTTGTGATCGAAAATCGGACGTCTTCACGATAGATAATAACCGTGTGTACCTTGTAATAAAATCATTAAAAACGAAATATTAATATTGTTATGTTGTTTATTCATTCATTCCTTAATTTATAATTAATGAACGTGCAAAAATAATAATAATTTTCCCATTTATACATAACAATAGAGACATTACTCACTGAATTAATCACATCAAAGACACACGTTTCCTCGTGTAAATGCAAGTGCTACTGTCTTGACAACTTGCTTCATCTACTTAAAATAGTCTTTCAGTGTTGAATGTGCGCTGTTGTATTTGGTGGCAAAAAGTGACATTTCACATTAGTCGTGTCGACAGGTTTGAATAGCTTTTCCTGTTAATTGTTAAGTTAATCTCTGCAGCCAGTGCGTGTCAAAACACGGGGTTGTGTACTCGCGGTCAGATGACCACGGAGTACGCTGATCACTGTGTCGGATTAACGAGACTGATTAATGAGTGATTTCGGCAATTCGTTGCAAATTAGGTGTGTCGGAGTCGGAGTGCGAGAATGTTGGATTAACGGGACTAAATAGCACTGAATCAATCGGTTCCCATCATTTGTGTCGGATAAAGCCGAGTGTCGGATTAACGAGTGTCGGATTAACGAGACTTGACTGTACTTCTCAAAAGAAGTTAAGGACTGATTTCAACACATCAATTATGTTTGTTGTTTAACGCCACACTCAGCAATCATGGCAATATTCCGGAACAGACTATCAAGTGATTGACATCATGAGCATTGATCCACGCAATTGGGACACGATGACATGTGTCAACCAAGACAGTGAATCTGACCATCCGGCCCAGTTAGTCGTCTCTTATGACAAGCATAGTCGCCTTTTACGGCACGCATGGGTTGCCTATTCTACCCCGGATCTTCATGAGTAATATCAATAATGGCTCATCTACATCATTTGTTCTGATAAAATGATCTTTAGACACATATTTCTGTTCCAACAGTGTGTAGGCCATATTGGTAAAATGAGACCTGAACGTCTCTAGACTGGCAGAGCATGCAAGTAGGGGTGACTATTGGTCTGGAAATCACTATTGCGATAACTATTGATATTGAAAGAAACTATTGCGATAACTATTCATATTGCAACAACTATTGCGATAAATATCGATAGTTTTCGGTGTATCATTTTAGATTGATTTTAGAGTTGAATTAAACCTTGGAACTGAAGTTTCCTTGAATGTGATAACCATAACAACGAATAAAATGTAATGTTTGAGATATGACTGATTTGTTTTTTCTTTACCCTAATAATTTAAGAAAAAGAAACTTCCACATTACTATGTGTAAATTACTACCACTCATGATCAAAAGAAAAACAAATTTGAACAGCATTGCATGTATTTTATTTGAAACTGTAAAACTATGGTAAATACAATCGAAACTATTGATATTCCTAACTGAAATTGATACTATTGATCGCAAACTGATTTAACAATCGATTTATTGACTTTAAGTGCTTACCAATAGCAATAAATTGATATTTCGATTTATCGTGACACCCCTAATGCAAAGACATACGGATAATAAGGCCAACTGTTCTAGGGGCCATAACCTATGGGCAGGATGAACAATGTCCTTTTCAAATCAATGCTGATACGACAATCCTCTTACTGCTACTGCAATGATTGCTAATCAATCAATCATTTTACAAGGGGACTTCCCAAAACAACGGAAACAGGCAGAGTGGTCGATACATCTGGAGAATTTTTTCTTGTTAATAATTGAAAATAACATGCTTCCAGTAGCATGAATATCAGTGCTGTCTACCCCATCCACTCATCCTGAACTTCACAAGATAATTGCCTGCCACTGTACGAGGTATTGATACCTTCTTCACCTGCCCATACAGCGGAGGCATGCACATCGTGACAAGTGATATTGACCACTTTACCAATTCCTTTATTATAATACACACTCAAGGCTGGCTATCCAGGTCATGCAAACAGCTCCAAAGCCGCAGAACACGATTACAAGGAAATGTGTCTCAAACTCACAGTCCTACTATATGTATACTATATTAAGACAACTAGGAACAAACTTGTTTTCTAACAACATAAAAAGAGCCACTACATATGGCCACCAGGTGTGAAGTATTACATTTTCATCCACATTTTCAAAAAATATAAGGCAGTTTATTATGTAAATGATTTTATTAAATGAACTATTCAAAATATCTGTGCACATTAACCATCAAAGAATATGATTCACATGACGCATGAGTGTAAGGTAGGACTTTCCATATGCAGTGTATTCATCGAGTGAGTGAGTGAGTGAGTGAGTGAGTGAGTGAGTGAGTGAGTGAGTGAGCGAGCGACCGAGGTTTTACGCCGCTTTTAGCAATATTCCATCAATATCACAACGGGGGACACCACAGATGGGCTTTACACAGGTAAAGAAGAACACAAGCAGATTGGTAGTGTTTGTTTGTTACCTAACGCCACACTCAGCAATATTTCAGCTATATCAGTACCGTATTCGACTTAATAAGCGCCCCGCTCTAATAAGCGCCCACAGCAATATTTGCTGATATATTTGCTAGTGAACAATCCCAATTAGCACCCCTTCCGATTCATCAATGTACACAAGACTTATTTATTTGCGTATAATACACACTTGTGTGTTATATGCACCCTTAATTATGGGCAATTAAATTCTAGGAAAATATATCTGTCGTACATAAACATTTCAGGCTGTCACCATAAACCACGAACCTATCTTTCAACTCTGTTTTATTCACCGAAATAATATTCCCAAAAGAGCCCCCTATTTCTAATTTTGAGAGCGCCCTGGGCGCTTATTACGTCGAATACGGTATATAACAGCGGTCTGAAAATAATCAAGTCTGGAACAGACTATCCAGTGACTGATATGAGCATCGATCTACGCAATAGGGATAGGATGACTTGCATCAACCAAGCCAGCGAGCCTGACCACCTAATCAGCTCTTCTGACAAACATACCAGTATTTGCCTATTACAACAAGCATGGGTTGCTGAAGGCCATTTGTAACCCAGATCTTCACAGGTTGATTAGTAATGTAGCAGGTGGGAATGAAAACCAAATAATAGATATTATCCCTTATGGTGTTTATCCAATTCTGTTTGAAAAGACTGGAACTAATTAAAACACAACAACCAGACATTATCATTAGCAATGATAAGCACTGCACGAGTACCAAATAAACGATAATTTTCTTTAAGAAAACATTTCTGATTTTGCATCTATCCAACATTCAACAACATGATATTACTCATAGGCAGAACCAGATGCAGAGGTTGTTCAGTTAAGCATTATTGAAGATCATTATATTGTACTGAGGTTTGTGAGTGAGTGAGTGAGTATGGTTTTACGCCGCTTTTAGCAATATTCCAGCAATATCACGGCGGGGGACACCAGAAATGGGCTTCACACATTGTACCCATGTCGGGGATCGAACCCGGGTCTTCGGCGTGACGAGCGAACGCTTTAACCACTAGGCTACCCGACCGCCCCACTGAGGTTTGTGAATACGTCCTACTACGGTACTTATCGTAAGAGACCTGTGAACACCCGGGTTTGAATAGGCCTTCAGCAACCCATGCTGGATGTCAAAGGTGACTGTGCAGGATCGGGTGGTCAGACTCGCTGACTTGGTTGATGCATGTTATCGTATCCCAATTGGTGGAACGATGCTCATAATGTCAATCACTGGATTTTCTGGTCATGACTCGATTATTTACAGACAGACGTCATTTAGCTGGAATATTGCTGAGTGCAAGGTTAAACAACAAGCAAACAAATTTATCGTGAGAGGTGATGAAAGTTGATTGGGTGGTCTGTCGTTGTGGTGGCTTGGCTGCCTGCGTGTCACCATGACAAATAGAAAGGGATGGCATTGCTCATGCTTTCAATCATTGGTTTTCTGACCAGACTTGATAATTTATGGCCTATCACATTATAGCTAGAACATTTCTGATTAGGGTTGTCATGATACTAGGGCTGGGATGGGTAATTCAGGTACTCGGGTCGGGTGGGTACTAAGTAGGACTACCTGGACCCGTGGTTAGTCACGATTATATTGTTTAATGGCAAAAATTATCCAAAACTCTATGGTTACATTATAAGTGACAAATGTTCACATTTCTTTCCGACTATGCACATTCCTTTTGACTTTATATATGTTTGCATAAAGATAAAACTTCAGTCAATTTCAGTGTACGCATGACCAGATCATTTGATACCTGTTATCTAAAAACATTTTGACAGGAGTACGGTCAAATGTTTCCCAATCAGACATTTTGTACCTTTCTCTTGAGACCTACAGCGGGTACCCGAGTAGGGTCAGGTAATAGGGGGGTGGGTACCCGGGTTGTAAATTTGGACTCGTCCCAGCCCTACATGATACGTCTCTTTTGTGTGAAACAACATTGCAACGTCAGGCACGATACTTTACGTATCTTCACATTTTATTCATGTGAAATTTTCCATTTTGAGTTTGTTCCTACAAACTGTTTTACTTATAGTTATATGACTGGCCAAGGTAGGCATGTTCAGACATCATCATGCAGTCAGATGTAGTATTGTTTCCAGAAAGGCAGTATCAAGTCATATCACCTTCATAATATGACTGTTTGAAAATCGATACAAAATGTGTGTGTGTGTGTGAGTATGGTTTTACGCCGCTTTTAGCAATATTCCAGCAATATCACGGCGGGGGACACCAGAAATGGGCTTCACACATTGTACCCATGTCGGGAATCGAACCCGGGTCTTCGGCGTGACGAGCGAACGCTTTAACCACTGGGCTACCCGACCGACCCCGATATAAAATGAAATCATCAGTAAACAATATCGAGTATCATATAAGCAGGCTTAAATTGACGATCATCAGTGAATTGCGACAACCTATTTCTAACAGAGCCTTGAAACAAACAGACAAATTGTGTATTAAGGCCATAAGCGTCTGACACGATCAAGGATCACACACCATGAGCGACATCCATATTAAGTCAACATTTTATCATGTTCAGTTTGAACGATATTTTCAGTACCCTGCTAACATTACTTCAACTCAATGTTTGGAGAAAAAAGTACTTGTCCTCACCGGTCATATTTATCTATGCCTTCGGATGGCAGATTAATGAACTAAGTACTGCTGTGTCATGTCCTTCTTCACCTGCCCATACAGCAGAGGCATGCACATCGTGACAAGTGATATTGACCACTTTACCAATTCCTTTATTATGAAACACACTCAAGGCTGGCTATCCAGGTCATGCAAACAGTTCCAAATCCGCAGAACACGATTATAAGGCGACGTGTCTCAAACTCACAGGTCCTACAATATGTATGCTATAAGACACCAGGTGTGAAGTATCACATTTTCATCCACATTTTAAAAAAAATATGAGGCAGTTTATTATGTTAATTGTTTTATGAAATGAACTGAGTACTGCGGGTCATGTTCAGACATGTACAGACAATGGTTATAATCTAAGAAGCAATATACCAGTACTACACAAGCTGCTCTTCTGTTATCAGGTATATCAGGGATGGCAATGGGCTGGAAATCATAGAGGGCTCTAGACAGGGCATGTCACAGAAACAGCCCAAACTGAATTCAGCTAAATATTGTCATTGCTGGCATTTGTTTCTCTGATACCTGTTAGTATCTATGACAGTGTTAATTTAACATCTAAGATGACAATTCAATAAAAATATACTTTATGATGCAAAACTAAACAAGACTAATTTAATCAACATATTTATATGTTCAATAAATTGTACATCATTACAAAGTCTAACCAAAAATAACTACTAAGTCAGGTTTATTGATAATAATATTGCTAATATACCAATGTACTGCAATATGTCATGGTTCATGCCATTACATTAATAACTTTCATCATGTATCTCTACAACAGATGGTGCAGATGATAAAAAGATAAGGACTCCATTTCACCCACAAAAATAATTAATGAAAGCCAACATCAGGCTTCCCCTAGACTAACATCTAGTCTCTGAACATGCTGACATGAACATATCATACGGAAAAAAAGTTGTTCAATTATCTTCATAAAAATATAATAAAAGGGAGCCCAAAGACTCTCTTCACCCTGATACTGCAGTAATCTAGACTTGCCAAACATTATAGACTTGCATGGCCTGTATTTGATATATATTTGTATCAGGGTCTGTAAGACACTAGGCTTACTCCATGCTTAATCTGTGTACTCCATGAGGAGATAGGACCCAACTGTTTCATGGCCCAAGTACAGCTCTAGAGGCAGCAATGTAGTGGTGAAAACTCGTTTCAACTGTTTATTTAATAGTCCTAACGATATATAGAAAATTCTTCCTAGCAGGGATAGACAGGGCCATTAGTCAGTTAGTCTGAGACTAACAGAGTGACTAGTTGTTTTCTACCAAAATCTACAAAGTGGACATAATTTCTTTGATAGGCATTTACAAGTTGGAGTACTAAGTAAGGATAAGAATTTATGGATGAACAACTTCTTTATTACAATTAAGAGCGACGTTTCGGTGTAGGTGTAGGTTCTAACACTGTTATCGCTTGATAACGGTGTTAGAACCTACACCGAAACGTCACTCTTAATTGTAATAAAGAAGTTGTTCATCCATAAATTCTTATCCTTATTTGGACATAATTTATTGATAAAAACATAATTTTACGATTACGATGACATTTCAGTACAGATCCTTATACCTTTGTCAAGCGAGGTAATGCCACCATTACAGTAAAATATAGAAGTTGTTCTCCATAAACTGTGTCTACTTCGTCATCCGTCAACTTCTAAGAAATGCCGATCAAACAATCTACCAAAATGTAGTGTTTTCACAGACTTGTCCAAAATGAGCAGCAGACTAGACTAGACCAACGGTGTCTGCCCCTACCAAACTGTAACCATTTTGACTAGTTGTATGGAAACCTGAACTATAAAGGAGGTTTAGTTGTAGTCTTGTTCAACTAGCAATGCTAAAACTCACAGGTTGTGGTGACGAAGGCAGGTCCAAACTTTCACCAATCTCTGATTTCGTCACCCCCGACACTCCTGAATCCTCACGCTCAAGCGACTTGCTGACAACTTTTTCGTAAGATTTAACAAAACGTAAATATTGGCGATACATTGCTGAGTGGCATGGTTTTACAATTTGATTCCAAATATAATCTTCTACTCAGGTTGCTGGGGCAACAAGAATGCTGAAAGCTGATGGATCCTTGGACTAATCAATGAGTAAATGGGACCTGTGACATACTCCGTGAGAAGCCTCCCAGCTAATGGTCACGAGTTACCTTCATGTCTTTCACTACTGATGTGTTTACTGAGAGATCTCCATTAACCATCTAAGTGTTGAAAGCCGAACACTCCACAACATCACAAACTTCACCATTGTTCACAGGTCTGGAATCATGTGTATGCACTTCATTGGCACCGTGAGGCGGCATAGCACTTACAGATTTACAAGAACATGTTTTGATCAATATAAACCATGTCTCATAATGCAAAACTGCCATGGTCCGTTGATTTGCAGGCTGAAAGGTTTTAGGTATAAAAATAAGGATTTTCCAATTGTTTTTCTCCCAAAGTAATTTTTGTGTGTGGACTTTTACATGTATTTCTAACTTTTGTTTTGTTTGTTTGTTTGTTGTTTAACGCCACACTCAGCAATATTCCAGCTATATGACGGCGGTCTGTAAATAATCGAGTCTGGACCAGACAATCCAGTGATTGACATTATGAGCATCGATCCACGCAATTGGGATCGATGACATGTATCAACCAAGTCAGCGAGTCTGACCACCCGATCCCGTTAGTCGCCTCTTACAACAAGCATAGTCGCCTTTTACAGCAGTATTTCTAACTCTTTCAGGGATTGTTTTTTAATGAAGTCTTTTTACTTTCAAGTCTGTAGAGGAGCAGTGGGGTGGCCTAGTGGTTAAAGCGTTTGATCATTACGCCAAAGACCTGGTTCGATTCCTCACATGCGTACAAAGTGTGACACCAATTTCTTGTGTTCCCCACCATGAGTTTGCTGAAATGGTTCTATAAGTGGTGTAAAACCATACTCACTCACTCAAGTCTGTAATTTCTATGTTATATCTAAACTGCTTTTAGCTGAGCTCACTATTAATGCTGAACAGAATGAAACGACTAAATACTGACTAAAAAAGCAAACAGATAAACCTTTAAAATAAACTGCGAAAAAGAACTATAACAAAATTATTAGGGCTGTCATTATCTTCGGATACATTTCATTACAATACATATCACTTGACAGTGGTAGAAACTAACATTTTTAGTCCACTAGTCCTTATAATGATAAGATATAGCAAGACCCTTAAAAATGGCAAATTTCTACTAGTCCTTATGATACCTTAACTACTGGGCACTTTGGCAAGGACTATCAGACTAGTGCCAATATCTAATTCTGCTTGACAGTAAGGTCGCTACATGATACACAATACCATTTAATACACGCTTGTAGCCAACTAAAACAAATGTGTTCCTACTATTTTACATGTCACCTTTATCATAAGGTGACATCAAATATTCAAAACATCAGTCTTGTTTTGTGCCTCAATAGGTGATCTACAGATATGATACTCATGTTAAAGCATAAAGTATCGCAAAGTATGAAATGTTGATCAGTCTGTACCAAGCACTTTTCAGGCTACCAGCCAGAATAAGGCTCTTAGCATCTTTTTCAGTTGATTTTCAGTTGAGTTTTGTGTTACTAACGTCGTATATGGCCCAATATATCTGAGCTTAATAGACCTTACAGAGTTTTACCAGACTTGTGCTTTGGAATAGTGGCTGACACAGTCCTAGACTAGAATCATAACATCCTTATTTATCACAGACCAGTACATCTCCAACCTCAGATATGCACTACTCACACTGCCATACAACGTAAAACACACAATCTCAGCTAACAGCCTTCAAAGGGTTAAAGATGTAGGTTCCAGTTTGGGTTACTACAAAGCCTGAGATGTAGGTTGAGGGGGTCAAGCCATATAACAGTAAAGCTGCCATGCCATCTAGGTTGTAGGTATGAGCAATCACACACCCAGTGACAAAGGCACTTAAGAAATAAGGTACGATAATAGGGTACTTTAGGTATTTTCTCCACTTCAAACAGTGCAGGATGCAGAAAACAACAGACTGCTGTACCACACAGAGCTACAGATAAGCAGCGTATTTACATAAAATACCCCCCAGCCCAAAAATTCAAAATCCAATTACTTTCAAATAACTTGCATACTGAAACGCATGCATAAAATGAAAAACTCAAATGTATAAAAACAGCACAGGTTTATACCTAGACTAACATCTAGTCTCTGAAATGAACATATCGTAAAGAACAAAAAAGTTGTTCAGTTATCTTAATAAAAATATAATAAAAGGGAGCCCAGTGACTCTCTTCATTTTCAGACTGCAGTAATCTAGACTTGCCAAACATTATAGACTTGCATGGGCTGTATTTGATATATATTTGTATCAGGGTCTGTAAGCATGGTAAGACAGACTAGTTTATACCCAATGAAGTTTTTTCAGTATGCGTACAAAGGACCTAATTTCCGAAACACAACTACAAGCTAATTTACTTCCCGAGCCAAGCCTATATATTTAGAACAGTTATATAAATCTAAAACTTTATTTCATTTTTTTAAATCTTAAAATGTTCACTAATTTTGGGAAAAACCCAATAGTGATGAATAGATGGGTGAAAAATATTGGTTACCCAATGAAAAATGTAATAACCCAATTAAAATAGAAACCCTCGAGTAAAAAAGCTCAGTAGCTCAAAAAGTTATCTGGAGCTCTGGTACCACATACCTTACTAGAAAATTAAAGCAAAAAGACATGATCTCTTATAATGTTAGCTTACTCATCATGTCATCTTTGTTATATATCATATTACATTATTACATATATTATTATAAAGTGGAGACTCTGTCCTAGTACAAGAACAATTCTTCACTTCAACATTACTTCTTGTTGTTTATTTGCTGTTTAACGCCGCACTCAACAAAATTCCAGCTCTATGACGGCGGATCAAGAATGCTCATGATATCAATCACTGGATTGTCTGGTCCAGACTCGAGTATTTACAAAATGCCGTCATATAGCTGGAATATTGCTGAGTGCGGCGTAAAACAACAAACCAAAACCAGCTGGACTGCTGCACTAGCCAATATGCTGTCAATATTCCCGAGAGTACTGCACTGATAGTTACTGCTGGCTACTTAACAGAAGCAATGAAATGACTACAATGCAGTGATTCACATGCTAACTGCACATTCGTGTGCCTGGGTTTCTGGTTACAGGTCTTGAACCACAGTAGAAACAAATACTATAAAAAGCATGTTCAGTGATCAATGGCTCTTTACTTCTTCAACATACAAGCATGGGTATAGTTAATGATTAGCTGATAAAGGCCTTGACCATGTCTGAGAGTAAGCCCAAGATTTACTGTTACCATAATGGTGTTAATTGTATTTTAAGCCTATGAAATTTGAGCCAAATTTAAATCATGATCATTAAGGTAAACAATTAAAACAAACATGACAAAGATAAATTTTAGCATGTGTTTAGTACATAGAAAGAGACTATATATCATGACATGTGGACGTTCTGTATTCTGAAAACAGAGAAGTGGGCGTGTTGACATTGGGTACAATAACCATAAAACATATCCAGTCAACAATCACGATAAAATTTGTTCCTAAGTCATAAATGTTATGTATTCAACAAACAGTTAGGAAGTAGAGTTAAATCCCATTTTTAGTGAGTGAGTGAGTTGGGTTTAACACCGCTTTTAACAGTATTCCAGTTATATCGCGGCATGTCAGCTTAATGTGGGAGGAAAGCCCGAAGTGATGCAGGTCTAAGATGTTTACCACTTTGGTGAAACCCACGAGCACAGGTATGGTGCTGACAAACCTAGAAACATAATCAGGGCGAACCGGGATTCGAACCCACAATCATGGGTTTCTAGCGTGGCCAAGGGACGCAACTCTGCACAGCGAAGCGCGGCGCCTTAGACGACTGGGCCACCCATGCCCCCCCCCCCCCCCTATTTTTAGTACAGTTTAGCACTTAGTTAAACAAATCACACATACCAGGCACACCTGACATTCCTACCACAGCTTGTTACTACTGGTGAGTGTGTTGATTAATCACACTGAATTAATGATAGCCTAGGCTCCCCCACTTCATGTTCTTACAGTGGGAATTGGGGCACTCCTCCTGAACCAACACACACAGACATATAGCTATCGTTACTAAAGGGCAGCTATATTACAGATTACATGCCTTACTGTTACTGTTGATTAACACTTCATTAGTTTCTTTGTTGTTAATGTTGCACTCAGCTATAGTTGAGCTAAATGATGTCAATCTGTAAATAATGGAATCTGGACCACCCAATCCAATGATTGACAACTAGAGCATCGATCCACGCAATTGGGATACTATGACATGCATCAACCAAGTCAGCGAATCTGACCACCCAATCCTGTTAGTCACCTCTAACAAGCATTGTAGCCTCTTACAGCAAGCATGGGTTGCTGAAGAGCTATTCTAACCCAAATCTTCATGGGAGTTTTCTTAAGTAACTTAGTTGAAACATCAACCCCCCCCAAAAAAAATATATCTTTTTGTAGTCACATAGAAATTAAAGCTTAATTCAAATTGAAAAATTGCTAATTCTGTTGAATATTAACATGACTACAAAAAATAGTACATTTTGGGAAATCTTCAACATCTAAATATTATTTCACATTATACAAAAAGAGTCAAAAGGCTATTGATTTACATAAACCAACACATAAACAGAAGGGTCAAATATTTACCTATCACTAAGTCATCATGTCATCATAGATACGGCTAGGACTTATTCTAAATTCAAAACATCACAAACGAACTTAAACAATGTTAAACATGTAAAATGTTCAGTTAATTAAACTACTACAAAACTTGGTCTGATCTATTTGTATGTGCATGCTGCGGTACCCAACATTATCTAAACATTACTATCACGATAAGCAGAGGTAAAGTATGCTACTACGAACAGATAATCATGAGAATAGACACTCCACATTCAAATTAATCAGGTAGTTATGACCAGTAATCAGGTAGTTATAACCAGTAATCAGGTAGTTATAACCAGTAATCAGGTAGTTATGACCAGTTTTGGGTCAAGTAGGTGTCCTTACCTTGCTGGGAGGAAGGTGTGAAGCTGGCTGCTCGTGTGATTGTCAATGTAGAAATGACACCAGTTAAGTAGCCAGTCACACTTTAGACAAACTCAGACCACCTGATACCAGGGGCATGTGCTTACAACAGTCTGTGGGAGTGTCAATCTGACAAGCCAGGATCTACATGATCCTTCCCACCCTCGCCACACACATCCTAGTGGTAGAACCTTCCAACACATCACCCAAAGATATGGCCTCCTGTTTAATGTACATTGTGACAGTTTTCAAATAATGTCCCCCAGGGACAAATGTATAGTTCCTGTTGGACACATGTGACAGCATCCTGTTTCTACATCCTATTGATGTAGAGCTGTGCTTGGAAAGGATATGTATACACTGGTACTTGGAAAACATAAAGATCACCAACAGGATCTTCACAGGGGACAACAGGCAATCAGTATCAATACAGGTTATACTAGAATCCTAATATTGTTATATAAGTGTTTGAAATTAAGCATAACAGAAAGGGGGCACTGTCACAATTTTGTTTTAAACTTTAAAGTTAAGGGGATCCCTAGATTCAAATATAGGAGCTAGCCT
The DNA here is from genome assembly GCF_023055435.1 of Haliotis rufescens. Classification (NCBI taxonomy): domain Eukaryota; kingdom Metazoa; phylum Mollusca; class Gastropoda; order Lepetellida; family Haliotidae; genus Haliotis; species Haliotis rufescens. The sequence continues at coordinate 9,391,143 of NW_025963890.1, forward strand.
CAAAGACCTACTGTATTCATTACAGTGTACAACATTTTGAAAAGGCAGAATTTTGCTTTTTAATTCCTTATTTACCTTAACTTGATTTCTCACACATTAGACCAGTCACCTCTGATGTGAAACGACCACAAGTAGAGCTACTTCCTTTTCACACAATAACCATAGACTATGATAGTGGTGGTTACCATATTTCCTTCTTCTTTCATTCATTGCTTAAATTAGCAGTTGATTGAAATAATAAATAAATTAAGGAATATTCTAAAGGTAGTGGGGGGAAACTGTTAAACTACCAAACCTGGAAAGCTCAATTTTGTAACACTAAGACTGGCATTGTTTTATATAAATAAAGGCAATAATTATGAAGCTTATCACACAACCAGCAGTATCAAACTTTCATTATCAAAAACTTTATAACCACAAATCTTCAGTTTCTAGAGGTGTGGAATCTTTCCCTGGCAGGATACGCCCCTTATACCTATGTGTATAAGAGCAGACAGACCTACAATGATCAAGTGCTTGTGTAACTGGAATATTGCTGAGTCACTGTACCAGAACTCCATAGTACATTGTCTGTTCGGCCAGCCACTCTGTCTGGTTCAGACCGGGCAACAAAGACATGTACATATTGCTGGGAAGGAAGGGTACATGAAACAAAATGTGGGATGTTGGCAGACGTATTCGATCTACCAATCCACCCCACTCACCCACCCCCTAAGAATTGATCAGAAAGCATTAACAAACAAAATTTTGAAGAATCTTCCAAATTTTCAAAGAATCTAACATCTTTGAATAAAAGTATTGGTAATACTATTGTATTGTCCCTTCACTAGGCTAGTGTTAGCCGAACTGGTTCACTTAGTTTGGTTATAGGCTTGTAATTAGGCAATAATGTCCCCAGAGATCTGCTTGTAGCATGGAACTAATACTCTATAGTAACAAACTCTGGTGTCTTTTGTCAAATCCACATAATTTGATTCGCGTGTTAAACCATGGACACTTCTATTTTTAGAGAAGTCGAGTCCATGTTTTGTCATACAAAGTGATGAAACACAGCGTGATTTATTTCTCAAATTTCGATTGTTACAATATTCAGCAAAGCACATGACCAATCCGCGCACCTGCCGGTCAACATGACAAAGCAACATTTCTCCGTGCGGGAGTGGTTGTGGTAACGTGACAGTCGACGGTGAGGAATCTACTGTTACAAAGGCTGCTTAACTTTGAATGGCCGGTAGAAAATAAATTAGGATTTATGTAAGTTCCTTATCATTGGAGAGCAATGCATAAATTGGTGGACCTATTAAGGTTGACTCAATCTTACGATCAGTATGACATGACCCGTCAAGAAAAGCGTTTTTACTCACCAAATTACAGATGAAGTTCGAGAGCTACCGGTCGACGATAGATGGACAGAAATGCTTCGGGTCACGTGACAGTCTGCCATGTGCGTGTATTTGACCGAGGTTTCAGTTGTCTCCCTTTTTTGTACTAGGTTATGCTTGTACAATGTAGGATTCTTGCCGTACTTACTTTTTCAAGTTATTTCAATGATCCAGACCATTCAATCAACCAGTGTATGCTATATCGAGTCTAATATACCTTATACAACATGTACAAGTTCAAGACATTCAGAGCTGTGTGATATAGCCGGATCCTCTTTGGGTGTGCTACGTAACTTATTTATAGAGTGTCATCAATCACTGCAGTGTCTGTCCCAGAGACAGTTGCATCACATTGTGGTTGGAATACTGTCGAGTGTCGCCTTAAAAAATTAACAAACGAATATGTACATTTTTGTATTGCATTGGCTTATAAACATCCTTACACATAGCAAACGGTTATACAGTAAGAAAAACACGTGAGCTATTATAATATAAATCTAGAATTGATCAAACACACCTGTGTTTTGTAAAACAACAAACAATAACTTCATGAGTTAGGTTTATTATAGGTTTGTCATTTACAAATGAAAACATGTTACAAAGTGAATTGTTTGACGACTAGCCCGTCTCACAGCCCCTGAGCCATATTATTGTCCTTTCCGATCAGCCCTTGCTGTAATACCAAATCTTTATTTCTGTATAAATTACCACCAAAGACAATAAATAGATCCTAATTGGGCAGATCGGGCATTCGAGCCACGATCATAGGTTTCTACCATGCCTGTTAAGGACGCATCTCTGCACAGCGTGAGTCATGTGTATGGACTGCAGATTTTCAGAATGTACTCGTATTTACTTTGATGAAATGTTTTACGCTCATCACTCTTGAGGTCACGATAATCATGATCTTCCGTGTTATGACCCACTCCTGACCAAGAGAATAGCCAGGTATTCATTCCTGGATATCCGATGTTTTTTTAATAGTTTATATGCGATGCGAGCAACGGACACGTGTGTGAGTTCCGTGATGGTCTTCGTGAGTTCGATTCACACAAAGCGTACATAAAATATAAAGTTAACGTTAAGTGTCACGCTTAACTTGATGCTTATTAACAGTATGATAATTTGCTTGTTGTTTAACGCCGCACTTAGCAATATTCCTATATGACGGCGTACTGTAAATAATCGAGTCTGGACGAGACAATCCAGTAATTGACAGTATATGTGGCTATGCGATTTGAAACCTAAACCTTAACACCGACTTGTGTTCCTATCACACCAGCTGTAATTTTCACTGGAAGATTACACCGTTCAAAAACAATCGGAATCATTTTACCTTCAAGTGACTGGCAAGTTTTGTTATGTATATTTAAACAAACGCATACAATCTACAAAACAGCTGAATGTGTTCATAATTCATGGTTGGGAATTGAAAGTGATTTGAACTTGACGGTACCTCCCCTTTTGTAAACACAAAAATATGCCAATTTCGTATTATAACCCCGAAGTAGAAAATGAACGTCTCTATTCCAAAAGCTAGAATTATACTAACATCTGCATCTCTTTGTGGAACAATCTTCATAGTGAAAGAGGCCACTGTTTGATAAATATCCGTACTTAAACCAAGTGTCGTACCCATATAAGTACAACACCGTTACTATGACTACAAGTTCTACATGCCCTGAAAGTAAATATTTTACATTTCAGATTCAGATACCCATGTAGCTCTCGAAAGCTAGATCTATATTTGGAGTAAATATTTCAACCAGTATGTGTTTGAGGTTAACACCGTGACGCATGCCGTCATATCTTGATTCTATAAAGTATAACGAGAGCCAACTAGAGGAGGTCGGACCCTCCCGGAAGTATGACAGCGGTGATATGGCTGTCCATGCATACAAAGACCTGTGTATATATTTTCAAGATATACGTTGTAGTAGTGTATGGTTATTAATGCCGGTAATTTACTATAGATTTAGCTTAAGTTAGTTCGTGTGACATAATGCTGTTCTATGTATTGATATGATATGCCCCCTCATGTGTCAAATGTACAATCTTTACGTTCATATATATATACACACACACACACACACACACGCACGCAGACAACGCACGCAGGCACGCACACACACACATACATACAAACATCTTCAGCAACCCATTCTTGCCGTAAAAGGCGACTATGCTTGTCGTTGTCGTAAGAGGCGACTAACGCGATTGGGTGGTCAGGCTCGCTGACTTGGTTGATGCATATCATCGATCACAATTGCGTGCATCGATGCTCATGATATCAATCACTGGATTGTCTGATCCAGACTCGATTATTTACAGACCGCCGTCCTATAGCTGGAATATTGCTGAGTGCGGCGTTAAACAACAAACACACAAACAATTTGAGAGGTGGAATCTGACTGGTCAATAGGAGGGACACATAACTCGTAATAGCCACTGGTGGCGCTACGATCGCGCCTGGGTATTCCAGCCTATAGTTCGGCAAGGGTGGAAACTGGAAACCTCGTGAAGGTGTCAGAGACTAAGCAGCAGTCAAAGCAGTGGAAACATCTTACCTCTTACCTTCCTCCGAAGAAGGCAAAGTCTGTTCCATCAGTTGCCAAGGTGATGGTTTCGGTTTTCTGGGATTCCACAGGATATCTACTGGTAGACTTCAACCCCAAAGCTCAGACAAAAAATGGCCAATATTAAGCTGATGTGCTTGGGCACCTGCGTGAGAGTATCATGGCTACACGTCGTGGAAAACCCACAAAAGGTGTTGTTCAACCAGGACAATGCATCTGTTCGCAGGTTGTGCTGCAATGCATTACTATGGTTTTGAACACCCTCCACCTTTTCCGAAAATTGAAGAAAGAACTGCGTGGCAAGCATTTTATCATCCAAAACTGGCTCCCACAGGAGATATCGCTTGGGTGAGATCAAGCGATGTCTACACTGTAGATATCGCTGCAATGAAATTGCATCACAATGCTTTGCAGACCATTGTGACGTCATTGGCTACCATGGCGTCACAATCAAATGACATCACTAATGGCTCTGCTAACAGCTGTTAGCAGTACTTTTTACACTTAAGACACACCTTATTACTTTCTACAAACTGAAAAAGTTGGAAGAATGATGTTGGATGATAAATAAAATCTCACCCTCGTGTCTTTTGATATCAAATATATCAACACTCGTTGATAAAGGTGGAAAAAATCCTCGGCAAGCCTCGGAGTTTTCAAACTTTTATCAACTTGTGTTGATATATTTGATATCAAAAGACACTCGGGTGAGATTCTCTATATGCGTAATTTCTGCTGTAGAGAGTTTTTGTTCACCACAAGGACGAAGCCTTTTCCACCAATGGGATCCATGAACCAAAGCGTCGTTGGCAGACGTGATTATGTTGAAAACTAATTAGCAACCAAGTTCATCATAGTTAGTCTCAAAACTTTTCAGCCCCCTCCACCCCACGCCCTCTTAGGGGCTGGCAATAAATTATAGAGGTTAGGGGGGTGTCATCGCCCTCTTTCGGTATGTAATTATTTCATTGACCCCATCACTGACCGGCCCAACCACCCACATAATAATTTACCAGCCCCTTATGTGGATATCATATATAAAGCCATCCTTTCTTAGCGTTATGACATCTACACTCATAATATTGTTTTTCGAAGGTATATTTTGTGTTCTGTGGTGGGTTTCATTTGTAAGGTCGAAATTGTCTAATCGAGGTGTTAGAATAGCTAAGCCGAATCGTTTGAGAAATCTGAAATCTGATTCATTCTTCATTCATGTCTGTCAGACCGCCCCCGTGGTCTAATGGTAGAGCGTCCGCCCGGAGAGCGGAAGGTCCGGGGTTCGATTCCCAGCCGCGTCATACCAAAAGACGTTAAAAGATTGTACTTGTTGTTACCCTGTCTGGCGCTCGGCCTGAAGGGGCTAAAACAAGGACTGGTCGGCTCGGAGTCAGTATACTGTGTCTGAGTGGGGTATTCATGTTAAACTGCGGCATGGTATCTTAGTATGATAGCACTATAAATCGGCGACAGTCCGGACTAGTACAAGCAGACACACACATATAAGTGCAATAATCTTGGACGCCACGTTAAACCGCCTTTTACCATCACTGTCAACAGCCAGTCTCGTACATATCTATTCAAGGCTTTGACACTAGGCATTAATAAGTTGGAAGAAAGTGCATATAAGAATCAAGAAGTATTCCCGAAAAGCCATCACAAAGAATAAAGAAAGTGTTATCCTCAAAAAGTGTCGTGTATTCATATCTCATACACTCTAAACATCAACTGAACGTGCTGTAACTAACTCACTGAAGCCCCTGTAAAATATACTGTACCGAGCCCCGATTCCCTGTCTTCGTGCTGTCTAAAATATGATGCATTACCCACACGATTATTGACACAGGCAAGAAGGCAGATTATGTTCTGAGCCGCAAAAGAAACGTCACTTCATGAAAATAATTCAAGAAAGTTTCCCATTGAAATATCAATGCATTTTGGGAACAATTTCGTTTTTGACATTAGTCTGTATCCAAATTTAATCCCCACGGGCAAAAAATGGCATAGGTATAGACAAAATGAGTCGCCAAAACTTAACAAAGGTCCATACTACAAAGTCCCGCATGCTTTTCATGAAAATAAAAATACACGTGCGTTTCCTTGTGCCTTTTCTGATAAAAATGCTCCCCAATACGTGGCTCCAGCATTCTTGTATGGATGCCAGCGCAATGCCAAGACTTTCAAGGCATCAGAGAAACCAGGCTTCAGGAAGATTGCATGCTGGCCAGACTGCACGAATGGTTGTCAATGCTTTTAATATCCGCGTGAGACCTATCTACAGGTTGTATCTATGATACCAGGCCACCAACAAGCACCAATGACCACCAGTGCGATGGTAGACCTGGGAACGCCGCCTCAGGATCGACAGATCGTTTGCCAACACCTTCGTACGTTTCACCAGGACTACAGAAACAACACGTCAAACAGTTGGAACCCACCAGTGACGCATAAGTGCCTGATACAGTGCGTCGACGTTTAGTCGACGAATGTCCACTGTCAGAGACCGTATCATGGCCCTATTCGCACAGCTCGTCACTGCCATGACAGACTATAGTAGGCCATGCAGCATCGAAATGGGCGCTATTTGCCGTGGAGAACCATTATTTTCTCGGACGAAAGCCGATTATGTGTTTCTACGGCAGATGGCAGTGTGAGAGTTTGGCGTAGACGTGGGGAGCGCTATTCAGATGGCAGTGTGAGAGTTTGGCGTAGACGTGGGGAGCGCTATTCAGATGGCAGTGTGAGAGTTTGGCGTAGACGTGGGGAGCGCTATTCAGATGGCAGTGTGTGGGTTTGGCGTAGACGTGGGGAGCGCTATTCAGATGGCAGTGTGAGAGTTTGGCGTAGACGTGGGGAGCGCTATTCAGATGGCAGTGTGAGAGTTTGGCGTAGACGTGGAGAGTGCTATTCAGATGGTTGTGTGATGGAAAGAGACTCATTGGACGGTCCAAGCATGATGGTATGGGGTGTTATTGCTCTCAATCAGAAAGGTGGTCCTGTGGTGTCCCGCTATAGTGGTCCAGGAAGAGGCAATGGCTTCACAGCTGCCCGCTACAACGATCATGTCATCAAACCTGACGTCGTGCCACATTTTGGACGTTACGGTTACCATGCTTCAAGCACGACAACGCCCGTGACCACACTGCCAAAGCAACAAGGGATTTCCTCCAACAACTTGGCATCGGAACCATGCAGTAGCCTGCACCCAGTTCAGATTTAAACCCCACAGAACACATTTGGGGCGAGGTTAATAGAAGACTGAATGACGTGCGACCAAGGCCGACAACTGCGGATGAACTCCGTCAGGTGTTTCTCAGAGTGTGGGCTCAATTGCCAATGGTCTTTATCAACCGACGAATTCACTCCATGTACAGAAGATGTATGGCTGTAATCAACGCCTGCGATGGTCACACAAGACACTGACTTTGATTTCTCGTGTTCTTTTCTGGGCTGGTGATTTTGTTATTGAGAGCGTTTGACATCATTATTTGACATCATTGGATGACATCATTGTTTGACATCATTGTTTGGCATCACTATTGTTTGACATCATTGGTTGACATCATTGTTGGACATCATTTGATGACATCATTGTTTGACATCAATGGTTGACATCATTGTTTGACATCAATGGTTGACATCATTGGTTGACATCATTGTTTGGCATCACTATTGTTTGACATCATTGGTTGGCATCATTGTTGGACATCAATGGTTGACATCATTGGTTGACATCATTGTTGGACATCATTTGATGACATCATTGTTTGACATCAATGGTTGACATCATTGTTTGACATCAATGGTTGACATCATTGGTTGACATCATTGGTTGACATCATGGGATGACATCATTATTGGACATCATTGTTGGACATAACTGTAAAGTTCCATCTTAATCCTACTTTTCCTCAATTTGTGTTCATCATCTTTTGAAATGAAAGACTCTGATATCTTGCAGCGGAGTGACGTTTCTTTTGCGGTACAGTATATTTAATCATCATTTTATTTCCAATACATATAGGCCTTTGTGTACAAAAAGTTGAGTACAGATCAGTTTTAAACATTCAGTTTCGCATTTCTAACTTCATTTGCATAATACAGATATTTTGCTAGATTTGTAATAAGAAATGTATCTGGCGATGTATCTCATAAATTTATTAACGTTAGGATGACAATAGAACTTTGCTTTGAGATACAGTTGTCGTAACTTGACATACGATGGACAAATAAGCAGGAAGTGGTACTCGGTTTCAACACAGTCTAATTTACAGTTTGCATTTCCTAAATTTCTTGGGATTTTATAATGACGTCAATTCTCAATTTCCAAAGTATATGATTGCTGAATCACTACCAGATTGCCTAAATCACTGTGATAATCAGAAACATTATGTTTTCAACAGAGTGTTTAAAATTCACCCAGAACAACATTTTCTAATTATTCTAAAGTGACATAAGTACTTGGAGTTAATGGTTTTTATACCACTCAAATCCGTCTACCCCGACAGATGAAGTAATATGTAAGGATTGGGTGGTCCTTAACTTCTTTTGATTAGTATAAATGAATCCAAGAACAAACATAATACTATAAGATAAACCCTCTTTTCATCACCGAATTATCTAACCGCTATCCTAAAATACTTCGAATAGTATATAAGCCCAATATATAATAATACTAATATATATATATATAAAATCTGTATTAATCGCAATACGGAAACAGAATCATAAGTGGTTTTCAATGGTATAATTATATCTGCTCTCCACGTTCAGTACTTCCACGTCCGTCTAAGGTATGTCAGGTGGGCCATCACGACAGCCCGAGCAGATTCCCGCCTGATGCTAATCAAGTGATGACAACGAGCGCTGGGTGGACGCTGGCCGGTTGAGGTGCCCTTGGGACCTGGAGTTGTCAGGGGCACTCACATCATCAACAGAAGGTCAATGGTCTGACGTCACAGTTGTTCAGCGTTGATTGGGGGACCAGCGTCATGCGCTGTGTAGCGTTGACAGAGGAGAGACGTTTCGCCATCGCAGTCACTTGCTTGCCCCTGCCACGTTGGAGTGGTGGTTTTTAACGTGTGATTGATGGCATTTCTAGGCTCACTAGGCAGGACCTGTTGTTTGCGGAGCCAATGATTGGGTAGGAAATAAGGACAGGTTTTACTAATTACATTCGTTTCATCTATAAGCCCACAAAATAGCTATTTCCTTATAGCATTTTTATCTGCATTGCTTCGGGATATAACAATATCAATATCTTTTAAATCGGCTTTGTTCTTCAGATAATTTAAGCAAAGGTTACAGGGTATATAGTCAAAACTCGCACGATCGTATGCCTTCTTCAAGCGTCTCGGCCATTAATTCTGCCGAAGAGTGAGTGAGTATGGTTTTACGCCGCTTTTAGCAATATTCCAGCAATATCACGGCGGGGGACACCAGAAATGGGCTTCACACATTGTACCCATGTCGGGAATCGAACCCGGGTCTTCAGCGTGACGAGCGAACGCTTTAACCACTAGGCTACCCGACCGCCCCTCTGCCGAAGAACCAGAAAAGAATATACGTATATTAAATGATAAATCGCTTATAAGAGCCTTACATAAATTCAGCCATTACACAAGTTTAAATGAGTATGTGTATGAATTGAGGATGAATGTCGTGTTGTATTAGTACGTGATCAGTATGAACATCTAAGAGAAATGTATATTCCGATGTTTAACAACATTCATAAAAACGAGAAGTTAATGATTACTTTTCTCAAATCCAACAACTCTGATGTTATACGTTCATTGGTCATATTGTTAAACATATATTTTCTATCAGAGCGTTTTGTGTATCATATATATTACGCGACTATAAAAATGAAGCCGAAATGTCAATTGTACAATGGCCTATGCGGCCTTTAATAACGCATAAAAATATGTTGGTTTTTAATTAGATTTGTGGAGAGAAGTGACAAGATCAGGTTTATAGGCAGCTACCCAGGGACCATGTCATAAACAGCATTGGAGTAGACTTTGTTTAACAGAAACACAGGGTTTTCTGGAGTAAATTGTTTGTTTTGCGAGATACGCAACATTTTGTACTGCTGCATGACGTGTACAGAAAGGTAATTAGGTCACGTGTTAGTTTAGCTCTTTCACCCTTATACTGTGACTCGATGACTATCTTTAAGGGGCTAATACGTTATGCTCAGTAGTTTTATATCCTCTCTGTCAATCTTCTTCCCGGCTATGGGTTGGAATCCCCGATTCGCCCTGGTAATACTCCTTGGTTCTTACACGCGAATGTGTCAATATGGTAAACATGCGTGTTTTGTGTCTTTCACTTAACATTCAGCTGACACGCCGTGAACCAACTGAAACACTGTTAAAAGGCCCAAACACTCACTCACACAAACAACCCTGACTATGGTGGTGAACAACAGCTGTATTCATGAACTCGCATTGTCTCTCACCTTTGTCTGTGCGATTTATTAATTTTATATTAATACACAAATACTTCGCCCATATTGTTTCAAACTGGTTAATCCACTATATATTCGAATTTCATTAATGAAGACTCTTATCAAACCTTATATATATTAATACTTCGCATGGTTATATTGTTTTATTCACTATTTCATTTTTGTGTGTTAATCATTCTATTTCATGGCAATGTATATATATATACACTAGTATATCTTTAATAATTACCCTTTATATTTACTCCTTCAATGTCCAGCTAACTATTAATTCACATCCATCTATTTTTATTCTGTACAAAAACAATCTAATACTACTTGCTCAGGGAAATTGTGACGCATTCCAGAGTAATGAAAAAAGTATGACGTTGTTCAGAGAGCACTTAAACCGCATGTCACATTGTCAGGGCTTCTCAGCACTCTCCCGGGGAGCTCTATATTAAGCTCGGATGACGATGTGTTCTTTGATCAACTCTCAAGCAGCCATGTAGTACCTACTATTTTCCCCTGACATGACGCATTAAGGAAAGCGCAACAAGAGGCAACAGACAACCATTACCAAGAGCGTCAACACATTCAAGTAGAAGTACAAGGTATATATATACCCGCGGCTAAAAACACTTAAGTCAGCACATCCTTTGATCAGACCAGTGTTAGCATGTTGTGCGAGTGTACGGAAGTCTATATTGTGTTTTATGACACGTATATATTTGGAACCGGTTATATGTTATTTATAGAATAAATTCGCTCTCATAGGGAGGTGGTTCTACAAGCAGGTCGAAGATGTCCTTGAGTTGAATGTTAGTAGACTCCGGGCTGAGAGAAATAAGACTTCTAACTGCCACGTGATCTGTCCTATCTTGACCTCATATTTTCAGATATTCACACTCCTTTTCTCTTTCATCGATTAGTGTTCGCAATGTTGAAGTAAAAAACAAAGTGGGATGACAGCGTATTTTATTAGATTTTAGTAAAATCTTCTTGGCTTTGTAAAACAATTGTATTTGTGATGCGAAATATTTTAAGGAAATTCTATCTAGCTAAAACGTTTTCTTTACATCCTTTGACATGTATTTGAACACTATTTTTTTGTATTTCAATGAGGTCCAATGTGTACAGTGGATTAATTAACACATGAACAAATGAGTGAGTGAGAATGGTTTTACGCCGCTTTTAGCAACATCACGAAATTCCCGCAATATCACGGCGGGGGACACCAGAAATGGGCTTTACACATTGTACTCATGTTGGGAATCGAAACCGGGTTTTCGGCGTGACGATGGAACGCTTTAACCACCAGGCTACCCGACCGCCCCAAGGAGAAAATGAAACTATAACTGTCAGATACCATATGTTACATTTCCAATTGAAAGTATCTTAAGTTAACGATATAATATCACCAACATGAACTATAATGGCTCTTCATCAGAACTCAAACCAGTCAGGTTTTGACCACTCAGATACAGAAAGCTTCACGCGTATGTGAGATGAGGTGAGGTGAGGTGAGGTGAGGTGAGGTGAGGTGAAATAGGGTTTAACCTCGCGTTCAAGATTATTGCACATACTAGTAGTTAGCGACATGCATGCACGTGTGTGTGTGTGTGTGTGTGTGTGTGTGTGTGTGTGTGTGGCTGCTTGCACTATTCCGGTCAGATGCAGAATTTGTGGTGCTAGCCCACTGAGATAACATAAATACCCCACTCAAACACAGTTTTCTGAATCCGAGCCGACCAGTCCTTGTTTTAGCCGAGCGCCAGACAGGGTAACAACAAGTACCATCTTTCAACGTCCTTTGGTATGACGCGGCCGGGGATTGAACCCACGACCTTTAGCTCTCCGGGCAGACGCTCTATCACGTGACCACGGAGGCGGCCCCACACGTATGTACATTTTATGTGAATATGTATGGCATTTCAATAATCTTAGATTATCAAGGGATTTATATGCCCTTTTCATTTTGATGAATACCCAGCAAACACACAGCGTTATCACAACGTTGATAACATGTCGGAATGTTACGTCGTAACGTCAGGATGTGTAACGTTGTGCAACCTACAGTATCATATATGTACGGTGGCCCATAAGGGACATGGAGTCTGTTTTTCAATATTTTGATATTTCACTTACTATTAATGTAACCTTTTGCAAATGAATACAATTTTTTTCGTTTTTGTTTTTGACATTTTCATTTTAGATTTTGACATTTTCGCTTCACATTTTAGCGATTCAATAGCTGCTTGAAAGTACATTTTCCATGTTTTCGGTTGTTTTTATACATGATTTATCACATATTTGTATGACAAATCGTGTTAATTTGCAAAAGGTTACGATAAAAGTAAGTGAAATATCAAAATATTGAAAAACAGACTCCATGTCCCTTATGGGCCACCGTATATATATGATTCTTTTCTCTTTTTTACGCCGCTTTTAGCAATATTCCAGCAGTATCACAGCGGGGGACACAAGAAATGATACACATGTGGGGAATCGAACCCGAATCGAACCCGGGCCTTCGGCGCTACGAGCGAACGCTTTAACCACTAGGCTACCCCACCACCTCTCGTGTAGAACTATATTAACTTATGTTAAGAAGGAACTATATTAAAAGACCAACCACCCCTTTCTTCTTGAATGTCAAAAATGTGTCAAATAACTATTCCCGCCGAGTTCACAGTGCGTAATAATTAATTTAAAAAAGCGATCTCGCAAAACGAAAGGAAATGTTACACAAACTTCGAAGCGACGCTTTCGCAGTGTGGAAATATTAGCCTGAGCCAATTCACTGCCACGGCGTAGTGAACCCGCCGCTAAAAATAGCCGTCCAATCAAAGACTCTCACGTGCGTGAGAAAGTCAGTGCAAACTTAGAGATAGGAGTATGGATGTGGTGACGTCACTTCCGAAACGAAACAATAGTGGCGAATGGGTCCTGGGCATTTAAAAAAAAAAAGAATGGAGATATAATACACTGGATAATCTTTTATGGACCGATATTGGTATTCTTCCTTCTGTTAGACACGTCAATACCGAGTTCGATTTCCCACAAGGGCACAATGTGTGAAACCCGCCCGTGATGTCCCCAGCTCCAGTATTTCAGGAATATTGTTCAAGCAACTTAAAACCACACTCGCTCACTCATATTACACGAACCAGGCAGACGGGGTCTGTCAACAACGAATGTCGATCTTCAATTCGCAGTATTGACGTTTTACAGTTGGTTATGTGAACACTCGCATCACTGATGTTCAGAACACCTTAAATGTTGCTATGGGACATGAGTTGAATGTACTAGCAATCGACATAGTGTGGTGGTTTATATATCGCATATACCTTCAGAATATAACTTCAGAATCGGTTTGTTTGTCTGCTGACTTGTCACCGAATCAACCAGAACTGCACCAAAGCCGTGAAAAACCTCATTTGGCCAACAGAAACTGTCAAATTTTAAATTTGGAGAAACTGAAGTTCATTGAAAGTTAACTTTTGTAAATATCCGTGTTACAAATACATGTGTAAAAAACCCGATTTATATGCATTTTATACTTAATTTACCTAAGCGAAATTGTTTAGATCTTCAGACGTAAATAACACTGGTACCAACATTGTACCTATGTGTACGGTCATGCTTGTAAGATCAATGTCGTCACATGTCATTGGCACCTGTATACATGCATGACCACTATCCTTTAGGGTCCTACCCTTTGGGGAGGGGCAGGGGGGTGGGGGGTCTCAAAATAAAATAGATTGTCCCCGAAAATTCTTGAAAAAACTAATTATGCTTCAGACTGTTGCAAAAGGAAATTGCCTGCCACAATAATTACATTTTCTTAAATAAAAAATCAGGTTAATATTTTGCAATACAAAAATATCTGGTTTGGTAGTTGTAGCTGTATCTGAAAAAGATATCTCATCTCGATACAAAATCTCAGCCCCACCCCAATATCGAATGGTCGGTCCCATGGGACCAGGATCTGCTGATCGAGGGTTCCAATCCCCCTTGTCATAGCACCATACCCTGCTTGCAGGTTTCCCCAGAGTTTTAAAAGTCTACGCACCGCTTTAAGATTTACCACAAACATCTTGACTCGCCGTGATACAACTAGAATATGCTGTTCGAATCGGCATTAAACCCAACTCTCTCTCCATCACCTCACTGCTTATGCGTCATCGTCCCCGTCGTACATTTGTGCCGACACTGGCGCCCTCTGGTGGGCGATTGTCGTGATCAAGCTTCACTGCTGTTGACTACAACTGCCCAGTTTGATTAAAACGCTTGGCTCAGAGAATGATGTGCTGTATGTTTTATTCATGCCTGTTTATCTGCCAATAACCACAAGTTGTCTCCACGGGGAGTATCTGTCACTCTACCTCCCTACTGCTACACCGAGCCATCAACACAATGCTGCCGGTACCGCGGAGAGAACGAGACGAGAAAGATATTGTGTAACACGCATTGATTCAATTGTCAACCTGTTTGTATAGTACTGCTTGAGTATACATGTACTTTACGCGGATCCTGCACGGTACGGTTTTGTTGTTATTGTTGCCTTAAATGTTTGAGTTTGATTTGAAAGATAGCAAATCGAGGATATTTGGCTCACACTTACTTACTTACACTTATAGGAGGAGGATATTTGGCACACTACTTAAACTAAGTCTTAATTCTTTAAGCAAATTGTGTGAGTGGCGGGGGATATCGGTAGGGCAGGACATGCGTATCCTCAGCTTACACCTGATGTCATCACTGATTTTCAGTGATCCATTCATATAATATTCACCGCTAATTTGCCTTTTACGCGCAATGGAATCTGTTTCGTCGGTGGGGTGAGGTGAAATTGGGTTTAACGTCGCGTCCATGATTATTGCACTTATGTAGCGACGTGCATGCACGCGTGTGTGTGTGTGTGCGTGTGTGTGGTTGGGGCTGCTTGTACTAGCTTGACTGGTGCCGATTTATAGTGCTAGCACACTGAGACACCATGCCGCAGTTTAACATGAATAACCCACTCAGACACAGTATACTGACTCCGAGCCGACAAGTGCTTGTTTTAGCACCTAATGCCGAGCGCTAAACAGGGTAACAACAAGTACCATCTTTCAACGTCTTTTTTTTGGTATGACGCGGCCGGGGATCGAACCCGAGACCTTCCGCTCTCCCGGCGGACGCTCTACCATTAGACCACGGAGGCGGTTCTGTTTCGTCGGATGCAGGAGACTGGTTATACTCTGTCGTTGACATTTGTATACAATGCTCATACTTTCCATTGTAAATGAACGTAAGGGTGTGGAGGTTTACCTGCAGTGAAACCCAGTTAATCAGGACGATATCGTCCTTCGAAAGAACACATTATTCAACTGATTCACGCATGACCGTTAGCTACCGAAAAGACAAAACTCTCTTAAATGACTATTTTCCTCCTGTAACCTTGGTTGTTCAATTATGCTATCTAACCTCTGTGTGCATATCTATGCGTGTTTACACTCCGAGACATATTCTGTTATCTCTGATAACCTTAAATAGTCCTATGCTTGTCGTAAGAGGCGACTAACGGGATCGGGTGGTCAGGCTCGCTGACTTGGCTGATGCAGTCATCGATCCAAAGTGCGTGGATCGATGCTCGTGATATTAAAGGACTGTCTGGTCCAGACTCGATTATTTACAGACCGCCGTCATATAGCTGGAATATTGCTGAGTGCGGCGTTAAACAACAAACCAACCAACAACCAACCTTTTTCCCGAAAACACAGGTGCCATATTTCATTCAAAACCCCTTCAATTTCCTGCAAAGTCAGATTATGTCACTCATCATACCTGTAAATGTACCCGTCATAAGCGGATCCAGAGGGGGTTGGGGTTGAGGTTAGGGTTGGGGTTTCCAAGATTTCCGGACCACACCCCCACCCCCCTGTGAAATCCAAATGTAGTATGTTGTAGACCATCTCCCCAGAAAGAACGCAGCATCGTGTTATTGTTGGTAGCTGCAGCCGATTGAAATGATTTTCTGAGGCATCTGCTTCCAGTCAAATAAGGACCGCCTCCGTGGTCTAGAGGTAGAGCGTCTGCCCGGA
The DNA here is from genome assembly GCF_023055435.1 of Haliotis rufescens. Taxonomy (NCBI): domain Eukaryota; kingdom Metazoa; phylum Mollusca; class Gastropoda; order Lepetellida; family Haliotidae; genus Haliotis; species Haliotis rufescens. The sequence continues at coordinate 9,407,632 of NW_025963890.1, forward strand.
GAGCGGAAGGTCTGGGGTTCGATCCCCAACCGCGTCATACCAAAAGACGTTAAAAGATGGTACTTGTTGTTACCCTGTCTGGCGCTCGGCATTAAGGGGCTAAAACAAGGACTTGTCGGCTCGGAGTCAGTATACTGTGTCTGAGTGGGGTATTCATGTTAAACTGCAGCATGGTATCTCAGTGAGCTAGCACTATAAATCGGCATCAGTCCGGGCTAGTACAAGCAGCCACACAAACATACACACGTACATGCACGTCGCTATATAAGTGCAATAATCTTGGACGCGACGTTAAACCCCATTTCACCTCACCCCACCTCCAGTCAAATAAATGTATCGTGACACAGCAAGTTTGGCAGGTGTAGTATATCTGTCACAATCATGTCTTATCATTGAACTATCATTACTTCGTGGTAGTGGACATTGGCAAGTACACAATAATAATTATTTTGTTATCCTTTTCCTACCAGGCCCGAATAAAAAGGGCGCATCATGTATTGGCATCTTTTTTCGAATAAGATTCTTGACAAAAGACTTTCCGACTTTTGACAGACCAATCTAGCCTACTACAACGTGGTCATTGTTGTATTGCCAACTTACTTTTAGCATTTCCTTCTGCTTGTAGAAGTAATATACTGCATATATCTAATTCTTTATGAGTTTTTTAGAACGATATGGTCGGAGCAATGGAAGACATTGTACGTGTGTTTGATTGTGGTTTAACGCCGTACTCAGCAATATTCCAATTATATGTAAATAATCGAGTCTGGACCAGACAATCCAATGATTGACATCATGAGCATCGATCTACGCAATTGGGATACGATGACATGCATCAACCACGCCAGAGGGCCAGAGCACCCGATCACGTTAGTCGCCGCTTAAGACAAGCATGGTTTGCTGAAGACCTAGTCTAACCCGGATCCTTACAGTTACATGGTACGTATAATTATTATTACCGGTGTATTAAAAAGAATCAAAACCTTTTTTAAAAGATGTCAGTTTTGTGTAGATACAATCTTAATGTTCCATCGCAGATGAACTCAGTAGGTATAGCGGAACTTGTAAATCTAGATGAGTGAGTGAGTGAGTATGGATTTACGCCGCTGTTTGCAATATTCAAGCAACATCACGGAAGGGCGACACCAGAAATAGGCAAATCTAGATGAATAAAATTATGCATGCCCCGTGAGCGTTCCGGGCAAGAATACCCACCCAACAACAACTTGTCGTATGAGGCTTCAAAATTGATCCGGTGGTCAGGTTCAGTAAGATGGTAGTTTGCACGCCATCGTACCCTGGAGGCCTTTATCGTGGCTCATAATATCGATCACTGGTTTGCATTAGTTGATTAATTACAGCCCACCATCATAAGACTGGAATATTGGTGCGGCGTTTAACAACAAAAAATTAATATGTCAGAAGAAAGCAACTGCAGATACTCACTGCCAACAATCAAAAGAAAATAGGTATGCCAGTCATCTGGAATCTTTTCTTTTTCCAACATTTGAAAGTGATCTGAATACATTGCTTACTATCTAATTTTGTATAAGATCAACCTGAAAAAATATATTAGCCCAGTGAGTATGGTTTAACGCCGCTTTTAGCAATATTCCAGCAATTTCACGGCGGGGGACACCGGAAATGGGCTTCACACATTATACCCATGTCGGGAATAGAACTCGGGTCTTCGGCGAACACTTTAACCACTAGGCTACCCGACCCATGTAATATGAAGGGTTTGTAGGATATTGACAAGGAGAGGGAAAGAATCCGGGAATAAGATTTAAATTTGTTTGCACGTAGTTAAGTCCTTACAGTTTATATAGATAATGTGATAGTTGTTACCTCATGTACGTCAGATGACGTAAACGTGACCCTGTTGCTTTTCTTCTCTGACGTCACGCTTAATAAAAAGGGAGTCTGTCTTGTAAGAAGGTCTTTATTGCGAAATACATGCGATCTTCTACATTCGAGTATATGTACAAACAAGCCCGGGCTCCGGGAAAAAATCACAGTCAAAATATTTGTAGATGTTATCTATTACTTAGAACACTGGACACTTTCCATCATAATAAACATATATATACACAAACAAAACTCCATACGGTTCTAACAATCGGATCTTTTAACCGAGATCATTTGACAATTGGGTGAGTTAGGTTTAAAGCCGCTTTGAACAGTATTTCAATATAATGAAAAAAGCCGAAAGTAACGCTTTCGTAGACGTTTACAACTTCGGTGAACCCTAGAGCACACGTATGGTACTGATGATCTGTAGTGATTCGAACCACAGGGTCCTTGCACGGGTGTAGGATTCAAATGTGCACAACGAATTTTGGTTGCCAGGGCCAGCCATGTCATCCTTTTAAAACATGGGCCCACCTCAAGATAGTACATAGCAACCACGTTTGTATCGGTCAGTGCTCACGCCGACAATCTCGATGTGCCAGGTCAAGACTCGATCAAGGGTTTAAACATGAGGAAATGCATGTCCACGCGTTGGACAACAGTTCAGGGACAAGGAAGCAGAGGCTAGGCTAAAAATGAATAGATTTTGAAAAATGTCAGCAAATCTATCACGGATAATTAAAAACATCTAAACCTGATGATTTATGAGTGAAATAGTGGAGGGGTGGGTGTGGGGGGGGGGGGGGGGGGGGGGGGGGTGGGTGTGGGGGGGGTGTTGTGAGCTACTGAAGTTCACCTTGTTAAGTGTTTAACTTATGCATGCATCCCTTTAATTGAATTTGATTGTTTCATCGTTATTGGGGCGTTCAGCCAAGTCCAAACTGCAAACAATACGTGATTATGGTTACTTTTTAGGAGTGAGTGAGTAGGGTTTAACGCCGCTTTAAACAGTATTTCAGTAATTACACGGCGTGTTAGTTTAAAGTGTGAGTAACGCCTTAATCGAATCATGGTGCTGATAAACCATAACTCCTTATATAAGGGCGAATCTAGGATTCCAAAACAAACGTTATGAACTGGATAGGGTTAAAATATAACAGCTGTAAAAGTTAAACTTCTCTAACGACGACAACAACAACATATCATGTTTGATATGTAAGACCGTACAGCATGTTCCATGTAGCTTATGATTCATATTTAAATAATGACTATTTACAAACGTGTGTACAGAAAGGTATAATTCCAATCGATCTATTCAAATCACACAAACATTGTTCTTCAAACAAAAGGGTAACCATTGAAAAAATGTAATTGTCACAAAAAATGCAACAAACAAACCATTTCAGAGGTATATAAAATCATCAAAAAATGATGTAACAAATTCAAGACGATTCATCGTATTTCAAAGGGTGAAGGTCGTCATATTTTATAATGTGCTACGATGCTCTGTACATAGCGGCGCTCTGTTCAAATTGTAATAGATAATATTACACGATTACATATCCTTGAAAATATAACAGTATGCTCATACAAATATCTTGATAATGAATGATAGTTATACGTAACACTGATACGTCATATCAAGCTGCCTTAGAAACCAACCCCTCTACTATCTGTAGATCTCTCTGAATACACGAGGTGTGAACACTCCAGGGCCCACTTGCACAAAGCGATTTTAGCGCTACGACTATTGTAAGCCTATGTTAAAGTATGGGAGTTAAGATCATCTTAGCGCTAAGATCGCTTTGTGCAAGTGGGCCCTGATGATATTCCACGATATGCATATCTTAACTTACCCTAACTCTTTGGATTGCACATACATTCAAACATATACACGAAATGATTTGTTTAATACGAACTTTGAAATAGTGCAAAATCTTTAAACGATTTGTAAATATAAGCATACATGGAGAGAAGATTGTTCCGTTGAATATTATCATATCCTAACGTCACGACCAATCTGGGTGAACAGCAATGTCAGTAAATATTTCTACGGATATGACACAGCAGACACGCCCCTTTACACAAGAAGCACAGGGACTATTTTACAGGCGGCAAAGGTGTCTTCGTTTACATTCGTATGACATAAAAGCGTGTGAAAAATATGTCTATGTTCACATGGTATTAATCTGATAATGCAGCATTATCTTGCAGCAATATTTATGATGTTAACTTGGTAATGAACAAGGCTCCCTACTTTTATATAGATTTACATCAGTCCTCGCGCTACGATCACGTGTAGAACGGGCCCCAGGACACTAGCGTTCGTAATTTTTCTTATTCAGGAAGTGACGTAACACTACCGGATTATTTCAGAATTATCCGGTTTTTTTCACTGGGACAGAATAATTGTTTATGCTCAGTAACAGGAACACTTTACTAATAAAATAAGCGTATTTATATACAGTTAGAACACTTTGGGCTATACATGCCAGAGAAGACGACGAGTGAATGCTCCCCACAAACTGTTGACTCAATACTTAGACACATAAACAGCATTCAGCAGTGATCTATGAAACCATTTCAGCATTTAGCCGACCTATAAATCATTACTCTATTCAGAAAAGATGGCCAACGACGAGTCGCCGCAGGTTCTCTGACAACATTTTGGAAACCTCTCTAGTCCCGCTGATTCCGTCGGCCATTTTGAAGGAGAATATTGTAGTCAATGTATTACAACGCGTCGGAGCGTACTCTTGTAATGTGAAATGAAATAGCCATGGAATAAGTTATCGCTTAAACCTTTTCGTTATGCAAAATTATGAAACGTGGGTTAATGTCGTATGCATAACGGCTTATTTATCTTTTTAAAAGAATATACATAATACCTTTCTAAGTGATATTGATAATGCTCGTAAGGCTGCCAGTGTACAAAGAGAACATTTATACTGAATCAGATAAAGCTTAAGGGCACCCAAGGGTAATATTAACATTATAAGAAATAAGTTTTTATATCGAAAGCTCTAATATTTATAAAGTGTGACCGTCATACTGTAAGTGTTCAACCTCCAATGAACTCATAGTGACAGTCAAATACACCATATCCCGGATTAACTATTTTAGTATGAGTAAACCGTCAATCTAAATATAGGCAAAAATCCAAAGATTTTTCGACACGAATTATTTTTCTCAAAGTGGTGGAGATCACATTCTTTTACTTAATATTTCAAATGGAATCATAATGGAACAGTGTTTTTTATTCCATATGAAAACTTATAAGATTGAACGCACACGCAAATACGATACCCAACGAAGCCTGCGTCTTTCATCTTGTGAAAGGGCATGGAAACGAAAGTTTCATCTTTATTGCTCGAGCTTTCGTATTAATCTGTTTGGAAATGACATGTTGATGTTCGTTTACTCAAGTGAGCACAGCGGTTTATTATTAATGTTTAAGACCACCTCTAACGTTTCGTATTGAGAGATGAATATCTCACCCTTTTTCTTGACGTTAGAATTCCTTTAATCAAATACGCCACTATACAGAAAAATGCCAGATGCACTTCCAACAGAATTTGTAAACACTCCGAAAGTTGTTTAAGTAGATATGACATTGAGATACACAAAAGTGCAAGTGTATTCCCTTCAAACCGGAGAAACTCGGCTACAGAATATATTAAACAACAATTTCAGAAATGGAAATTAAATCAATGAGTACATTTAGAAAGCAAAGTTACCCAAGACACAACACGACGTAAAACTACTTAACATATTGTTGTTCCTGGCCGACTAACGATGACTGACTGCATATTGCTATCAACCAAGGGTCATGGAGGGATGTTATGGTACGGGGGCATATACTACTCATAAATCGTCATCACCTTCGTTGTATATGCATAAATTATTCGAGACATCACACAGTATCTCGTTTACATCATTATTCCAATTATTGACGGATTGAAACATTTATTGCATGCCAGTTTCTATGCCTTCTAATATGTACATCAAAGACTATTTGCTCTCCGCTGCAATTCCCAAATTCCCTTCAGAGATAGAACAAACATACTGGCAGTAAACATTCCGACTGCATACTCTGTGGAGTCCTAATTATCTACCATGTACACCTATGCTCAGGTAGTGTTGTATCAGTATGTTTATTATCTACGTGTTCAACACTGAACTGCCAGGCAAAAGAAAAAGTATAAACCCATGTTTGTAATGGCTACAAATGACACAAAGAATAAATGGTTGTCGATGGTGATGTATTTGATGCGGGTATCACAGTTCATTTTGGACCTTAAATTTGCAGTGTTTCGGCGACAGTTTTCAGCCCAGTAACAGTTTGATAACAGTTGTCATTTTTTTTGGTCAAATCTAGATTTCAAGTGAATATACTTTCTTTTGCCCGACAGTTGATGTTACGGCTTCAATTACAGTTACATTTGTAGGTCAAAGTGCCATAAATCAATACTTCTGAAACCCAAGTTGTGGTTATCAGGAACAATTTCTCTGTTTGCAAAGTCTCAATAAAAGACAAATGAAGTTGTTTTTTTCATTCTTATGTAATTACTCATTTGTTGTAAATCTGCCATTTATTAATTTTGAATGCTACAGTAAAGAAATAGTATTACAGAACAATGACCACAAAGTCCGACTGACTAATAAATGATCGGTTGATGTCTGTTTACTGTTCTTGTGTTGAGTGATGCTCGTAAGACGCAGGTCGAGAACAGCTTCAAACCAGCACGCATTGCTTCCTTATGCGAGGAAACTTCGCTCTCAAATATTATTTCATGACCCAATCTTTTATGATTCACGGAGTGCAGGTGCCATACTTACTGTGATGCCTCTTCAGACACACGCCATAGTTTGTCCAACAGACACTTGTGAACTGTGTCACATTACAGTGTCCCTAGGTGGGGACGGACAGACACACAGACAAGCACATGATATTCACGCAGGAACAAGATCTGGACGTGTAATGAGGGCGTGTTGTGCGTCGATGTCGATTTGACTGATCTGTGTTTGTAAGGACCTGGAGTGACCAATCAGTGACCAATCAGGTATCGGGACAACCCTGACAGCGTCGTTCAGGCAGACGCAACGGTACTGTAAGAAAAGACCAGACTTTGTATCACAAATGTTCAGACTTCTTCTCCCAATTCTTCCTGCTGGCTCTTCATCAGATAGTCAATAGCCAAGGACATGGTTTTATTCCTCGTCTGAATCTCACGCAATCGGCGCTGCAACTCCAGCTCCGACTTCTTCCACAACAACAACAGATCCTCCTTTGACAGCGACTCGATCGTACATTCATCAAGATAATCAACGGGAACATGCGCCTGGTATCCTGACATAGCATGACGTCGCAACGTTGACTTGACTCTGTTGTCCTTAAGTTTCAGATTGCGTTGAAAGTAGTCCCCTGTTTGGTACTCGTGGCTAATGCTTCTCCGTATTCCGCGATGGAGCTCGCTGTTGTCGGGTCTCAGTGGACCAATGTCGGAAAATTTCCTAGTGGGTGCAACCAAGTCTGGGTCATTGATACACCCATCGGATATCACCCAGATTTCGCCCTTCCTGTTCTCGGGGGAACTCTCGCTCCCGGAGTTGACGGCGGAATCCTGGGACAGCGTGGCCTCAGACAAATCTTCTGGTAAGCTGGGATAGACAGGGACAAGGGTGGGGTAACGGTCTCCCCCATCGTCCTCCAACCTCTCAGCATCTCCATCCCTATCCCCCTCTACCTCGACGTCAACCTGCAACGTCGCCGCGCTACCTCGTCGGTCGTGGTCGTACGATTGATTCACCATGGCGTTATTATTGGTGGTGTCGTCGGGGGATGAGCCCTTTCTGCTGACGTCTACGGTGGCGTCTGCAGTGATGTCAGGTTCCTGTCCCCCAATGTCCTCGATGGCGTCAGAGACGTTTTTCATTTCTCGGTGGTAACTGAAAAACATTATTGCAATGATATTACACACTGACAGAAATTGACCTTTGATAACGTTGCCTCTATATCTATACCCTTTTCTCTGTATTACTGTTTATCTTCAGCACTTTAGGTACATGTCCATACAATTCTTCTCGCAATTATCGATCCTACGGTTATTACGGTTATAATTTTAGTTCGTTACAACCGTATTTCCTTATAAGCATGTATCCAGCAAATAAACAGCAAATGGCCGGGACCAAAAACAGTTCGTTATAACCGTCAGTTGGTTATTAGCGTGTTCGTTATAAAAGTATTTTACTGTAGATAGATTTGTACAATTATGGGGCGATTAGGATAACGACATATAGAATTTCGTTGAAAAGATAAGCCATTCGGGATATTGTTCCATGAAATACCTTGTTATTTCTTATTTATATCAAAATGTTTTCACAACCTTATACCAGTTAAATATATTTAAAAAATAGAACAAAATTATTTCGTTTTACTTATCTTTCCGAGACAAGGGCGTTAACTGACTATAAAAGTCCAGTTTCCACCCTTGCCGAATTAGGCTGGAATTCCGGAGTTACATTTTGGCTGAACTAACGAGTCTATGCATAGTCCAATCAAAACGCGTGACGAACTAGACATCCGGTTCGCAAACACCATGCATTTCAACGTGCAGATTTCGGTCGACTGCAGGATTTACAAAGCATGTGTACCATCAATTTAGCGTCAACATATATATTTCAAATCTATTCATGTTCATGGTGCTCAAGTGATTTCATGCACTTATCGAGATAAGGCCCGTTTTATTACAATAAAGATCTTGATTATCGATCAGATTGTCTTGACGGGGTGCCGCCATTTTTGTTTGAAGCAATTGCAAGTGGTACAAGAGGTGGAATCTGATTGGTCAGTCGGGGGGACATAGAAGGGACATAACTCGTAATATCCACTGGTGGCGCTACGATCGAGCCTGGAAAATCCAGTCCAGTTCGGCAAGGGTGGAAGCTGGACTTTTATAGTCAGTTACTACCCTTGCCCCTGGAAGATGCCGTTTTCTGAGACGCGCCTTTGGAATTTTAGATATCAATTCAAATAGGTTGTTCGTGTCATGGTCTTTGGAGAGACTTGCATCGACACATGCAGTAAAACACATCGGCCGGCAAACGCATTGGCATGTTGAGCCATTAGGAAAGCGATTTCATCTTATCCCATTGTGACAACGATACACATTGACGTTTATAATGTAATAATTCGGCAATATTAGGTAGCAGGTCTACATAACTGGTCATAAGTTAAAGTCTCCATGGGCCTTTAATCGTGTCAGGTAATTTCACGTTGATAGACGAATGTGAATAGTATAGAACAAGTGTCTAAATGGAGGCAGAAAGAGCGATATGGTTTTCAATCGATAATAATAATCTTTTATTTGTGAATTGAAATAACGATTTGGAATGGAATCTTAATATAAGGCGACTTCACAAGATGAAAGGATATTGATTAATCGTGAAACGCAGTGTTATATGCATTTAAGGAAGACAGCACCATATAACTCTTTGGTAAGATGACACCCAAAGACCTCCGCGGATTAGAAAAATAAAATAAGAGACCGAATCTCATCTTCTTTTACCATCGAGTGGTAAATATGCTTCTTCTTATATACACACAGTAGTTTCTGCACAATAACTTTACCCTGCAGATGAACTCCAGTATTCGTCTCACAGAAATGCGACTTTTATTGAGTAGACTCGAGTTTATTTCATTAAGATATGGTCAATGCGGATTAGACGAGGAAGCAATACACAATTTTATATGATGGTATATTAGATCCCATCACATTGCCTTGTACAGACGACAGGCCAGATCCCACCATCCCTGAATTGACCATCATTGCCCTGGAAGGCACTGTCCGCTCATGATTAATTTAATGCAAACGACCTCCTCCCCCCCGACCCCCTATGAGCCCGGCGTCGCCAGTATGACAGCGTTATTGCAAACTGGACTAAACCTCCTGATCGGGAGATATCATAGTTGGATTGAAACTTGCCTCTCTGGTCGCACAGAACAAGATATCAATACTTCACAGAGCGCCTGTCAAGATGGCAATTTGTCATCTGACCTTTGAACCTTGGTGTTCGGCTGCAAACTCTGACGCGTCAGCGTCACAAGTCGCGCTACGTCGGCGACGGTAGAAGATGAGGAATGCCGGTCTATGATGTTGGTGATTGTGAAAGGGGCTTATTACACCTAGTTGCCACGGAATCTACAATCTGCGGATCGGGTTTTACGAAATTGGGTGGACGATGACGACCAACCTCGGTGAACTTGTATACGTAATGACAGTCGGCGGGAAGAATAGCACAGGGCTTGCACGGGCAGGACATGGCGTACGTAAATCATCAGTCCTTGGAATAGGCGACAAATTTCAATCAGAGGGAGTTATTTCTGAAACTGTATCCCGTGGCTAATGGAAAGGGGAGGAAGAGAAAGTGCCGTATTTAAAAGACTGTCTCCAGAGTGTATCGTGATAACAGCTCGCTGCACCCCCATCAGCCAAAGTGGCGGGAATCTCGAACGAAGCTAGACGCAGAAGGACGGAAATTGTCGGGATTCTTCCCGAACGGTCCGTTAAGGCCACCTGTGTTTACGTTTTTGTTGCAATCTTTGAAATATTTGAGTATTGATCTGAGGTGTATTAGGTTCCCCGGGCAAATGCATGCCATCCACTGACTACTTGAGCAAGCTTTTTACTCATACAGATTCACTAAGTTACATCGATTCCCCATAAGGTTACCACTGTCGCTTATAGACATTAGTTCTCTGATGTTACTATTAATTTTTTTATTTATTATTTATTTGTTCATTTATTCATTCATTCATTTGTTCATTCATTCATATATTTATTTATTTATTTATTTATTCATTGATTTGTTTATCTATAACAGCATTTTCTTTCTCCCCTATAGACACCAGTTCTCTGATGTTACTATTCATTCATTCATATATGTTATAATTTTTTTATTCATTCATTCATATATTTATTTATTCATTTATTTGTTTATTTGTAACATGATTTTCTTTCTTTTATATAGACACCAGTTCTCTGATGGTATCATTCATTCATTCATTCATTCATTCATTCATTCATTCATTCATTCATTCATTCATTCATTCATATCAGGGTTTTTATTGTAATGCGAGATTATTGTTCATCTAAATTGAAAAGGACAGCTAACTCGGTATAGAGGGCGCATTAAGATAACTGATATGTGTTATAATACCTCCTAGCAAGCCACCGAAGATGTATTTAAAAGTAATTTAAACCAACCTGACAATATTTGCGGTTATCTCCTGGAACACTTCTGCTCGCGTCTTTTCCTTCTTACGTGGCATCCGCTAAAAGAGAAGGATTTGACACATATTGTAATAACGTATCTATGTGATGGGAAAGTGATATAAAGTATAGTCCATTCCCTCAAATGAAAAATACCAAGCTCCAAAAGAAACGAAAGAAAGAAAAGTCCTAAGATTTCACGATTAACAGATAATGATACAAATACCAACGAATGTAAATGCGTGTATTTTGTGAGACATCGCAAATCTTCTCTTTACTCATACAGGTCTCAGTGGCGGATCATCACAGCATATCTTGTTATACAAGAAACAGCCTTATGCTTCTATAGATTTCCTGTGTCTCACATCGCCTGACGAACGCCCAAGACATTAGCTGGACTTTCTTTCCTTGAACGAGTCCAGTATCGAAGTCAGCGAATGTTGTTTAGTGCTAGGAACTTGTTCACAATTCATACGACTGTGAGGATTGTTCTGGGTGCTTCACATTTTGGAATGTGTCCTATTACATGGAAAAATATGATCAGGTACAACACGTTTCGGGACAGCGAGTCACCGCGCCCCAATTCCGGATATAGTGGACGTCCAGGGCCCCGCTCCTCAAAGCGATCTTAGCACTAAGGTGATCGTAAGTTCAATACTTTAACATAGGGTTACGATCATCGTAGTGCTAAGATCGCTTTGAGGAACGGGGTATTGATGTTGATATTTAATCAATGTTCCCTTAGCGTCTGTATGTTGAAGACCACTGTAATGGATCATGTCGGGTGCGCTGGCCCAGGCGAGCTGTCGGTGACGTTGGAGGAGACGAGACTTCAGTGCTGCTGCATGAATCGGTTATGTCAGTGACAGCTGGTGATACGCGACGTCTGGAACGCTGGATGAGACGCCACGTCGGTGACGTTGGGTGAGACGGGACTTTATTGAGGCTATATGGGACGCTGTGTGAGAGAGACCTAATTCAGGCTATATGGGACGCTGTGTGAGAGGGACTTACGTGAGGCTATATGGGACGCTGTGTGAGAGGGACCAAATTGAGGCTATATGGGACGCTGTGTGAGAGGGACCTTATTGAGGCTATATGGGACGTTGTGTGAGAGGGACCTAATTGAGGCTATATGGGACGCTGTGTGAGAGGGACCTAATTGAGGCTATATGGGACGTTGTGTGAGAGGGACCTAATTGAGGCTATATGGGACGTTGTGTGAGAGGGACTTAATTGAGGCTATATGGGACGCTGTGTGAGAGGGACTTAATTGAGGCTATATGGGACGCTGTGTGAGAGGGACCTAATTGAGGCTATATGGGACGTTGTGTGAGAGGGACCTAATTGAGGCTATATGGGACGTTGTGTGAGAGGGACCTAATTGAGGCTATATGGGACGTTGTGTGAGAGGGACTTAATTGAGGCTACATGGGACGTTGTGTGAGAGGGACCTAATTGAGGCTATATGGGACGTTGTGTGAGAGGGACCTAATTGAGGCTATATGGGACGTTGTGTGAGAGGGACTTAATTGAGGCTATATGGGACGTTGTGTGAGAGAGACCTGATTGAGGCTATATGGGACGTTGTGTGAGAGGGACCTAATTGAGGCTATATAGGACGTTGTGTGAGAGGGACTTAATTGAGGCTATATAGGACGTTGTGTGAGAGGGACTTAATTGAGGCTATATGGGACGTTGTGTGAGAGAGACCTGATTGAGGCTATATGGGACATTGTGTGAGAGGGACCTAATTGAGGCTATATGGGACATTGTGTGAGAGGGACCTAATTGAGGCTACATTGGACGTTGTGTGAGAGGGACCTAATTGAGGCTATATGGGACGCTGTGTGAGGGGGACCTAATTGAGGCAATATGGGACGTTGTGTGAGAGGGACCTAATTGAGGCTATATGGGACGCTGTGTGAGAGGGACCTAATTGAGGCTATATGGGACGTTGTGTGAGAGGGACTTAATTGAGGCTATATGGGACATTGTGTGAGAGGGACCTAATTGAGGCTATATGGGACGTTGTGTGAGAGGGACCTAATTGAGGCTATATGGGACGCTGTGTGAGGGGGACCTTATTGAGGCTACATTGGACGTTGTGTGAGAGGGACCTAGTTGAGGCTATATGGGACGCTGTGTGAGAGGGACCTAATTGAGGCTATATGGGACGCTGTGTGAGAGGGACCTAATTGAGGCTATATGGGACAATGTGTGAGAGGGACCTAATTGAGGCTACATGGGACGCTGTGTGAGAGGGACCTAATTGAGGCTACATGGGACAATGTGTGAGAGGGACCTAATTGAGGCTACATGGGACGTTGTGTGAGAGGGACCTAATTGAGGCTTTATGGGACGTTGTGTGAGAGGGACCTAATTGAGGCTATATAGGACGTTATGTGAGAGGGACCTAATTGAGGCTATATGGGACGCTGTGTGAGAGAGACCTAATTGAGGCTATATAGGACGTTGTGTGAGAGGGACCTAATTGAGGCTACATGGGACGTTGGGTGGGATGCGACTTCATTGAGGCTATATGGGACGTTGTGTGAGAGGGACCAAATTGAGGCTACATGGGACGTTGGGTGGGATGCGACTTCATTGAGGCTACATGGGACGTTGTGTGAGAGGGACCAAATTGAGGCTATATGGGACGTTATGTGAGAGGGAACTAATTGAGGCTAGATGGGACGTGGTGTTAGAGGGACCTAATTGAGGCTATATGGGACAATGTGTGAGAGGGAACTAATTGAGGCTATATGGGACGTTGTGTTAGAGGGACCTAATTGAGGCTATATGGGACAATGTGTGAGAGGGACCTAATTGAGGCTATATGGGACGTTGTGTGAGAGGGACCTTATTGAGGCTACATGGGACGTTGGGTGGGATGCGACTTCATTGAGGCTACATGGGACGTTATGTGAGAGGGACCTAATTGAGGCTATATGGGACGTTGTGTGAGAGGGGCCTAATTGAGGCTATATGGGACGTTGTGTGAGAGGGACCTAATTGAGGCTATATGGGACGCTGTGTGAGAGGGACCTAATTGAGGCTATATGGGACGTTGTGTGAGAGGGACCTAATTGAGGCTACATGGGACGTTGTGTGAGAGGGACTTAATTGAGGCTATATGGGACGTTGTGTGAGAGGGACTTAATTGAGGCTATATGGGACGTTGTGTGAGAGAGACCTGATTGAGGCTATATGGGACGTTGTGTGAGAGGGACCTAATTGAGGCTATATGGGACGTTGTGTGAGAGGGACTTAATTGAGGCTATATAGGACGTTGTGTGAGAGGGACTTAATTGAGGCTATATGGGACGTTGTGTGAGAGAGACCTGATTGAGGCTATATGGGACATTGTGTGAGAGGGACCTAATTGAGGCTATATGGGACGTTGTGTGAGAGGGACCTAATTGAGGCTACATTGGACGTTGTGTGAGAGGGACCTAATTGAGGCTATATGGGACGCTGTGTGAGGGGGACCTAATTGAGGCTATATGGGACGTTGTGTGAGAGGGACCTAATTGAGGCTATATGGGACGTTGTGTGAGAGGGACTTAATTGAGGCTATATGGGACATTGTGTGAGAGGGACCTAATTGAGGCTATATGGGACGTTGTGTGAGAGGGACCTAATTGAGGCTATATGGGACGCTGTGTGAGAGGGACCTAATTGAGGCTACAAGGGACGTTGGGTGGGATGCGACTTCATTGAGGCTACATGGGACGTTGTGTGAGAGGGACTTAATTGAGGCTACATGGGACGTTGTGTAAGAGGGACCTAATTGAGGCTATATGGGACGTTGGGTGGGATGCGACTTCATTGAGGCTACATGGGACGTTGTGTGAGAGGGACCTAATTGAGGCTACATTGGACGTTGGGTGGGATGCGACTTCATTGAGGCTACATGGGACGTTGTGTGAGAGGGAACTAATTGAGGCTATATGGGACGTTGTGTGAGAGGGACCTAGTTGAGGCTATATGGGACGTTGTGTGAGAGGGACTTAATTGAGGCTATATGGGACGTTGTGTGAGAGGGACCTAATTGAGGCTATATGGGACGCTGTGTGAGAGAGACCTAATTGAGGCTATATAGGACGTTGTGTGAGAGGGACCTAATTGAGGCTATATAGGACGTTGTGTGAGAGGGACTTAATTGAGGCTATATAGGACGTTGTGTGAGAGGGACTTAATTGAGGCTATATGGGACGTTGTGTGAGAGAGACCTGATTGAGGCTATATGGGACATTGTGTGAGAGGGACCTAATTGAGGCTATATGGGACATTGTGTGAGAGGGACCTAATTGAGGCTACATTGGACGTTGTGTGAGAGGGACCTAATTGAGGCTATATGGGACGCTGTGTGAGGGGGACCTAATTGAGGCAATATGGGACGTTGTGTGAGAGGGACCTAATTGAGGCTATATGGGACGCTGTGTAAGAGGGACCTAATTGAGGCTATATGGGACGTTGTGTGGGAGGGACTTAATTGAGGCTATATGGGACATTGTGTGAGAGGGACCTAATTGAGGCTATATGGGACGTTGTGTGAGAGGGACCTAATTGAGGCTATATGGGACGCTGTGTGAGGGGGACCTTATTGAGGCTACATTGGACGTTGTGTGAGAGGGACCTAGTTGAGGCTATATGGGACGCTGTGTGAGAGGGACCTAATTGAGGCTATATGGGACGCTGTGTGAGAGGGACCTAATTGAGGCTATATGGGACGCTGTGTGAGAGGGACCTAATTGAGGCTACATGGGACGCTGTGTGAGAGGGACCTAATTGAGGCTACATGGGACAATGTGTGAGAGGGACCTAATTGAGGCTACATGGGACGTTGTGTGAGAGGGACCTAATTGAGGCTTTATGGGACGTTGTGTGAGAGGGACCTAATTGAGGCTATATAGGACGTTATGTGAGAGGGACCTAATTGAGGCTATATGGGACGCTGTGTGAGAGAGACCTAATTGAGGCTATATAGGACGTTGTGTGAGAGGGACCTAATTGAGGCTATATGGGACGTTGGGTGGGATGCGACTTCATTGAGGCTATATGGGACGTTGTGTGAGAGGGACCAAATTGAGGCTATATGGGACGTTGTGTGAGAGGGACCTAATTGAGGCTATATGGGACGTTGTGTGAGAGGGACCTAATTGAGGCTACATGGGACGTTGGGTGGGATGCGACTTCATTGAGGCTACATGGGACGTTGTGTGAGAGGGACCAAATTGAGGCTATATGGGACGTTATGTGAGAGGGAACTAATTGAGGCTATATGGGACGTTGTGTTAGAGGGACCTAATTGAGGCTATATGGGACAATGTGTGAGAGGGACCTAATTGAGGCTATATGGGACGTTGTGTGAGAGGGACCTTATTGAGGCTACATGGGACGTTGGGTGGGATGCGACTTCATTGAGGCTACATGGGACGTTATGTGAGAGGGACCTAATTGAGGCTATATGGGACGTTGTGTGAGAGGGGCCTAATTGAGGCTATATGGGACGTTGTGTGAGAGGGACCTAATTGAGGCTATATGGGACGCTGTGTGAGAGGGACTTAATTGAGGCTATATGGGACGTTGTGTGAGAGGGACCTAATTGAGGCTACATGGGACGTTGTGTGAGAGGGACTTAATTGAGGCTATATGGGACGTTGTGTGAGAGGGACTTAATTGAGGCTATATGGGACGCTGTGTGAGAGGGACCTAATTGAGGCTATATGGGACGTTGTGTGAGAGGGACCTAATTGAGGCTATATGGGACGTTGTGTGAGAGGGACCTAATTGAGGCTATATGGGACGTTGTGTGAGAGGGACTTAATTGAGGCTATATGGGACGTTGTGTGAGAGGGACTTAATTGAGGCTATATGGGACGTTGTGTGAGAGAGACCTGATTGAGGCTATATGGGACGTTGTGTGAGAGGGACCTAATTGAGGCTATATGGGACGTTGTGTGAGAGGGACTTAATTGAGGCTATATAGGACGTTGTGTGAGAGGGACTTAATTGAGGCTATATGGGACGTTGTGTGAGAGAGACCTGATTGAGGCTATATGGGACATTGTGTGAGAGGGACCTAATTGAGGCTATATGGGACGTTGTGTGAGAGGGACCTAATTGAGGCTACATTGGACGTTGTGTGAGAGGGACCTAATTGAGGCTATATGGGACGCTGTGTGAGGGGGACCTAATTGAGGCTATATGGGACGTTGTGTGAGAGGGACCTAATTGAGGCTATATGGGACGTTGTGTGAGAGGGACTTAATTGAGGCTATATGGGACATTGTGTGAGAGGGACCTAATTGAGGCTATATGGGACGTTGTGTGAGAGGGACCTAATTGAGGCTATATGGGACGCTGTGTGAGAGGGACCTAATTGAGGCTACAAGGGACGTTGGGTGGGATGCGACTTCATTGAGGCTACATGGGACGTTGTGTGAGAGGGACTTAATTGAGGCTACATGGGACGTTGTGTAAGAGGGACCTAATTGAGGCTATATGGGACGTTGGGTGGGATGCGACTTCATTGAGGCTACATGGGACGTTGTGTGAGAGGGACCTAATTGAGGCTACATTGGACGTTGGGTGGGATGCGACTTCATTGAGGCTACATGGGACGTTGTGTGAGAGGGAACTAATTGAGGCTATATGGGACGTTGTGTGAGAGGGACCTAGTTGAGGCTATATGGGACGTTGTGTGAGAGGGACTTAATTGAGGCTATATGGGACGTTGTGTGAGAGGGACCTAATTGAGGCTATATGGGACGCTGTGTGAGAGAGACCTAATTGAGGCTATATAGGACGTTGTGTGAGAGGGACCTAATTGAGGCTACATGGGACGTTGTGTGAGAGGGACCTAGTTGAGGCTATATGGGACGTTGTGTGAGAGGGACCTAATTGAGGCTATATGGGACGTTGTGTGAGAGGGACCTAATTGAGGCTATATGGGACGCTGTGTGAGAGGGACCTAATTGAGGCTATATAGGACGTTGTGTGAGAGGGACCTAATTGAGGCTACATGGGACGTTGGGTGGGATGCGACTTCATTGAGGCTACATGGGACAATGTGTGAGAGGGACCTAATTGAGGCTACATGGGACGTTGTGTGAGAGGGACCTAATTGAGGCTACATGGGACAATGTGTGAGAGGGACCTAATTGAGGCTATATAGGACGTTGTGTGAGAGGGACCTAATTGAGGCTATATGGGACGCCGTGTGAGAGAGACCTAATTGAGGCTATATGGGACGTTGTGTGGGATGCGACTTCATTGAGGCTACATGGGACGTTGTGTGAGAGGGACCTAATTGAGGCTATATGGGACGTTGTGTGAGAGGGACCTAATTGAGGCTACATGGGACGTTGGGTGGGATGCGACTTCATTGAGGCTATATGGGACGTTATGTGAGAGGGAACTAATTGTGGCTATATGGGACGTTGTGTTAGAGGGACCTAATTGAGGCTCTATGGGACAATGTGTGAGAGGGACCTAATTGAGGCTATATGGGACGTTGTGTGAGAGGGACCTAATTGAGGCTACATGGGACGTTGGGTGGGATGCGACTTCATTGAGGCTATATGGGACGTTGTGTGAGAGGGACCTAATTGAGGCTACATGGGACGTTGTGTGAGAGGGACCTAATTGAGGCTATATGGGACGTTGTGTGAGAGGGGCCTAATTGAGGCTATATGGGACGTTGTGTGAGAGGGACCTAATTGAGGCTATATAGGACGTTGTGTGAGAGGGACCTAATTGAGGCTATATGGGACGCTGTGTGAGAGGGACCTAATTGAGGCTATATGGGACGCTGTGTGAGAGGGACCTAATTGAGGCTATATGGGACGCTGTGTGAGAGGGACTTAATTGAGGCTATATGGGACGCTTTAGGAAAGGCGACATCTTTGAGACTAAATGGGACGTCACGTCTGGGCCATAATTTAGCGCACACGTGTTTTATGTGTTCTACTGGGATATTAAGGTCCTTTTTCTTTTACTTGGCCTACGTGTTTTCTTATAAAAAAGTTGGGTTGATGGTCGAAATGAAATTGAAAATAAAATTGCAAAAACAGGTCGGGTGACATAAAAAATGAAATGAACGAAACGTCGTTTCGGAGTGTTTCTTTGAACGACAAGTCAAAGTGTTATTTCCCATCCAATATCGATCTACTTTGAAGAGTTTTTATAGTACTAAAATTCGTTAACAGACTCGATGGGAGAAATACGATTTCTTCTTAAAATTTTAATTTCACTTTCCTGGTGAAATTTTGAACCGGCAGACCCGTAAACCAAGTAATAAAAAAAACGTTTTAAGAGAAGTGAAGGCTGTTAGGAGGAGAATTTACCATTACCATGGCAACTCGAATTAACCATGTAGTTATAATACTGATGTGATGTCAATCTGAAGACATTGGTGAGATGAAATATCCATCACTTATCAAGTACTCCCACGTTGCAGAGAGATATAACCCATAGCAAAATTGATTCACAAGATTCAGCCACACCCTTATGAATATCCATATTCGTGGCGTTTTAATGTCATACACGTGTAGTTCCTTTAATGCCTCTGCAAGTAACTTTCCCTGAACGTCAATGATGAACTACAAAAGATGCCCTGATGAGGCGAATAACCGAGAAAAACTGTTCATGTAACGATCTACAAATACTTCGTATTTGTTATGGAGGTAAGAATATTCGAAATTGTAGTGAGTGAGTGAGTGAGTATGGTTTTACGCCGCTTTTAGCAATATTCCAGCAATATCACGGCGGGGGACACCAGAAATGGGCTTCACACATTGTACCTATGTCGGGAATCGAACCCGGGTCTTCGGCGTGACCAGCGAACGCTTTAACCACAAAGCTACCCGACCGCCCCTCGAAATTGTATGTTATCACATTTCAAATTCGTAATGCATTATACATAACCTTACCTACACATTATTTAAAATATAATACAATGATGCCAATATAACGAAATTCACAACCCACCCGTTTCTGTAGTTCCTGCTTCTGAATGAGTCTGGTAAAGTCTCTATCTCTGACTATCTTCATCATCTCCTGGGCTGCTTGTTTCTGTGAGTACAGCACCTCGCTCCGCACGACGCGATGAAGCCTCTGCAATGTCAGTACATCATTATAGATCATACAAACGATCTGCATGTGATTCTCTACAATGTATAGCATATTTACCCATCTTACATCATATGGGCCCAAACCCAGCGTCACATAGAATCAGATTTGCCTATCATACACACATGGGACCGTATGCCCATTTGCCATAAGGGGAGTGAGTGAGTGAGTGAGTGAGTTGGGTTTAACGCCGCTTTTAACAGTATTCCGGTTATATCGCGGCGTGTCAGCTTGATGTGTGAGGAAAGCCCGAAGTGATGCAGGTCTCAGACGTTTACCACTTCGGTGAAACCCACGAGCACGGGTATGGAGCTGACAAACCTAGAAACATAATCGGGGCGAACCGGGATTCGAACCCACAATCATAGGTTTCTGGCGTGCCCAAGGGACGCAACTCTGCATACACACATGGGACCGTGTGCCCCTCTGCCATAAGGGGAAACATGCCTGTTAAAAATCAATACGGGACCAACACCATGACGATCTGGGGTAGAATTGGTCGTCAGCAACCAATGCCTCTCGTAAGAGGCGACTAACGGAATCCGGTTGTCAGGCTTGCCGACTTGGTTTGTGCATGTCATTGATTCCTAATTCCGTGAATCGATGCTCATGATGTCAACCACTGGGTTGTCTGGTCCAAACTCGATTCTTTACAGACCGCCGTCAAAAAACTGAAATATTACTGAGTGCGGTGTTAAACAATAAACAAAACTAACTCGACAACTAACATGATTTTGGACCACATTGGTATTGAGTCTTATCAAACTCGCTCAATTTCCATCATATTTCATCGTATCCTACTTACCTACCTTAGGCAACACATACACTTGTATATTCCTATACCTATATATTCCTCCCACCACCACCTCACATAATACAACATGTGAAAAGCCGTAGAAACACATCTGTCGATACACAGATCTATTGGAGTTATTACAAGTGAAACTTGAACAATTTCGAACCATTGACCAAATCAGCAACCGATGATGGAAATAATATTCGTTTATCTTAAGTCACGCAATGATGAAGGACACGAGCTGCTATTCATCAAGTTGGTGGCATGAAGGAAACGCATCATAGCGCCAACAATATTACGTTCTTATTCTTAAGAACCAGACATGAATATTACGAAACGGAACACGACTATCGTTCCTCAAGTGCATTAAACGAGCGTGATGCTCTGTTTAAAACATGTTCCAGTATTGTAATGGCCATTTCATGCGGAGAGTCAATAAGCGTTACTCCTCTGTGTGTATTTCACTACAGTGTTGGGATCTCCCTATCTACTTGGTGAAATACATTACGTCATTGTGCATCTACCCTTCTCTCTCACTGGAGATAATCTGGATGTAAAACAGGCCCTAATGGTTGATGCTTCCCACTTTGGCATTTTGGAATTGAGACATCAGCGGATTGAACATCAATGAGCTGGAAATTAACCACCAGTTTCATCACATCAACAACTTAAGCTTCATATACAATAACGTTTCACGATGTCCCCTGATACAGTGTGAGCAGGGGTAATATATAATCCATATGTTCAATGTGCAGTGCTATCTGCAACGAACATAAATATTCTCTAAAGCAACTTTTAATGTACATGGTTTACTAATACCATGTCCAGTGTCTTCTGATAAGAAGTGTCATCGTGATATCGTTAGTCTGTCTCACAATCCCTGAACCATAGTACTTCCCCCTTCCGACCAGTCCTTACTGTATGTAAAAGATATAAATGAAGCAAGTCTAGATTTTCACAAGTTGTCCATCTCACTGGGTCTCCTTTTCATTTTAAATGGAGTTGTTTGTTTCCATCAAAATAATATATTTTCAGAGACTAAGTCTAAGTTAGTGTATGATATCGTGTTCAGCATGTTCTGTCCTCTGTCCCCTGAAACTTTTTCGCTCAATTTTGTAAAAGTTTAATGTCCTCTGATATTATGTTTATTGTTCTGTAAAACCATGTTCATTGACAACATTTGACAACTGTCCTCTGATACAGTGTTTAATGTTTAAGCCCTCTGGTACATGCATACTGTTCAATATTTCCATAAGGGAAGATTAATCTTGTGTAATAACTATCCCATATATGCACATGGGTAGCCACATGACGTCACAGTGCTTCGAGCTGCCTTAAGTGAAGTTTCTCTGTAGGGTTGACATTTCACACGGTTTTTTTCTGCAGTTTCTCTTTTAAAATGTCAACGAGTAATACGTAGAATAAGCTACTGGAAACTAGGGATTACGGAGTATCTGTCTCTTGTGAATGAAAGCTGTAATTCCTGATTGGTTATTTCTCCAAGGGGCAGACAATTTGACATTAATGGATGTGGGGGTGGGGAGAGTCTTTTTTCATCATTTTTAGTGGCTGAGATATTTTCATTCATGATATAAAGCTGAGATTTTCTTATGTCAAGTTTTAAATTCAACCTTTGGAAAGAATGTTCACATTTTCTCAGTGTTCACTAAAACATAAAAAACTGTACAGATGTCGCATTTTTATAATTATAATATAATATAATATAATGTTTTTTCAAAACACCATTTGAAGCAAAACCCAGTGTGAAGTAAGGAGTTTTGCCTGTTCCCGAATGACAGACGCATGGTTACCAGACGCATGGTCTGATTCAGGTAGACTGGGCGGAAAAAAGACAGACCTAGGACTGGCAGACCTCCTGTCACCACCACCCAGGCAAACGCTAAGTACGTATCCTCCATCTGAGGAATCATGTTATCACGGTGACGTCATCGGCTGCGGGTCATCCTGTCAGTCGCTGGACAGTGTCCAGAAGACTGCGTCGGTACAACATCAGAGCTTACGGAGCACTACGAGACGTAACGCTGACACCGGAACACCAACATCGACGGGCTGGAACACTGCGACCCTGGAAGAACAGGAACTGGCAAAGAATCATGTTCACGAAAGAGAGCAGATTCCAGTTTTTCATAGGAGAGGAAGAGTTTGTGTCAACCGCCGACGAGGTGGACGAATGTCACGTTGTTGCGTTCAAAATTTCGAACTGTTAGGAAGTGGCGGCATTATGGTTTGGGATGCATCTGTAGCCCATTCATGTAGACATCTGAAGCCAAGTCAAGACAGATCGGCTGATTTTGAAAGGAATCGTCACTGGACAGCGTTACATCCAATCTATCTACCCTGTTGTACTGCCGTTCTTGTAAAAGAATCCGGACCTTGTTTCATCACGATAACACAACTCTCCAAACAATGTCTTGCTTTGGCCAGCAGAAACGCCAGACTTATCACCTGAAGAACACCCGTGGGATCACCTTGATCGTCAAACTAGACCACGACCATCTTGCACGGATCAGTTAGCACAGGCCCGCCATGACGAATGACGTCGAATACCATTTCTTGTGATCAAGCTTCTCAAATCTTCTGCCCATCGTCGAATTGGGGTGTGCATTGACGCCCGTGATGGGGCATACATGATGTTGGCTGACAAGTGTGACATTCTGATGGATTAAACGGGGTTTCATGTGCTGATTTGATGTTGCTCAATTTTCTGACCTCATCCTCCAAACTGTGGACATGATACCTCGATCTTTGTCCTCATTCAAAGCATAACTTGAAATGACGTTGAACATTGGTTCTCTTCTGTTTTCAGGAACTAACAATGTTGGTCGGTAACGTTTTCTTTTGCTCGTCAATTTAGGTTATTGCAATAAAGATACTTAATGGGCATTTCACATCACAGTCATCGACTCTTTCAGTGATATCACAGCGGGACATGTGGAGTCAATAACCTTGTCTAAACACAATGACTAGCATGCTATGGCCTCTTGAAATAGCAGATTTGAAATGATTATTCAAAGCTACAGGCAGACAGTCTCTCATGCTCAGTCTCACATGGCTTTGCTCACGACATACTCTGTATGGATCGGGATGACCAAATTAGAGAACGATTGTTAATTATATTGTTTCATCGAGTTTATTTGAAACTATTACATATATGACAGTGGTTGAACGAACCGACTCAGATCACTTGCCTATTGTCTGTCACTTCAAAGGCCTTACTCCTTGTTCTTTTCAACAAAATAATAATGTGGACGCTGCATCTGCCTCATTAGACTTCCTCCTGAGCAAGTTTTTTCCTACGACCTCCATCTCTATAATACATTAAGTGGAGAAATGTTTAAGGCGTTTGCAGTCATTTTGGAGGATAACCTTAACGCAGCAGTTACTAAGCTCACTGACATTGTGATATGTTGTGCTACAAGTGGTAGCGCTATTTGTTCTTGGTTCAGTAAATGTCGTGTGTCTCAGCCAGCCTCCTTTGACAGCTAGTGTCAGAATATGAAATCTAGAAAGTATTTATGTCTCATCAACATCAGAAATCATACGTGTGATTTCAACTTGCACAAATATATTTTGTCAAAATGAGAATTTAAACAGATTTGAGAACGTAAGAAAAAAAGGTATGACATAAATGTTTAAAAAAATAAAGTTAGCAGCGCATTATTGAGATTGTGACACGTTTGGGAAAATACTTAAGGAGTCGTTACGTAAAAAATCACCAGACAGTTCTATAACTCCTAATGTATGGCTTCCCTATTTTCAGAATTTATTGAATCCGATGTGCTTGACGGCAAAAACAGAATTTGATCTATCAATATCTGATTTTTAGGATACTCCTATGTGTGATGAATGTACTGAACTTCCATGCACGGAAGAATTGTTATCTGGTGAGATCACAGAACAAGAAGTGAGAGAAGCATTGAAAAGCCTTAAAATGGTTCAGCGTCAGACGTTGATGGAGTCTCACCAGAATTTTACAAAATATCAGGATTTTTACTAATAACATATTTGTTGCTATTATTCAATAAAAATCTTGATACAGATATATTTCCCGACGCATGGCATATTAGAATGATAATGTCTTTATACAAATCAGGAAATGTCAATCAACCAAACAATTACAGAAGTATATCGGCTTTGAATGTCATGGGAAAACTATTTGCATTTACTGTTGAAAAACGACTTACTTACATTGCTCCAAATATTTATGTCAACCTAGAAGTCGTTTTTATTGCGACTTAGTTGATTTCCGCAAAGCTTTTGATTACGTTGATAGAAAAAAACTACTGTACCCATTGATCACTAAAGGATGTCGTGGAAAGCTGTCAATAGTTCTTAAAAATATGTATTTCTCAGTCAAAGCATGTATTAAAACTGACTCGGATATGACTCGGGTTTTACTACTTCAAGTGGTGTTCGTCAAGGTGCATCTTAAGCCCAGTCCTATTCATCTTTTTTATAAACGAACTTGTTTCTGAAAGTTACAAAGGATGTCATTATGGTGTGTTTGTGACACAATACCTTATCATAGATATTTTGCTATTGCTGTTCGCGGATGATGTTTCTCTGGTGTCCTACTATGTGGTAGGCTTGCAGAAACAGCTTAATGTATAGAAGACCTTTTGTATTAAGTGTGGTTTAAAAGTAAACCTTGAGAAAACCAATGTTATTGTTTATAGAAATGGTGGAATTGTATCGAAGCATGTAAATTGGATATATGGTGATAAACTTTTAAAAATTGATAGTGATTATAAGTATTTGGGACCATGGCATCCAAGGCATCTAAGGCAATGTTTCCTGTTTATAAATTCTTCAAGGAAAAGAATTATATATCATTTTCCACAGTAAATTCGACATTTGAGGGTAGAATTCTACCGATTTTGTTATATGGCAAATATGGTCGGAAATATGGAGCATTAAATATTTTGAATCCATTGAAAAAGTTCACACTTTGTATTTTAAGCAATTTTTATGCGTTGGTAAATATGCTTCAAATGAGGCAGTACTTGGTGAAACTGTAGCATATAAACCGTACATAGCCAGCTGCGTGTTGTTAAATATTGGATAAAATTATTGAAAATGGAAGATCACAGGTACCCACTCAATGTTACAAAATGCTAAAGCAATAAGATGGTGAAGGGAAAACGAATTGGGTGTCTGGTGTAAGAAGCATATTATTTCATACCAGATTTTCCTTTGTATGGATCTCACAAGATGCCGGTAATGAAAACTATTTTAAATACATTTAAACAAAAATTATTGCATATATTTCAGCAAAGCTGTCACCAACAAGTTCCCCCTTCACACTTTCTCAAGCATTATGCAAGTATCAAATCATTGTTACAACCAGAAAAATATTTGAGTATATTACAAGATACATCTCTATTGAGAGATATTTAGAATATGTCTATTATTTTAGATCTTAGAATATCCGACACCATGTTTTCTGTAGCATATTGTCTGAAACCATGTTTACTGTAGCATATTGCCTGGCACAATGTTTTCCGTAGCATATTGTCTGACACCATTTTTACTGTAGCATATTGTCTGACACTATTTTTACTGTAGCATATTGCCTGGCACAATGTTTACTGTAGCATATTGCCTGGCAAAATGTTTAACGTAGCATATTGTCTAGCACCTTATTTACTGTACCATTTTAGCTGACACAGTAATTACTGTAGCTTATTGTCCGACACCATGTTTATTGTAGCATTAAGTGTCACGCGATGTTTACTGTATCATATTGTCTTACACCATGTTTACTGTAGCATATTGCCTGGCACAATGTTTACTGTAGCATATTGCCTGGCACCATGTTTACTGTAGCATATTGTCTGGCACCATGTTTACTGTAGCATATTGACTGGCACCATGTTTACTGTAGCATATTGACTGGCACAATGTTTACTGTAGCATATTGACTGGCACAATGTTTACTGTAGCATATTGCCTTGCACAATATTTACTGTAGCATATTGACTGGCACAATGTTTACTGTAGCATATTGCCTGGCACAATGTTTAATGTAGCATATTGCCTGGCAAAATGTTTAACGTAGTAATTGTCTAGCACCTTATTTACTGTACCATTTTAGCTGACACAGTAATTACTGTAGCTTATTGTCCGACACCATGTTTACTGTAGCATTAAGTGTCACGCGATGTTTACTGTATCATATTGTCTGACACCATGTTTACTGTAGCATATTGCCTGGCACCATGTTTACTGTATCATATTGTCTGACACCATGTTTACTGTGGCATATTGTCTGACACAATGTTTACTGTGGCATATTGTCTGTAACCATGCTGGCTGTAACATTTTGCCTGGTACCATGTTTACTGTAATATTATGTCTGAACCACATTTACTGGAACGTTTTGTTGGACACTTAACAAATGTAACATAAACGCGTTCTCTGACACAATATTCGCCCAAAACCCTCCGAAACCTTTTCAACGTACGATGGCCACTGCCATCATTCAGAATAAATAACAACCTCTGACATCACGTTGTCTTGTCGCGTTTATCACCTTGACAGTATTGCTTGTTCACACAGCGCTGTGCAGAGCTTGTGTCTGACCGGACACCATACATTACCTCAGTTGTCTGTCTCAGACGGAATCAATGGCTGATCTGAAGAACAGTGTTTCAAAGGAAGAGTCTTTCATCTCTCAAAGCTATCCTCAACCTCAGATGCTCACTGAGGACATAGGTCAGATAAGCTTGTACTCAACACTGAAGCCAGTACTTATGTTTATGGACTGGCCATCATGTAAGATTTGTTCCCAGAACCTTTGACAGACAAAACTGTCTCTCGAGACGAGTAATGTAAGTAACGGGGGATTTAGTCTCACTAATAGACTCAATTGTCCTCAACAAAAGGAGTGAAGAAAATCTAATCAGTACGGCGCCATGTAACTCTCTCGGGTCGCATTCAGAAAGATAATCTTATTATGATCGCATCTCTAGGAATAGTAAACCTGTTGGCAAATTAAGCATAACATGTCCATGTTAACTAGAGTTTGACATAATGTTATATACGACCATACTGACAGCAATATGTATCTTCATTACAACCCCAATCTGATGGCAAATAACATTGATGTATGAGAAGATCCAACAAGGCAGTAAATCTGTCGGTAGGGGGCTCTGATTCCACCTCGTTTTGGGAATCTTGCACGTGCCAACAAAATCAGTGTGACAGTCGTCAGCGCTTTAATCAAGAAAGACACTCGGCGGTAAATGAACGAATACAAGTCGCGTTAGCAGCAAAAGAGATTCGCCAAAGACCGGTGCTATTGCTTGTAAAGTGGCTCCAGAATTGGACTGGATATCCGCCGAATCAATCTTGATTGTAATGGAGGGTTTGACCTTCCTTGTGCCACCTCCGGGCGCTGACTGAGTTCATTGTCTTAAGACGCCGAGTTCTGCCGTGTGAAGCACTCGCATAGAAACATGAGTCACGATAATTATATAACAATGAGGACCAGAGGGTACGCATACTCATTACTGTGTTCAGTTTGTCACAATAAACATGTACCTAATTCCCCAATTCACACATTTTGGTGTTCTTAAGAGTTATCTTTGTGTTTATATGTCTTTTCATTATTCCGTGTCCTGAATTGTGGTCAAGGGAGAATGAGTAAAATATGTATAGTTTTACCATAACATCGATCGCGTCTTAAACAAGTTCTCGATAGGCTTTTCTGTTTCAGTCTATTTATTCACCGTGAGTATGTGTGCTTTACGGGAGTAATAGATAACCGGCTAAAACACAGCCACTAATCAGGCTCACAACTCACTCTGACATAAAACAGCACTTTAGATACCAGTAATCAGATCAATTCCTTTCGTCAAATATACGTAAGACCCAATAAAGATCCCCTGATACGTGCAGATGATCCCTAGACATTGGACGCTGTCTGAAACAATTGTCGGCACTGTAGAGGGAGGATCGTCTGACTGTGGCCACCAGACTAGAAGTAATATGAAGAAATACCTTTTCAGTGTACGGACGTAAGAGAGTGATACAATTTCTGGCTGTTCCAGGTCATGGTGGTGTATTGTCTGGACAGCCTTCAGATGCTAATCTCAACTTCAGTGATGATGGTCTGGCCTCTATCGATACAATACCGATAACTGTAGACAAAGCAGTATTCAAGCTAGCATGTACGTCCCTTAGAAGTCAGACGGCGTATGATCTTGCAGCAATTCCAACCACTTGGTCTTGAATGTGGGATTCCCGACTGGGTTCAATCCTCTAAAAATGGTGTTAGAGCAGCCCTGGCCCATCCTTTAAGTGGGATGTACTCTAGGTTTTCTGCTTCATCAACGCCATTGTCACTAAACAGTGTTGAAGTGATTTACCGCCCGAAGTTCGCAGTAAGCAGGCATGACCACTGTGAATGAAAGTGTCACCCACTCCTCGGGCCACTTAAAGCTACGCTTGAGTTCCGGCAGATACTTCTGTGACGCAACTGATCTTGGCTGCCAGCACAATGTAGTCTGACGTCCAGACATTGCTAATGGAACAGTGATGTCACCGTCAACTGCGGCTTTCACCCCCGCCCCTATCTCCTCCGTCTGAGATGGACACGACGGGTTGAGGCAGTTCATGGAAAGCTAATCGACTTCAGGAGACTGTCTAACTGTGTCAAGTAGGTTAGTACCTGAAGCCACTTTCTCCGTACACACAATAACGTGGTAAAGTGTGTATGCATGAGAACAAGGAAGTCGGTCATTACAATATTTGACGTGTTAAGCGCCCTGGGTGTATGAACATTCTCAAGTGTGACCGCTGTTTAATTATCACTTATTCCCAATCCAATACGGCTTAGCAAGATTAAGCAACAATATTGATTTAATAAAAAAAGGTGGGAAGGACATTTGTCCGTGTTATTTCAATAAAGATACTTTTGTGAATGAGTCAGATGGGTTTTAACCATTGCTAGCAATGTTTCAGCAACATTACAATACCTGACACCAGAAATAGGCTTCACGCATTGTATCCATGTCGGGAATCGAACCGAGACCTTTGGTGTGATAAACTTTCCCTATAACTACTAGGTTTCCCCATCACCACAAAGATTCTTGAAATGTCTTTTCTTTTTCAAAACAGGGCGTTCCCATTGCACCGGACGGTTAATACGTCAAATGCGGTAGTCTGTAGGTCTAAAGAAAGGCGTCAGCTCTATAGCTGTAAAGGAAGGTTGTCAATTAAAAACTTGTTTGATTAATGTGTGAATTGTTCAGAATCATCACACAAGTTAAGAATGATATTATGAATATTATATTCCCCGTGGTATTTATAGCTACATGAAAAGAATGATGTATTCCCGACATTCTGAGATCAAACCAGGTTGAAGATGGGCCTAGGTCATGAGTCTGGGTCAACAGATGTTTGATATCTATATTCTTCCTTTGACATTGAGATTGACTGGCATTGTACTAACCCCAACATATTACCCGCTAGCAAACTTGGTTACCTAACCAGTTCAAAAGGAGTAAATTACCTTGATACCTATATAGACACTCTTCGACGGTGGTGGAAACGGGTTTGTTAATTTATGATCAGGTGGCACGCAACCAACCCCTCAGTCGTGAGGTATTGAGGATCTATAACTAGCACATCAAAGCATCACCAGTGTAACTACCTCAGACTTGATTACAGAGATACTGAAGCGGCGTGGTCTATATTGAATTATAAAACATACCTTGTTGCTGAAGGTGAACCTCCGACCCTAACCATCTCTCTACTTTTAAAGGTGATCATTACAGTACACTCAACTGTCTGACGAGCCTAGATAAGTATACAACACTGCCCTCTAGTAAAGAAAGGGTGAAACGACGTGGTCAATTTTGATTCACAGTTTTCTGAAGGTGAACTACAGACCCAACAAACTCTCTTCACAAAGGAGATAACAGCCGTACACGAAACTGACAGAATAGTCTTACTAATTATATAACACTACATTTTACAACAAGACCCCTAGAACACGATAGTAGCGCTACACCCGAACACGAACATGGGTATCGCATATTAGGACACTATTATTCTGACATGGATATGGGTATATATGGCTTAACAAATCTGTTGGTGATCAACATTTATTTCTAAATGATTTTCGTAAAATAGCAATAAATATGTTCTATCAAGGGTGGCAATGCAACTTGGAAAACAGTTCACGTTATGATTTGTACAGAACATTTAAGACTCTATTAGAGCCAGAAAAATATCTATCAGTTTTAACAAATAGTCACCTAAGAAATGGATATATTAAATACAGACTTGGCTTGTCAAAACTTATGATTAACTATGGACGGAATATATCACTTGAAAGAATACAAAGAATTTGTCCATTCTGTAACTCTGCAATAGAAGACGAAATACATTTTACCTTTGAATGTCCTTATTATGCAGAATTACGTACTAAATATATACCAGAATGTTTCTTATCTAAGACGAGTAGAATAGCGTTTGTTTCTATTTTGTCATCGAATGATGCCGATGTAATGTTTAAACTGTCTTTATTTGTAAAACATGGGATGGAACTACGAAATAACATGTTGAGTGGAAATTCATAATTTTAATTACCTCACCCTAGAAAGTCCTCATGATTATCACCGATTGTTAAATAATGTTATTTTTTATATAATTTTTGTTGTATCTCCCAATCTGTAAATTCTCACCCACTGTATTTATCTGAACTTGTATATGGGCCGATGGCCTTTGATACAATAAACGTCTTTGACTTGACTTTGACTAACTACAGTGGTAATGCTAACATCGCTTTGTGAGCCGGGGCCCCGAGGGTACTGTCTCGGCTGAGCATAGGCAGTCATTGTAGGGACTTGGCTAAAATCGTCTAAATTTTTTTTTTATCTTACTCAGGTGAAGTGGTGGAAAACAGAAACGTAATCTTCATTTCGCTTTCGGATCTTTTTCAGAAAGAGATTTTCAAAATTAGTAATAACAGTGCATTACAAAACCCTTGTGGTCAAAGAACCAGTTTATATTGGGTCGCTTGTCGTTTTTCGATTTTATCAATAAGAAGTAAATCTTATTTTACGCCAAACACTATTTCATCGTCACTTTAACATTTACCTTTTACAGTAACATTTAAACCGATCTCTCGTTTGCCATAGTGTTTTTTATTTGTCTAATTCAAGCCAGTTAAACCATCAGGTCCTCTTTGATGCTGCTCACCTGACTGATGAAGGCCAGGCCTTCTGTCTTCCACCAGCTGGTGGCGGGCTTACGTCGGATCCAGGGGACGATGTAGCGGTAGGCGCAGTGTTCCAGACACACCAGCAGCACCGACAGCACCAGGGTGGACGACAGGATGATGAACAACCCCCCGGTGTGTTCCAGCCCATACTTGACAGCGCTGTTAGCAAGCAGGCCCTCACAGTTCGGCCGGCTCAGGTACTTCCGGGACAAGTCTTGGATATAGCCCGATTCCGAGTAAGACAAGATCCGATTGGTGAGCGGGACCTGTGGAGATGGATGGAATGTCAGGCTGACCAGTCGTGGACATCAAAGAATAAGATTCTTAATATATTATATGTGACTGGGAGTAATTCAGCACCCTCTGCAGACCTGTGACATTGTATTGGGTGGCTACAATGGTTGTCCTTTCTCGCTTTCTATGAAGATGTAAAAGAGCGCCGCTCGACTCTTGCTCAAATGTAGCTCAAAACATTTACGGCCTTAATAAAACTTTCAAAAAGTGTTGTGTTAGATGTGTGGAGGAAATTTTCAAATTTGACGCATCAGTGACCAAAATGATGTCAGATGCAGTTCGCTATTTTGACCTGTGCTATACATTCCCGTGTTTTTTTCAAGTGAAGAATTGTCTGGCATTGCATGTGTTTGTGACGGGTACCACCGGTGGGGCAGGATACGCCAGCCTTTTCGCGATGATATCATTACTTTTTGACAGTGATTTTCATTAACACATGCTCATGATACAGTCGGAATCGTACAATCGACTTCGAAGATATTTCTTATAATTATGGAATTAATGTTGTTGCTTTTATTCATTATTATAATTATATATCTTTCATAATAACAGGCAGATTTAACGCCTATTTCGTTTTAAGGAAGGTTTCCTTGGTTTGGAAACGTGTTAATATGTCCCTTGTTGGAGGGTGGATTGGAAACCATGACACAGCAGTTATGCTGTATGTGAGGTGAAATGGGGTTTAACGTCGCGTCCAAGATTATTGCACTTATATAGCGACGTGCATGTCATGTCACTGTGTGTGTTTGTGTGGCTGCTTGTACTAGTCCGGACTGATGCCGATTTATAGTGCTAGCTCACTGAGATACCATGCCGCAGTTTAACATGAATACCCCACTCAGACACAGTATACTGACTCGAGCCGACCAGTCCTTGTTTTAGCTCCTTAATGCCGAGAGCCAGACAGGGTGACAACAAGTACCATCTTTTAACGTCTTTTGGTATGACGCGGTCGGGGATCGAACCCCGGACCTTCCGCTCTCCGGGCGGACGCTCTACCACTAGACCACGGAGGCGGTCTCATGTTGTATGACGCCAGGCTTACTTTAATATCGAATGGCTGACAGTTGAAGTTCTGACGTAATACTATTAACTCACTCACTCACTATTCTATGTGTGCGTTGTTAAAAGCCGCAATCAGCAATATTCCAGCCATATAACGACGGTCTGTAAATAATCGAGTGTGGGTCAGACAATCCAGCGACTCATGAGCGTCGACCTACGCAATTGGGATACGATGACATGTATCAACCAAGTGAGCGATCCTGACCATCCGATCCCGTCAGTGGCCTCTTACGTCAAGGATGGGTTGCTGATGTCCAATTCCATCCCGGATCGTTACGGGGCTCAAAGCTCTGTCTGCTATCACCTTATGCGCTTTGTAGCCATTCTTGCCTCACTTCCTCATAATATTTGTTTTCTGTTGTGCACAAGACTATACATTTTTTAAAGATCAGAAAACCAAACATTAGAAATAATGTGTTTCCAATCAATCCATGTCGAACTTGACATTATATTATCTTTAATAATATTACAAAAAACATACACTTCTAAACCGTGATTGGATGGCGTTGTTTTGCATATGCACTTGGACGTGTAATCGCCCTTAAATTAGGTCAAGGTTCAACCTAATAACAAGTAACCAATTACAAGCAGTGAATCAAAACTAAATTAAAATCGATTTTTACCGTCTCGAACCAATGTGGTATAATCTATCAATCCAATGTATGGTCATGCTATAGTGCGTACATCCGCAGTTCGTCTAGTCAAACCTCGTAATCGTTGATCAACGCTGATTTAATTTGATTTCTTGGCTTTATCCTGTTCTGTACATTAACTAAATAAGATATATCCACGAAAACGTTCCCTTATGGGGATCCAAATGTCTCAAACGCTTGTGGAAAGAAGTGATCGGAAGGGGGAGAGGAGGGGATGGGGGGGGGGGGGGGGGGGGGGGGGGGGGATGCATGGGCATAGGAGATAAACGATGACTGCGGAACTTCAACCGTCGAAAGTGACCCTACTGTTTAAGTGGTATCGGCTACCGGTGATTTATGCACTGTTGGGGTTTCACTTAAAATAAACCACTGCTGGTACATGAGTATAAATTAAAACATGCATTACATTGTAATATACAGCCAGATGACAATATATTGCATTGGCTGTTGAAATACTTTAGATACGTTTTTAGGGAGTTAAATGTTGTTAGTTAAGAAAAATTGATGATATTTTGCAAGATTAGGCCCTCTGCAATGGTAATAATCTTTAAAAGTGAGTCACGTTCGTACATACATTATTTACATTTAAATAATTAGTGAAACTCTTCTCCAATTAGTCTACGTAAGTATCACATACAGTGTATGTGCTCGCGGGACGTTCAGTAATCTCCTTTTCCGAGTAATGAGTCTGTGATTACTGAAAGCGTTTAGATTAGCGAAATCCTAAATAATTATCTTGGTAGGAATGTCAGCAACAAAATCCTTTCAAGACTCATAACAAAGTCCAGTGTACGATTCCGACTATATCATACGGCATTCAATTATGAATCACTATCAAACAGTGGTGATCCCATGTGTTCGTGAAAAGGTGACCGTGTCCTTTCCCACCGGTAGCACCCATCATAAACACATGCAGAGGCAAGTCAATTGTTCACCTCAATTGTTCAAACAACACCTGATGTAATGTCTCCTGCAGTATGTAGATGAGGGGTCATAGGAGTGGGTTGGGTTCTGGACTTTTGGGGTGCGGACTAACGGGGTATCGCCGTATGTAGGTTATGGCTGACTACACAATGTACCGGCCCTGGTCGTAAGAGGCGGCAAACTGGATCACCTGCTCACGATCGTTGATTTGGTTGATTGCATATCTCATCCTACCCCGACGGTTTGGATCCTTGCTGACAATATCAATTACTGGATTGTTTGGTCCAGACTCGATTGACACACAGTCACCTGATAGCTAGAATACTGCTGAGAGCAGCGTTATAGAATATCAACAACAACAACAGTCACAATCTATGCCGTCTCACCTGCATCCACGAGAATCGAGGAAGACCAAAGGCATATCCGTCAGCGCCGAATCCTTTCCCTGCAAAGCGGACAGAACAGTGTTGGTCAAGACGTGTGACGGCGTATTCCAGTATCGGGCTGTCGTCAAGGTAGACATCGATTTCCTTCTTCCTGCAGAAACATAGAAACACACGTTTCACTTACCACATTATACAGGAAAACATTACTACATGCAACACAGCAGCCATTGATGTTAAAGACGCATTAATAAATGAAGGATCACGCATGTTTTCAACACCCTGTTTGTGTATTGAGATACTTCCATCTGGGAATGTTTCACCCAAAGTAACCGACCAAGATGTCCCTTTGGAACCCATGTCTCGGAATCCAGATGCCAGGATCTTGTAATATATCGGACCTCGGGATCGTGCAATACGTCTGAACTCGGGATCGTGCAATATATTGGATCTCGGGGTCGTGCGTATATCGGAGCTCGGGATCGTACACTATATCGGAACTTGGGATCGTGCGGATATCGGAACTCGGGATCGTGCAATATATTGGATCTCGGGGTCGTGCAATATATCGGAACTCGGGATCGTGCAATATATTGGAACTCGGGATCGTACACTATATCGGAACTCGGGATCGTACACTATTTTGGAACTCGGGATCGTACACTATATCGGAACTCGGGATCGTGCAATATATCGGAACTCGGCATCGTGCAATATATCGGATCTCATGATCGTGCAATATATAAGGACCAAGGATATTGTGAAGTATCAGAACGTATGCATTACGTTTACAAACTAGAGAAAGTAACATACTCTATGTTAACATCATGAATGTGATACTATGGGGTAGCCTCGTTGTTAAAGCGTTCGCTCGTCCCGCCTAAGACCCAGGCTCGATTGCCCTTATAGCACAATGTGAACCTCACTGCCGCTGCCTCCCGCCGTGATATTGCTGGAATATTGCTAAAAGCGGCGTAAAGCCATACTCACTCACTCTGAACAGATCGGAACCTGCACACCAGGGCAGTGCAATAACAAAGAGGCAACATATCAATATAGTTTAATAAAATATTCTTCTGTAACTTCGAAGCGTATTATAAACAATCCAATGTCCAACTAAAGCGGCGCATAATTCGAATAATACCACAGTAATTAGTCTGTAGCTGCTTAAATCGATGCCAAAGATCCAGTATTACGTCAGGCTAGACGTTTGGGTGTAGAATACTTCTTTGAGTGCATTGGGTGATAATTACTCATGATAGGTGCGATTACCTGCTAATTAAACACGTCAATGACCTGTCAGATTGAAGGGACAACTGTGAAATGTCCCTTTGGTATACAGTAGTTGGCATGAGGCCCAATATGATCTACTCTCCTCCATTGTCAAGCTGGGTTTCGATCAATGAAGTCAGTGGCGTGATTTCTCTGATTAACCTTCTGTGTTGTGAAGCCCAACACTCGGTTTGGACGGAGGCAGCGGCAGTGTAATCGTGAAAATGGGATTGAGAAAGTGGAGAATTGAATTAGGTTACCCATGTGTTTTTTGTGTCTTGTTGGTCAGTCTGTGGTCGTAGTTATTGCCTTGGCTTACGCGCGTAGACATAAGACAATGAACACCTTCTGTTGACGTTCTGGTGTCTTTTAAGGATGCTGCGATTCTGAAATTCCGAGTTGTTTTCAATACCTGCGAGCTAAAGAATTGTTTACCTCCTGAGATTTTCAATTGAAAGGGGTGAAGGTTTTAGCAGGGTTTTAGCAGTAACGCCTCGCTATCACCATGGGTGACATGCAAATGTGGCTTTACATTTGTGGGTATCCAATCTGGCTGTTCAGCGTCACATGCAAAAACAAGGCCACACAAATGCCCTCCAAATAATTTTAAAGACTGTCTTATACGGAATGACAGTATCATTTGAATGCAGTGGAAAATCAATAACGCAACATCTGGCTTGCAGTAACAAGGAATCTCGCATGTAAATTGTGGTACATTGATTATTGAGGAGTGACTTTATTTTTTATCCTACTACAATAATCAGCTTGGCTTGAAAACGTTTCTTTGCCTCCTTTCCAAATAATTCAGAGGTATCTCCGAAGAAACACCAGCGATATGTTCACAATATTGCATCTATTCGGTGAACTGATCCCAGTTCAATCAGATGTTATCTATATCGGTGAGGTGAGGTGAGGTGAGGTGAGGTGAAATTGGGTTTAACGTCGCGTCCAAGATTATTGCACTTATATAGCGACGTGCATGCACGTGTATGTGTGTGTGTGGCTGCTTGTACTAGTCCGGACTGATGCCGATTTATAGTGCTAGCTCACTGAGATACCATGCCGCAGTTTAACATGAATACCCCACTCAGACACAGTATACTGACTCCGAGCCGACCAGTCCTTGTTTTAGCCCCTTAATGCCGAGCGCCAGACAGGGTAACAACAAGTACAATCTTTTAACGTCTTTTTGTATGACGCGGCCCGGGATCGAACCCTGGACCTTCCGCTCTCCGGGCGGACGCTCTACCTCTAGACCACGGAGGCGGTCTATATCTGTGAGAATGGTATACTATATCTGTGTGGTTATGCAGTCATAAACAACAGCATCATTATCTGACGCAGCTCATGACCCACATACCCTGACAGCTGCAGCTTCTGATTAAGCAGCCATACAAACTCATAGAAACTTTATTAGTACAGTTGGCTGAAGGAGTAGGTAATCATCCCAAGACGCTGTGATGAGGTGGCCAGCCTTGGTCAAATGTGGACGTTGACACTGGACACTGGTCCATCAACTGATTGATCCCAGCCATCGACATGTCCAACTCTGTATGTTCAGACTTTATTGAAACCCTTCGACGGCCGGCCGAAAGTGACCACTCAAAGGATGCAATTGGATTGAAGGGCGTGAGAATGGTCAGTCAAAACAATTAAATGCTGCCCTCTGGTACTGATTATGGCCATTGATGGCTGAGCACGTCTCTACACTGAACTGGTTTATAGTGGCACGACATTTCTTGGCTGAATCCCAATGTCGTTTACTTACCGGACAAATTGCAATTTGTAGCTTTATCACCCATCTCGTCAACCTTGAAAAATGCAATCAACCTTAACGAATGAAAATTTGGAGGAAAGGCCATAGGGTTTATACTTTACAGTGAATGTATGGCACGAATGTGATGCGTTTTGTTTGTTGGAATTCAATTTAGCATCGATGTTTCGACCACTAACACACCCCGCACCATACTGTGAGGATTTGCCACTCGCTACTTCGGGCTGTGAGGATCCACACTTGAATACGCTAGGTGTCCCAATCATGTTAAACTCTGAACTAGTGTTTGATGTACGATGTGGTGTACTGATACAGGCTCTGATTGAGTATGTTCAATAACTAGGTCAAAATCGTCACAAAGCCCACAGTGTCTCGACGTGTAGCCAACAGCAGCCATGCAACTAAAGGCTTCACGGCTGGTTGATCTATTGGTTGAGAACGTTACACCAGGCTTTGTAGGAGCTCATTTAATTACCTTCACCGATCGACATCTGGAGTGCTACCGACGACTACATATAAGTCTACTTTAATCTTAACACCACCACTCAAACGCTCAGCGATATCGAAACCTCTCAGATGTCAGTAACTTGCAATTTTTGGAAGCTCATCGATACTTTGATTCCTCAAGCCAGGATTATCGACAGTTGTAATGTGAGGGTCTGCTTTATTCGCACTGGTAATTAGGTCAGTTAGACTCTCCCTGGGTGTTGCACATATATCGTGTACAGGAACTCAATACTAGCCTGTCAGATCCACTAACACAGGCTTGTATGTGTAATGGGAATAATCGACCGTTCCTGAATAACCTTATATGGTATGACCATCGTCTAATTACGGAACTAATAAGTCACAAAACCTTCGTGAAGAACATTCATTAGTTCTTTAATAATCTTGTTAACTTCTTACGTGATATTCGTGAAGAAAATCATTTGTTTTGTTTAAAGATCGATTCGAGGTTTTTTCTTATTTTTCCATTAGGTCTGATAGTATGCAAATATTTCTCATTTTCTTTCCTACTTTTATCCAACAGAAACATCAAAGCCACAGTTTAGGTTCCACTACAAAAGTCTGATAAAACCAAGATGAATGATCCAGATCATCGAGATGGAAATAAATCAAGTACTGAATCCTTTGTTTGAAAATGCGTTAAAATAATAACAATATAAATATTTTCTTCTTGTTTCATGGAAATGAATGTTCTTCTTCGAACACTTTACAACATTCTTTTACTTGATGGCTTCGGGGCCAGTCTTGTTTGCTCTTGATAGATTGTTGGCTATCGACCAGTTATTGGTATTCGGGAATGGAGGGTCTGACTGACGCCATGTTTTCCTCTGAGAAACGGGAGAAACACAAACAAAACACTTTATGGTACACTATATGATAAATCTGCCACAGGAACCCTAGTTGTCGACATCAAAGTGTGGATCTCTTTTGTGTGCGCGGAAGCGGTGACTCCTCCATTACTTGCAGGGTGTGATGTGTCTATGGACTACTTGTTGTCCGTGTCTGGTCAGGGCTAAAACAGTCATATTGAACCTCAAACACTGATACCTTTGTCCGAGTTTTGAAAAATGTTTCTTTTCATTTTGTGAGCAGTGAGTTGTAAAGGCAGTCCCATTCAATCTTTATTGCGAATTCGTCCCGCACATGGAAATGTTTTTATATGGGAAAATCTCAATGACATTTGCTCAGATTTCATCCCAATAATTGTCCAAGGCGTCTCGTTCATCCTCATTAGCTTATATTGAAAAGGAAGAAATCGTCAATTGCTAATGGCGTCTGTTGAAGTTGGCGTGCAGTACAATACCCCTGTCTGCTCTTATCTCATAAATCTGTCTTTCTATCCCTCATAATCTCTGTGGATTGGGATATATATCCCTCGATGGAAATGATGTATCACAGATATATCACTGAATACATACGCACACAATGTTACAAAATGTTTTTCAGTGTAATTCTAAACCAAAATTTGAGCAGCGTTACACTGTCATAAAACTCGAGCAGTTTCGCAACGCTATACTATTGTGTTGAGTTAGCAGTCAGCTATACCACGAAAAACACACCTGACCCATGCAGACATGTCAACACCTTGCCGATCATCACATAACAAGCACACCAGAAAATAGAAACGTCGCGGTTACTCGGATAACCGGTTACGGTTTCATTCCAACTCCTAACCGGTTCACAAATGTGGAAAACGGTATTCGAAAACGGTATCATTTCCACTTACGTTTCTGAAACTATAAATATTAATATGTTCACAATCTGATGTGTTCCTTTAAAATATTTGTAGAATGACATTTAATATACAGTTAGCCTCAGTATATCAATGACGTAATCTGCTATTTGTGTGGTCCCAAACGTAAGGGGAATAAAGCCAGTGTTGCACTGTAGACGGTTTTAATATTTTTATATCATGAGTTGGTTAATCGGTACGAAAAGACTAGTAACCAGTTCAAAAATATTTCAACCGTGATGATCCTACCTAAAGTGGTTTGTCATGCATGTTGTACTGTCTTAGGTCATGTTCAGGAAGGGTATTTATTGAAACTGGGTTCTATGTCAAACGAAGAAGCAAGGTATACATGATGCTGAGACCACTTCATGGACGTGATCCCTGGGTGCCATGTTATGTATACAGCGATCTCAGTTCAACAACCCGTCCTTATCAACATAGTATTTCATAGCTGACGGTTGTGTCAATGCTAAATCACTGTATGGTTGACAGTTGGTATAGTGTGTGAGAATTGGAAATACAATAAACTACGTTTATGAGGAACATCCTTATAACGAACAGACGGATATAACGAACTGTTTTGGGGTCCCGTCCATGTAAACAAAACTATATGCTCACTTCTGTAAAATACTGAAGAGTTAGAAATTAAGGACTAATTTGAAGAAACTCTGATCCCGAAAATTCTGGAAAATAATTCGCCTTCAGGTACTACAAAATAGAACATGATAGATTTCCCTGCATTTGCTTGTAGTTCTGGCAACGGGCTGGGCCACAGAATATTAAATGGCAGCCCTTAAGAACAGTGCGGGGGATTCGGTGGTGTTCATTCGCATTGACTTGTCCAGCTTCTTGAAAGGAAAGACGAAGAGGTTTGAAACATACCGGAGGCTTTTATCGTCACGAACAACCAATATTCTTCTCCAAATCTATAGTACAAGAGCACAAGAGTAAACAAAGCTAAAAGACCCGTGCTCTTCGGGATATATACATGCCAGGGAGTAGCTAGTGTTCTTTACACTACCAAAGCACGTTAATGTTCGACATAAGCATCAACTAGGTGTAAAGTATCTACGTAACCTATGATCCACCTCTACTTGATCCTTATAGCGTCCTAATTCTGCAGCCTGATCGCCCAATGTTAACACAGTCCAGACTTTCGTCGTAAACTGACACTCGCTTCGAAAACAAGATCGGAACTCCTGGTGCATTGATTCTGACTGAATCGGAGCATTTTATCGAACGCGGACACTTTTCTACCGTCTCAAAGACAGTCTTGCTTGCTCTATTTACCTCCCTGAAATGAACAAGTCTGCACACTATACAACTAATCATTTTGTGAGAAGCAAGCCGAGCACCGATGGCTAAACCGAAAATCAAAACTTTCTCAAATATCCCATCAGCCTACAAATCTTTAGAATCTACTTCTTCACAGAATATTCAGGATTTGTTGTTGAGCGCGAACTGATAAAGTCAGTCCAATATTTATAGCCTTCAAATATTTAGTTTGATTTTGAAATTTGCTCTGTGGAAATGGAGGGTTATCGAATCAATGCTATACACTCCAAGTGTCTAGAGGCGGTCCCATCCAATTACACGGGGTCATTGAATATCACTCGCAGTTATTGCCTCTATTTATTTTACATTGGAAATTTTCATGTTTGTAAATACAATTTCAATTAAGGAATATGGCTGCCCGATGCACAGAGCTGTCTCCGCTAGATGGCGTTACGACCTAAGGGAAGGGTCATTATCAACCAATTCCGTCATAGAGAATCAAGTAGACTTCGAGATCTCGCGAGACATCACCCAAGTCTCGTTCAAACATTCTTCCTCCGCTGTGGATAATACGCTATTCCAATTCAGGCAAGTTTAATTACATCTTTCATCTCTTTCGATCCTCCGAAATAAAGACAGCATTGCATATTAATTCCGATTCATTCGTTTTCGGTGACAGTACATTGAATACGTAGAGCGTATCAACGTAAATTCAACGAATAACTAAGACCAAAAGTCACTGCAAGAGTGCCAGGTACTAAAAAAATGCTTCTCCTCACATAAAAATCACATACCTGAGGAAGTGGGATACTGGGTATGGGGTGGGGGAGTCGCATTGATATTGAGTCGCATATTTGGCTAGGGGTCAGCAGTCGTATTATTTTGGAGACGCTTTAATTTCCAGATTAACAGTATTTACTTTACTGCCGACATCATGTGTTCATGGTTATCCATCAACCAAAAAACACCATGGTACAAGTCTAACAGAATTGGCGCCATCACACACCCTAGTATCCAGAACCCTCTAAAGCATCCAGTATCGGGGCTGACAATAGACATATGAACATTGACGCACATAAGAATTCCGTTTCAGCGCTACGGCTGTCGCAAGTCTATTTTAAAGTTACGATCCTCACGACTGATCGACATCTGGAGTGCTACAGTGTCTACTCAACAGCACCACCCAAACGCTCAGCGATATCGAACCTCTCAGATGTCAGTAACTTGCAATTTTTGGAAGCTCATCGATACTTTGATTCCTCAAGCCAGGATTATCGACAGTTGTAATGTGAGGGTCTGCTTTAGTCGCAGTGGTGATTAGGTCAGCTGGACTCTCTCTGGGTGTTTCACGTACACAGTGTACAGAATCTCAAGGCCTGTCAGACCCCCAAACACAGGCTTGTATGTGTAATGGGTGAGCGAGTTGGGGTTAACGCCGCTTTTAATAGTATTCAGTTACTAATCATTTTGTGAGAAGCAAGCCGAGCACCGTTGGCTAAACCGAAAATCAAAACTTTCTCAAATATCCCATCTTCCTACAAATCTTTAGAATCTACTTCTTCACAGAATATTCAGGATTTGTTGTTGAGCGCGAACTGATAAAGTCAGTCCAATATTTATAGCCTTCAAATATTTAGTTTGATTTTGAAATTTGCTCTGTGGAAATGGAGGGTTATCGAATCAATGCTATACACTCCAAGTGTCTAGAGGCGGTCCCATCCAATTACACGGGGTCATTGAATATCACTCGCAGTTATTGCCTCTATTTATTTTACATTGGAAATTTTCATGTTTGTAAATACAATTTCAATTAAGGAATATGGCTGCCCGATGCACAGAGCTGTCTCCGCTAGATGGCGTTACGACCTAAGGGAAGGGTCATTATCAACCAATTCCGTCATAGAGAATCAAGTAGACTTCGAGATCTCGCGAGACATCACCCAAGTCTCGTTCAAACATTCTTCCTCCGCTGTGGATAATACGCTATTCCAATTCAGGCAAGTTTAATTACATCTTTCATCTCTTTCGATCCTCCGAAATAAAGACAGCATTGCATATTAATTCCGATTCATTCGTTTCCGTAGACAGTACATTGCATACGTAGAGCGTATCAACGTAAGTTCAACGAATAACTAAGACCGAAAGTCACTGCAAGAGTGCCAGGTACTAATACAATCCTTCTCCTCACATAAAAATCACATACCTGAGGAAGTGGGATACTGGGGATGGGTTGGGGGGAGTCGCATTGATATTGAGTCGCATATTTGGCTAGGGGTCAGCAGTCGTATTATTTTGGAGACGCTTTAATTTCCAGATTTACAGTATTTACTTTACTGCCGACATCATGTGTTCATCGTAATCCATCATCCCAAAAACGCCATGGTACAAGTCTAACAGAATTGGCGCCATCACACACCCTAGTATCCAGAACCCTCTAAAGCATCCAGTATCGGGGCTGACAATAGACATATGCACATTGACGCACATACGAATTCCGTTTCAGCGCTACGGCTGTCGTAAGTCTATTTTAAAGTTACG
The DNA here is from genome assembly GCF_023055435.1 of Haliotis rufescens. NCBI lineage: Eukaryota > Metazoa > Mollusca > Gastropoda > Lepetellida > Haliotidae > Haliotis > Haliotis rufescens. The sequence goes on from NW_025963890.1 coordinate 9,452,357, forward strand.
ATCCTCACGACTGATCGACATCTGGAGTGCTACAGTGTCTACTCAACAGCACCACTCAAACGCTCAGCGATATCGAACCTCTCAGATGTCAGTAACTTGCAATTTTTGGAAGCTCATCGATACTTTGATTCCTCAAGCCAGGATTATCGACAGTTGTAATGTGAGGGTCTGCTTTAGTCGCAGTGGTGATTAGGTCAGCTGGACTCTCTCTGGGTGTTTCACGTACACAGTGTACAGAATCTCAAGCCTGTCAGACCCCCAAACACAGGCTTGTATGTGTAATGGGTGAGCGAGTTGGGGTTAACGCCGCTTTTAAGAGTATTCAGTTACTGTGAGCTTGTTTCACAGCGTGTCAGCTTAATGTGGGAGGCAAGCCCGAAGTGATGCAGGTCTCAGACGTTTACCACTTCGGTGAAACCCACGAGCACGGGTATGGAGCTGACAAACCTAGAAACATAATCGAGGCGAAACGGGATTCGAACCCACGATCATAGGTTTCTGGCGTGCCCAAGGGACGCAACTCTGCACAGCGAATCGCGGCGTCTTAGACGACTGGGCCACCCGTGCACCCATGTGTAATGGGAATAATCGACATTTCCGTATATGAGATTTAGTTACGTTGCATAACACCCCTACCTATTCATTGAGACCTATTTTGTATTTTGGATAAACAAACTAACTATTGAAACATTGCTAACCACTGGTGGACCGTCACCTACGGTTGTTTTCGACGCAAGATGAAAAAATTCTTTACGCCGTAGTAAAAGCGTGTATGGTTGAATTTAACACCTCTTTCCAATAGCGTTTCAGTAACATCTTGGAGAAACCAATTTGGAGAAATCCACGAGCACAATATTAAAGCAAGGGCGTAACTGGGATTCGAATAAACGATAAGCAGATCCTGGCACTACTAAGGGGGATAATTCTGTAAGACAAAGTTTGCAGTAATGATTGTCGTCAGAGCCCACTTATAAAGAGCGATTGTGTAGCTAGACCGTTGATACCTGCCACTGACTCGCTCGTAAAACAACATTCGCTCGCTCATAACTCTGAGTAGGGCTTGTTGGGAGACTAGTATCACTTATGTAAGCAGTCTTTCTAGGATGCTATCATCTATAACCAGACACATGTTCCTAATATGAGAAGGTGTGTAACGTGGGAAGAGAAGTCCATGTGTTAAGTTCTGAATATGGTTTGTAGACATGACATGTGTTTGACAGTGATCTTCAATGCAACTCCAAACAAGGTTTAGTTGAGATAACGGTTAGATACAAATATGGGAAGTAAGGGTTAACAAACACACGTACTGATGGGAATGACAACCATAATAGTAATCATATTTATTCGAAAACTGGCACCACAATCAGAGGGGATCTTTTGTCCCCTGTCGATGATCGGTGGCTATTGGCCTTGAAGAGTATGAGTGAGTGAGTGAGTGTGGTTTTATGCCGCTTTTAGCAATATTCCAGCAATATCACGGCGGGGGACACAAGAATGGGTTTACACATTGTACCCATGTCGGGAATCGAACCAGGCAAAAATGAAACAAACAAGAAGTTGCTATTCCACGGTGAAGTATATCATACAGGTATCATTGTTGTGTTTCGGTCACGCCGAAGACCCGGGTTCGATTCCCGACATCCGTACATTGTGTGAAGCCCATTTCTGGTGTCCCCCGCCGTAATATTGCTGGAATATTGCTAAAAGCGGCGTAAAACCATACTCACTCACTCACTCGCTGTTGTGTTTCGGCGACTGTGTTCAGTTTTGAAAACGTTTCAAATTTATGGTCAATTCCAGTTGTGGAGTTTATATCCAATTGGGGTCGTTTTTCAATAGAGACTCACTCACTCTTACTGTTTGGATGTGAGTGAGTGAGTGAGTGAGTGAGTGAGTGAGTGAGTGAATGCGAACTCGGATAAATGGAAACATGTAAACTAAAACGTAGACTAACATTTTGATTTAGAAGAGGACATGTCGCATTGACAGAAAAGTGGCCACTTAAAGGTGAAAATATGGATAATGTCGGGGAATATTATTTCAAACATAAGTAAATCGGTGTTAAATCTACCAAAGATATCAAATAAAGTTTTCTTACAATTGCAGTCTGTTTTGTATAAACTTGGCGTTGTTAGAGCTCACATTTTCTTTAAACTGTTTGATTATCAAAAACAGCCGTTATTGTTGTGTGGCGCAGAAATATGGTGCTGTCGAAAGATTTATTCTTTCGAAAAGGTTCACCAGTTCGCCCGTAAAAGATTTCTTAATGTTGGCATGTCAACTCCCGGTAATATGATTCGCTGTTTCCACTGTATATAACATCTTGTACTCGATGCATTATGCTTCTACTCGATGTACTGACATTATTATGCAGACCTAAACATCGTTTGGCAAAGAAAGCTTACACTATGCTTGTACATCTCGATAATATTGGGAAGAACACATGGGCTTCCCGTATACGCCAACACTTTTTAATCAAGGAATAGGATTTACATCGTTCTCGCAATCTATTGGTGACATTAACATGTTTTTGCAACAATTTCGTACTCCTGCTATAGGTATGTTCAGTCCGGGCTGGCATTCTACACGCTCAGAAAATTCCAGATAGACACATATCGTTATATTAAGCCTCTCCTTGAACCTCCTCGAGTCGTACCTTTCAAAGTTAAGATTCACACATCTCCGCATTACCTTTATATGTTTTAGACTTGGTCTATGTGATCTAAAAGTGAAGATAAAGGAAGATATTTTAATTTTGATAAGCCTCTCAGAATTTAACAAGTCTGTAACCTTGGTTTGGTCAAAGATAAATTTCATGTTAGTTTTTTTGCCCGGTATATAACAAAATAAGACTGGTATGTCTACCCACCTGGTCATTTTCGGGTATATCTACTACCTACTTTCTATGTCTACTGTCAAACAAAAACTATAACTTATATCTACAAGTATCTTTATATACTAGTATTCATCATGCTTTTATGTGACGTTGGATGTTGTTGTCTTGATACACTTGTACTGCAATATTTATTAATATAACTATACGGCTCTGGAACTGACTTGTATATGACCGGTGGCCTTTCATACCAAACACCATTGAATTGAACTGAGTGAGAATGAGTGGAAGGGAAGAAAGGTGCGCGTGAGTGAGTGAGTGAGTGATCCAGTGGGGATTTTTGCGCTGCTTTTAGCAATATTCCAGCAATATTACACCGGGAGGCACCAGAAAAGGGACTCAAGCGTTGTATACACTGATAGGGATTTGAACTCGAACCTTCGACTTGACGAGCGAATAATTTTAATCACCACGTTACCTCATCGCCCGTTTGGCTATACTTTTATATGTTACCAGAGAGGTTTACATGCTTTATATGCTACAATCCATTTTACTTTGGAAATCATATATCAGTATGTCAGAAAGCGATGCTTTTTAACCTATATTTTTATAACCTTTTAATCTGATAGACATGTTGCCATTTATGCGTACATTGTACATGGAAATTTTGCGCTAGGGCAATTGAATGCGTAATGATCTGATACCCCTGAAATGAACAATCGATGTTCCTCAAATCGGCTCATCAACGCCACAACGGTAATTAGACGACTGGCCAATTACTTGACATAACCTGACACGAGAACTAGACAACAGACAACCAAAACATTACCGTGGACAACGAAAAATGTGACCTCAGCAATTAACTTTGTACATCACTCATCCGCCATGCATAAGTTCTACTCAAACGATGCACTGAAGTACAACCGTTCCATTATTAGCGTACTTAAAGAAAGTCAGTGGATCATCCTCATCCCTTACCATTCAGGCACTGATGTTTTTTCTGCTTCATTTACTCGCTCGGTACATGATTCTAGTATTTACCATTGCTTCCCCGGTCTACCCTACATGCAATCATCGTTCTGTAGGACATCGATCGATCTGAATCTTTCATCACTTTGAAGATGTCCCGCGGGATAATTACAACCATCTATTCAAGTATAATGACCAGGTCTGACCATGTTGGTCGAGTATTAAACAACTTCAATAATTCTGAAAATGCAAAAGATAAGTTTTCTATATCTTTATTTGATGTGACCATTTAGTTGAGAGGCAATGTCGTGAAGGACGTTGTTTGGACCATCCTGCCCGTCTGAGTATCTGCTGACTGTTTGCCGTTGATAGCTCGCTGAAAGAGATGCACTGGGTATCTGGAACTGTCTGTTTGAGTGGCCGATAACGCAGCAGCTTAAATACAATGAAGCAAAACCCAATATCAGTTTGACATTCTGATCACTGCACAGGTTCAGATTAGCAATGTCAGACTTTTCCTGTCTAAACATTGTGAAAGGTCAAAGAGGATTGTGCTGAGTGATATATTTGCTGTTTGTCTGATGACATGGGGCGCCTGTAGTTTGCTCTATAGCAGGAACGGTGTCGACACTGGGACTTTGCATTACATTGCTAGGCCATTCTAATGGAGGTTTCAGAAGAGCCCGCTTATGTATTTATGGGAATCTTTGATGTATTGTAGCCTCAGTTCCTAGATATCGGCAACTGTACTTGTCCACAATGGCCATACTCGTGATGGTTTCAAAACAACCAGGGCAAATGTATGTAACAATCGTTGGATATTGGTGAATCGTTGTTTGAAAATCACGGGACTCATTCTGAGTGAGTGAGTGAGTATGGTTTTACGCCGCTTTTAGCAATATTCCAGCAATATCACGGCGGGGGACACAAGAAATGGGCTTCACACAATGTACGGATGTCGGGAATCGAACCCGGGTCTTCGGCTTGACAAGCGAACGCTTTAACCACTAGGCTACCCGACCGCCCCTCATTCTGACGAATCCTTCGTTTACTGAAGAGTGGGGTAACCATAATGCAGCCAACATAAACTTTTACATGCTAGTCTTGATGCCACAATACACAAACAAACAGAATGGCATGGTGATAATAGATATGACCATTGGATGTATCACAGCTTGACGAAACACACAAAAAGCGATACCCAAAACAATTTGAACTGACTTGAAAGTCACCATGTAATCCGCATTCACTCTCACATTCACACCAAAGTCACTCTCACCCACGAAAAACGAAAACACTTTTCACACCATTTCCCAAAGCAGACTCTCGTCGACTTGAGCGCAATGGTATTTAGATGGATGGGTGTCAATCTGACAATGGGGATTTGGTGAATGATATGGTTGCTATGGGCATCACGTTCACACTGGAGAGACAAGGAATCAGAGCGCTAATCGGAACCTCAGAATAGATGCATCAAGGCCAGAGCTGTTTGTTCACTAATACACGTTGCATTAAGACGCTTAACGCATTAAAGCCAACTACTTTAGACGTTGTTGGTGCTGATATTGTTAACGATTGACCCATCGAAATAAACTCGATTTATGACAAATTTGCAAATTTCACGTCTTCGCGGGTCTGTGCACGCGCGGAAACTCTGCATCACGTGCACTGTCGGATTAAATCAACCCTGTACTCTGGTACACATAGAGACCCTGCTTGACAGGAAATCTATAAACAGTCCAAATAACGACATTTCAATGTTTATCCTACACTTCTAACGCCGAGAAGTGGCTAAGGTTACCTAGGAATGACGTCCTTACCCATTATCAAGCTTATTACCACCGCGCACGGCCTTGTATCACTGACAGAGATACAACCAGTCAACATGGAAGTCATTGCCAAGCGTTTCTCACATTCCTCATTAGGTTTCTTGGTTGTAAGTACGTATTTAGACCGCACCAAGTCTAAACGCACATAAACCACGTACATTCTATTTGTCAGTTACATTCCATGTGTAAAGTTACAGTCCTCTGATGACCTTCAGAAAGCGTGTGTCATGAATTGATTACACGATGCTTTAACGCTATGATGGGTTCCAATTTTCCATACGTCCTCAAACACAGCGTGGACTTTATCACTGCATCACCTGGTCAATTACGCCACATTAGACGTGCCCGAGCGAGACAGTGCAACCTCCAGCTCTATCAACACTGTCACCACGTGTCCTCGTCATATTCAGATGCTCAAGAACTGATAACAGATGCCCTAGAAATGATAACACATGGCCTAGTAAGACACTGTCCCACATGCCCTAGTTAGACACTGTCCCCACATGCCCTAGTTAGACACTGTCCCCACATGCCCTAGTTAGACACTGTCCCCACATGCCCTAGTTAGACACTGTCCCCACATGCCCTGGATAGACACTGCCCCCACATGCCCTAGTTGGACACTGTCCCAACAAACCCTGGTTAGACACTGTCCCCACATGCCCTAGTTAGACACTGTCCCAACATGCCCTAGTTAGACACTGTCCCACATGCCCTAGTTAGACAGTGCCCCCACATGCCCTAGTTGGACACTGTCCCAACAAACCCTGGTTAGACACTGTCCCCACATGCCCTAGTTGGACACTGTCCCAACAAACCCTGGTTAGACACTGTCCCCACATGCCCTAGTTAGACACTGTCCCAACATGCCCTAGTTAGACACTGTCCCCACATGCCCTAGTTAGACAGTGCCCCCACATGCCCTAGTTGGACACTGTCCCAACAAACCCTGGTTAGACACTGTCCCACATGCCCTAGTTAGACACTGCCCCCACATGTCCAAGTTAGACACTGCCCCCACATGCCCTAGTTAGACACTGCCCCCACATGCCCTAGTTAGACACTGCCCCCACATGTCCAAGTTAGACACTGCCCCCACATGCCCTAGTTAGACACTGTCCCCACATGCCCCAGTTAGACACGGTCCCACATGCCCTGGTTAGACACTGTCCCCACATGCCCTTATCAGGCACTGCTGAATTTCGCCAAAGAGCTCTTGGGTTAGCCAATCGGTGTTTTAGTGAAAAATAGCAATACCATGGTTAGGTTTGGAATATGTTTAAAATAATAGTATTTGATATTGGACGAAGGCCCTTTTAAGACATTTAGACGATGTCCCTTCTGCACGAAGATGTATTTCATATTCAATTTGTATGTGAAGCCTTTAATGGTTCGATGCTAATTATTTGAACACTTACGACATGAACTGATTTGTGAGGATTAACTCACTGATTCAAAGTAAACTTCAATATTCATTGTCTGCCATTGAGAAAAATCTGTTGGCCTGACTTTAACTCATTTTTATACAAATGGAAAAAAAAGAGTTTTTATGAACCTTCTTGTATATGGGTCGAGGGGCTTAAATAAAATCATGTATTTTTATCTGATCTAGACTCAAACAGGCACTGCCATCATATCACCATGTGCCCGAATCTGATGCTGTCACCATGTTCCCTTGTCAGACACGTGAGACAATGCCACTGCTACCACGTGTCCCTGTCAAGATTGTCTACGTGCTTCAACTAGACATTGACACCACGTGACCTAATCAGACACTGTCACCACGTGTCACAGTCAACACTGTCCACGTGCTTCAACCAAATTTGAAACCATGTGATCCCATCACACACTGTCACCTCCTGCCCTGGACTACACTGTCCACACGCTTCAAACAGATTTGAAACTATGTGATCTAATCAGACACTGTCACCGCGTGAACTGGTCAAAACTGTCCACGTGCTTCAACAAGAGATTTAAACCACGTGATCTAATCAGACACTGCCACAACGTGCCCCAGTCAACATTGTCCACGTGCTTCAATCAGACATTGTAAACATGTGACCTAGTTAGACACTGCCACCACGTGCACTAGTCAACACTGTCCACGTCCTTCAACCAGGCATTGAAATCATGTGATCTCATCAGACACTTCCACCACGTGCCGAGTGGAATTCATGTGTATCAGGAGTTGTATATTTTGTCAATATTTCTTTATTAAACATTGACATAACAATGAACTCTTACTCCCTGTCATTCGGGAAACCGTCAAGTGTGAAGGCCAATCACTGAACCAGCAAGGAGGTCAAAACGATCGTTTATGAAAAGTGCCAGTAGGTTTGTCCCCATCTGTTGTGACCGCTATGCGTGAAGGCCAGAAGGTGCGCTTTTCATGCGCTTTCAATTCGTTCTTCAAATATTCCAATTTTCATAATATTTTAGACGCGGTTACTTATCGACTCGCTCACACAATACATTCTCACAATTCGGTCTGGTATAAACAGGGACAATCCCGTCTCTGGCACAAGCATAAACTGCCATCATTCTGGAAAAGGTATGCCTTTGCCTTTGCACATGTTTGTGACGGGTGCCGTTGGTGCAGGATACGCTCACGTACATGCGGACATGCGGACATCCGAACATCGCTATTTGAGAGTGATTCGTAACCACACGCTCGTGATATAGTCGGAGCCAGGGCTCTGCCTTTAGAAGATATTTCTTATGATTCTGGTCATAATTTTGTTGCGTCTATTGATAAATTACCTATTATACATTAATACGTACACGCTACCCTCACTCCTTCTAGCACTGACATGATGTAGAATCTACTCGCCAATGTTATTAACTATCGATTATATGCAATCAGTATAATTTGTTATACTTTACTTCAGGATCATAATGAATCACATTTAAGCCTATCGGGTACTAAGGTGGAATACCATCCATCTTACAGTAGGTAGTCAGGGGAACGGGTGGTCCGGTGTTAACCGTGGCAGGATCCGCAGGTTGTTGGTTCGAATCTCAGATTCGCCCCCATTATAATCCATGGTTTGTCAACACTACACCAACGCTCAAGGAATTCAACCAAAGGGGTAATAGTATGACCCGCCTCACATTGAACTTTCATCCTATATTAAGTCGGGGGCACGGGTGGCCCAGTCGTCTAAGGCGTTGCGATTCGCTGTGCAGAGTTGCGTCCCTTGGGCACGCCAGAAACCTATGGTTGTGGGTTCGAATCCCGGTTCGCCCCAATTATGTTTCTAGGTTTGTCAGCACCATACCCGTGCTCGTGGGTTTCACCGAAGTGGTAAACGTCTGAGACCTGCATCACTTCGGGCTTTCCTCCCACATTAAGCTGACACGCCGCGATATAACTGGAATACTGTTAAAAGCGGCGTTAAACCCAACTCACTCACTCACTCACTATATTAAGTCAGCACGTCGTAATGTAACAGACATGACAATCAAACCAAGCTCAATCCCTGTTTGTACAAATCTCGCAAGGATGTACATGCGTGTACATGACGTTACCTAGACAATAAGGTGGATCTGACAGGCACTTATAACTTCTAAAAGCTATCAACAATGGAGTCTGTACTATTGTCAACCAAGAAACGTGCTGTGGTTAAGGACGACTCTTTCTCGACGTCAGGCTACGGCAGTTATCTATCCGTAACATGCCGGACACGGATGCCTTGTGGACCCCGACCGGAGTAGACATTGTGCAAAAGACACATGATCCGTCTGACCAATCCACGTTGATTATATTGGTAGAATGGTAGCGAGGAATGTACACAACAGCAGGCGTTCGGAGCTAACTTAGTCAGAATCAAATCGGCGGAACGCTTAACCAGACACAGCGCAGACACATAATTAGCATAACGAATAATCACATTGACAGACATCGAGAGCCCAGCCCGCATCAAATTGGCGCCAATACAGGAACCCCACATGGAAGTGGTCTGACTCTATGACCAATCGGAGCTGAATACCAACTTCATCAAAAGGAAACGTCCTACATTTGTGGAACTCTTTCAGAAGAAAAACAGTCTCGATCGAACGGACGTTTATACGTTTTTTCTCTTTTCTGCAGACACATTTAAAATCTATTGCTGGCATTAGTAGCAAACAAAACAAGTATAAACCGCGACTGTAGCTGACCTGTAGACAATATAACTTTATTACGAGGTAAGCGACTGGATTATATTGGCAACGATAGAAGCACATCATTCACATACCTTTGGGAGTGCCAATCCGTGAAGCAATACTTTAGGTACCATTAAGTTATTCGCGGCTGTTGGATCAAATATCGGATCAACATCGAACAGTTCTTACCATCCGCAAGTTGGTTTCTTTAATGGACAATGCCTACCACAGACCATCGGGAACCGGAAGTAATTTTATGATGTTTTCCTTCCAGTCGGGGACGGTTTATTAGGAAACGTTTATAGTCTTGACGAAATGGACGCAAGGCTGTGGTCTGAAACTGGTGGCAGTTTCTGGTCGGACATGATCAGAAGCAAATTATCAGAACTGATGTCAAATAAGATTGTCTAGATATTATATCGATAATGGACCTTTCAACCAAGTATTAGTGACATTTGGCTCCTACTTAAGGAGTTGCATGATGGCGGAGGGACCGCCATTCATGATTAGGGGGATATTTATGGTCCCCGTTTAACATGAAGGCGAAGGTTGATGGCTTGTTGTTAAAGGAGTTCGTGGTAGTTTGACAGGGAAAGAGAAGGACGAACTTGTGTGTTACTGAATGGGTGGGGATTACGTAGCCGCAGAACCCAGCTGGGGTTATAAATAGGTAATTACTAAAATTGACTTAGATGTTCTTCATTCAGAACTAAACGAGTGACTAAGCCGCGGCCAACTGGCAACCCAAGAATGTTCAGATCAAAGAGGTTCACCCACCCAAGTGATATGATCTGATCGATGAAGCTATAAATTTCTCTAATTACATATAGGCCATTGCTCATTGTGAACTGGTAGCTGCGTCCAGGGACCGTACTCCATCTTTAAGAAACAGATATGCCATTCGAAGGAACATATAACTTTAATACCAATACATAACTGCTCGTACAATTCCAAAGTTATATACTATACATACTCCTAAATACTATACATGCATCATTCGCGTGAATATAGCATCACTGAAGATTGTGTACTTACCAGGACTTTCAGACGTTTGAAGTCAACACACCAGAGGATTTGGAATTGGTCATTTATTATAGGGGTTAGGGGTTGACCAGAGCAAGAGGTGGACGGGGGTGCCGCAAAAAACTTGTCATGACTATATTGGGTGTGTGTGTGTGGGGGGGGGGGGGGGGGGGGCATGAAACAATGACACGACTGTAGTGTTTCAAATAAAAAACGTATACATGTTACCATTTTGTGACTGGTGATATAATATGGGGGTAGGGGTTGGGGGCAGTAATCATGAAAAAATGTTACATGTATTGGAGTTGGGGGTGGGGGTGGGGGAGGGGGTGGGGGAGCAAAACACGAAAGGCCTTATACCAATCCCCCGCCGTCAACGCCCCTAGAATAAGTGACCAGTCCCTTATACTATATTTGCTTATGATTTTGTAGGGATCGTACAATCGGCTCCGCTTTTGGTAGAGGTTTCTGTTGACTGTAGAAAGGGTTCTGTCACTTTTATTTAGGATTCAGCCGACCCCGACACGACAAGCAATCGGGAATAAAAGTATTGAAGTTGCAGCTATCGCTCACATATTTCACTTTCATGCCATTTGTTTCTATTTCCGCTTGTCGTGACTGGCAGGTAATTCTCCCGTTTTACCCGATTAGGTCATCAAATGAGATTATTGTCCAAACAACTGTTTAGGGGCGCATCAATGTGTCATTACGGGGGGACAGGGTGATAACTAGCTTTCAGCTCACTATCACCTCTACAAGCGATTATGTTCGGGATATTACGTCACCATGACGACATGCTATCCGTGTTTCCATTAGAAGAGGTTTCCGTTGACAACGCCGTCTCAATGCACATTGGGCAGAGACGAGGCACTGCCTGGATGCACATAGTGTCACATGTGGCAAATGTAGCAAGCGCGTTTTTAGTTGAATCTGTCTCGATGAAACTATTTGCTGAACGAACAATTCTGTGTCATTGTGAGTGTGTTTTACACCACCTTTAGCAATACTGCAGCAATGTTACTGCGGGAGTCGGTGACATGGGTTTAATGCCGCTTTAAACAGTATTTCCGTCATATAATGGTGTGTCAACTTGATGTAGGAGTGATGCATGTCTTTGACGTTTCCCAGTTTGGTGAAACCCATGACCAAGGGTATGGTGTTGGAAAAAACATAATAATCAGGGTGAACCTGGATTCGAACCAACAATAATAGGCTTCTGGCACTCCTAAGGGACCTAACTCTGCACAATGAATTACGAGTTACTTTCATGCAACTGAACCCAGGTTCTCGGTGTGACCATCCGAAACTTCAGCAACTTTGTTTCAGCAATTAACGGTCATATCATAATAATACTATGGTTTCTTGATCTGTGAAATTTATACCTAAGTCTGAAACTTAGAGGTTAGATGTTAAGTAAAGGCTGTATGCTTGGGTTAGGGCCTTTGGGGTCTATTGGAATACGCAGTGATGAATGATGACATACTGTGATACCTGCTGACCTTGTCAAATATATATAAAACGTCACTGCCAGAGAATAATCAGTCTCGATTATCTGCCGGAATATACCCATGAAGATCTGGGGTAGAATAGGTCTTCAGCAACCCATGCTTGCCGTAAAAAGCGACTATGCTTGTCATAAGAGGCGACTAACGGGATCGGGTGGTCAGGCTCGCTGACTTGGTGCATGTCATCGTATCCCAATTGCGTGGATCGATGCTCACGATGTCAATCGATGGATTGTCTGGTCCAGACTCGATTATTTACAGACTGCTGTCATATAGCTGGTATTTTGAAAGGATGACTGATGACAACACAGGTGTAAGCATGTCCTTTCCTGTGGGTAAAACCCGCCACTATTTTCTACGAATATATAATTACGAAAATACAGATGTCTTCGAATATATAATTACGTCGTTTGTGACTGTTGGTTTTATGCACACTTAAAGAATAGCAACCGATCGACTTATTCTATTTGGTCTCAAGATAAATCGTCAAGACGCCAAATGATGAATATAAACTGGCAACGTCAATCGTTACATATTATCTCAAAATTGCCCCTCGTTACATTTCTTCTATTTCACTACGTCCACACAGTAGGATCAGCCAAAAAACATAAACCAGTTTAGTACGACGACAACGTATATAATAATTTCAATTGAATATAGTCGGATGGGCAACTGGAAACCCAGTACTGCAATTAGCCGTTAATGCGTCTGTACCCAATATACTGTTAAACGTAGCATTTCTTGTCGACATAAATCACCCATGTCCCTGTGGGAACTTCGTGGTAGAAATGGAATAACTTTAATGTTTGGCATAGATCAATGTTTGCGGAGGGTCTTATCATGAACATAGCTCTCACTGTCCCCGTTACGTCAATGTAAAGATGTTTTATCATTTCATTCCAGGATCATATCACAGACATGTTTGACCTTCCCCGCCAAGCAGTCCCATCAACTAGGTAACTGGAACCTCCATCCTGGCGCGATGGCACTGATGTACGCAGGGGCAAACAGAAGTATTATACTATGTCAACCGAAGGGGGTCCAGGACAGTTTTTGAGGATGAATGAAATACTACCGGGATTACGCCATCATTCTATAAGCGTGTATGGTTTATTCCCAGTATCCCATTAGATATATATATCTGTGGGGTTCTCACTCGGAATGAGCTGATTTCAATAAACCTATTTAGATGATATCATGGGTCATTTTCATACCGCCGGTTATGTACGTCGATGCCAGGCTACCGATCCACGATAAGAAAATAAGCCTTGGGGTTTTTTGATTACACACAGGAATAGCCATTGTAACGTGGCCTAGGTGGACAGTCCCGGTATCCATACCATACAGACGCGATATGGATTCAAGTCGTCAACGAAGAAGACACCATATGCACATTAATTTGACACGTCTTCAGGATATGTCAGTTGCACTCATATCCATTTGACACATCTACAAGACATACATTTGACACATCTCTAAGACATACCTTTGACACATCTACAAGACATATCCATTTGACACATCTACAAGACATGGCCACTTGACACACATCCAAGACATATCCATTTGACATACCTCCAAGACATATCCATTTGACATATCTACAAGATATGCATTTGACACATCTACAAGAGATACATTTGACACATCTCTAAGACATACATTGACACATCTACAAGACATATCCATTTGACACATCTACAAGACATATCCATTTGACATATCTACAAGACATACATTTCACACCTCTTCAAGACATATCCATGTGGCACATCTACAAGACATAACCACTTGACACACCTCCAAGACATATCCATTTGACTCGTCTACAAGACATAGACACTTGAAACATCTACAAGACATTTCCAGTGACAAATCTACGAGAGATATCCACTGTAATTATCAGGAAGATCTACTGAACACACATATATGATTGATCAAGTGGTATATCTTCAAGACATATCCACCTGACACCTTAACATGTCTGACGCAGCGAAACATATTCTTTTACAATATCAACTAGGCCGTTCGTTTCCGCATCTCGTGACACAAGACAGCACGACGTAGAGACAGTACCTGAGTTTGAGAATGGCCTCTTCTGCTGACTGAGTGTAGTGCGTCTTCACATGGTCATACAGATCAGGGTTGATCCGACTCAGGAAGGCTTCAACGGCACTCGACTTGATCAACGACACTTTCTTCGACAGCAACTACACAGAAAGTACACGTTATTAAAACATATTCACAAGGAAAAAGGCTGAACAAGTGTTTTCACAACTTTATAAGCCGTCACCTCATCTCATCAAAAATCCGGACCACCATACTACCTGGCAACACAGATTCTCCATACCAACATCAGTCACTGGAAAAAAAGGAAACTTCAAGAAATTATTGAAACCCAATGACAGAAGCCAGGCACTAACAGACACAAATGCGTCTACATACCCAGTGTGTACTACACTGTGCTTTAATCACATCTTGATTGCCTCCATGTTAGTGTTAACGTAATCAGCTCCTTGCTATTACATCCATCAAAATAACTACACCTTCATTGAACCTACTTGGCTTCTCTCCTGTCAATCTCTTTGGCTTCGTCATTATATCGTTATCTTTGTACATTAATCCTACCTTAGGATTAATATGTATGTATGTATGTATGTATGTATGTATGTATGTATGTATGTATGTATGTATGTATGTATGTATGTATGTATGTTAAAGCATAAACTCTCTATGCTTACACAGTATAGAGAGTATCCACCTGATGACACTGCATGTAATATCGCCTTTGATACCCGTATATAAATTAAACACATCACCCTCGAATAACCGTTTCATTTTAAGTCACCATCATACGTGGGTGTATAGTTTCTTGCCCGGCTGTATATAATGATACATTTGAGATATGTTTTACATTTACATACATATTTAGTGTGGTTGGTATATGTGAAACAAGTGTACGTTTTCTTTGAAGCTGAAGTGGGAGCTCCCAATCAAATATATTGGCACATCAAGGCCTTGTTTATACGCCAAGTGGATTCTGTTTCGGCAGACAATCTAGGATGGTTATTCTCTTGCTTTGAGGGAGCGGTCGGGTAGCCTAGTGGTTAAAGCGTTCGCTCGTCACGCCGAAGACCCGGGTTCGATTCCCGACATGGATACAATATATGTGTGAAGCCCATTTCTGGTGTCCCCCGCCGTGATAGTGCTGGAATATTGCTAAAAGCGGCGTAAAACCATACTCACTCTTGCTTTGACAATTTATATTTACAAATTTCAGTTATTCTATTAAACATTATTTTTCTTTTAGTTTCACAAAATGGACATACACTACAGAAGCATAGTCGGTACTATGTTTACATGCTGAGGCGTATTGCTACATAATACAGGAAACAGGTGACCAGGCTAGGTGACATAGTTTATTGCGTGTCGTTGTACGCCGACGGGGTGGATAACAGCTGATAATAACGATCACTGGATTGTGTGGTCAAGACTCGATTATTTACATTACTCGATTTATTTCAGTAACTGGAATATTACTGAGTGCAACGTTAAAGAACAGAAGCACGCAAATGCCCCTTTCACTCGTTCACCAATAACAACGGAACTGTAATATATACCCTTGGCTACCAACTGACATCTATGTAAAGGTAGCTAGCTACAAGGACTTAATAACACGTTACTTTGAAATGGGTATTCGCGTATATAGTGATGAGTGAATTTTGGTTTTACGCCGTTCTTGGCAATATTCCAGTCGGTATCGGACACTTATAAAAAGACATGGACATGTTGATTCCTATGGAGATTCGAATCCCGATCTTTGTCGTGGCGAGTTAACACTTAAGCCACTAGACTACCCGAGCGCTTTCGTTTCCATAAACAAGCACTTTTACCGGCCGGTGTTATCATTAAACCATACAATAAGCACTTGGATGGAATTCTGTCAGTGATCGTTGGTTCGGTTAAGCTCTATGTCTGTGTATGTATTACTGTGTACAATATCATTGTATTGACGTGAATATGTGGAGGACGGGATATTTATTCAAATTAGCATGTTCAATATTTCTAAAAATGGGTGAGTGGAGTAAGGTAGAGTCATCATTGATGCACCATATGAACGTATGCCCTCTCCTTTGAAGGCCGTATCATTGCAAACCATTTTACAAGGAATTGCGCTGGGTTGACTACTTGCCTGAGGTGTGAAGAAAGCGACAAACCCTTTCCATATCCAATAGATATCTCTCCATAAAGCAGAGTCCGACTATGCCATAAACATGTGTTTATGAGTCACTATGGAATAGTAATGATACCGGGTTTTCGCGAAAAGGTGAGCGTATCCTGCCCTACCGGTAGCACCGGTCACAAACACATACAAAGGCAAGTCAGTTGTTAACCTGAATATAATATGGTACAAGTCAAAAATAGGGAATTGCATCGGCCATAATTTTTGTCACTGATGCGTCAAATGTAGAAATGGCCTCCACATGTCTACCATAACACCTCTTGAAAGTTTAACTGAGGCCTTGGATGTTGTAACCTCGATCAAACATGTGTTACAGAGTTGCGAACTTTAGCTCTTAGAATCATGATTTGGTCCCGATCCTTGGTCTGTAAACACCATGTCCCTATTTGTTGGTTTATCCAAAATGATAACCGTCCATGACTTGTGTCTCTCTCGGTTTTACTTCCATATCAAGCTTGATGTAACTGAAATACTTTTCAAAGCGATGTAATACCAAATATTGTTTTTTCATTTGAAGTTTACACGATATACGGATACATACGCATGACCGTAAAGGTGACGTACGCGTACATAAGCGTACGAACGACACAATTTGATGTTCATAATTATGTTTTTCACGAGACTGTATTCTTGAAATGACGTAAACACTGAAGGACTACTTCTACATTTCTCGGGAATCCCTAGGAATTCCTTTGCACGAATACATACAAAAGCGCTGTTTCTGATCATTTAGACCCTTTAATCTTGAACTTCGCATTTTTCCATACATTGAGTAACGTCAGAGAGTTTGAGTTCATGATCGTTAACAGATATCCTCGCTCCGACCCATCCCCGTGAACAAAACGTAGAAATGCACACCCACTAACGTAGTATCCACTCAATCCGTGTCTTGACTGACAATTACAGTCTCCAGCAATCTATGAATTTACCTTAGTATCTATTTGACACATCTTCATAATCTCCTTTCAATGATCGGCCAACTGATCAATGATGACGAACACATGTAACTGCTACAAGTTCATTAACAACTTCGGAAATCTATCCCCTTACGTTTAACGTGTCGGCCATTTTGACGTCTTGTATTTGATGTAAATGTATTACGACGCGTTGCCATTGTGACTGACTTACTGAGGTAGTTCTTAATACACCTTTCTCACCAAATGATGATGTGTTTGAATACGTTTCTTGTGAACAACCTACAACAGATATTCCTGTAAAGCAAGTTGAGCATGAATACGTTCATATCACCGCTCTTTTCGGCGAACTCTTTTATTCCGCGATACATCTGGTTGTTGTGTGGCTGTCAGTGAAAACATGAAACATGAAGTCTAGCGCTACATCCCTCGAGTTATAAAATAATGATGATAAAAAAATGTAAGAATTGACTTTCACTTTGTGTGACTTCATTTGAGTATGCTACGCCGTTCATACAGTTTGGCCCTCTCTCTATGAAGGTTCACACTCCAATGAACTCACACAAAGTGAAGGTCAGTTCTCACTGTTTAGTCATTTCGTAAGTACAAGCGACGAAAACCATTTCCATAATCACAGGAAATCTCTTCTCAAAGCAGAGTTTTTTTGTACGATTCCGACTGTATCATGAGCATATGCTTATTAATCACTATCAAAGAGTGACGATACCAGCTGATCGCGAAAAGGTGAACGTATCCTGTTCCACGGGGGAACCAATCATAAACACGCGCAAAGCCAAGTCAATAAAGCCTTCCCCTAATTACTGTTAGAAATTCAGAAAACGCTATAGCCTGTTCCGCGAAAAGCCATAATACACCCCCCATTTAGCGAACCACAACTTGCTCATACATATTATTCACACGATCGTATTTTTGCTTTAATTTGCATACGTAATGCCTAGTTGTTTTAGAAATATGTAAAAAAGGACGCAATAACCATATATTGATGGTCCCCAGAGACAGACTAAACCCCACTTGACGTTTTATTGACACTTAAATCATGCTTATCAGAAGTCCAATTGTTGATACAATCTCTGTTGAACATATTTCAGTTTACTGGGAGTAATTACTAATGGACATTTCTAACTTAGCTCTAATGCGATCACTTAAAGGCTTCAAGCTTCCCTTCATATCACTGGCGCTATAAACATCAACCACAATCAAACATGGCATCACAAACTATTGACACTGACTGGGTATTTAGGATCAAAGAGCAACCATTCATCACTGCTGAAGTGTTATGGATGGGATAGGTCTATATGCACGAATCTCCTTACACATATCGACTTTTGACTCAGTACTTGGACCTCTTCTCCCTTCTTTTCTGTATCCTTCGCCCCGTCATTCCAATCAACCCTACTCTACATTCCCCTTGCACCCGATCCGGCCATTCGCCCTTCTTAGCACCCCCCGTAGACCTCCTTAAGAATGTCCCTTCCAGTTTTCCCCACATGCCTAAATGGAGATCCTTTCTATCATCCCCTTCTTGGTAGACCCATATTAACCTACGCTACTCCCTTTTCTGCAAATCGTCTTTTATTTTAACGTCTTCTATTCCCGTCCCCGAGACTCACATCCTCTCCCTACCTGCCTTGTCCAATCCTACCCTTCTCCCGCCTCTCCTACACTCTTCCACAAAGATCCTTCCAGCTTTCTCATCCTTGCAAATAAATACCAGTCCCACGTTAACCCTCGCCCTCCGATGAGAATCCATTTCATAATTTTTTTAAAACCGCCACTCTGCCTCCCATCACGTGCCCATGCTCTCCGCTAGTGCTTCTTTCCACCCACACGTCCTCTTCTGACCAACACCTAGCAACGCAGCTTCCGATGTACCCCTCCTTTTCCCGCATGCCATTTGCCAAGTCCGTTTTCCCTGTAGTCATCCCTTCTGCTCCATCTGATTAGCACTCCTTCTGAACTCATGTGTAGATGAGTTTAAGCCACAACTCTGGCTTTTGTAACACTGCCTCTGTGCTTGACAACTATTTACATAAGGGAACGGAGATTCTGACGAGTTTCATTCGACCGCCCATTGTAAAAAGTGTATCCCAAGTGCAATGGAGTTATGTAAAAAACAAATAGCTTGAGCTGCTTGATTTGCATCTCGGTATCTGGCAAATATTTGGACCGTATTAGCTATGGTAAATATGACGTTGGTTTGTCAAATATTTCGTCTTCGCATTCGATTGAGTAAAGTATTGAGATATTCGTTGACATAATCCTACAAAACCACAAGGCATTGATTGAGTTTGTTAAATGTTATTTCGGCCCCTTAAACCCCATAGACTCACGTCTACAAGTGAAGGAGGGGGTAGGCGGTCTTTTAATTCTGGTTACACTAGGGGTGATAGCGTAGCCTTGTAATCAACGCCTTGGCCCGTCACACGGAAGACCAGGGTCATATACCCAACCTACAATATCTGAAGCCAATTCACACCCGCTCCCATTTGATTGGAATATTGTTAAAAGAGCTCCCTCACACATCCCTGGCTTCTTGGACATGCGTAATGGCTGTAACGTTGAGGTAACATTGTAACAATGACTTTTCGAGAAGTAGCAAATTAACATTCAAATGTAAAATGTTTAAAATATTTTTAGCAATGTGGCCCTCCTTTCTCATTTGTCAGGGGCAAGATAAGGAAAAGGTCACTATTACATAGGATGAAACCCTATGAATATCACAAGGGCCAGACATGATCCAGCTGGGACCACAACGCACTCAAGATATCGAACAAACACGCGAGAGAGTTCGAAAAGTATGCACCTGTCTAGTCAGCATCTTGTACACGGAGCTATGTTTATTCTAAGATTGTTATTCATATGCACACTACGTCCCGAAGTGTGAAAGAGATAAAACAGCATCGTCTTAAGCTTTCATGAAGCCTGAATATCTCTGTTAGGTCTAGGTCAATAATGTCCAAATTCCCAAAGAAAGCAAGGGTTTATTTTCCAGCATGGCTGTAAAAATACCCGAGTCCGTACATTGAATAGGAGTACTACAGTCAATACATTCACTAGTACCATGTTTGGGGACTAATCAAAACTGGGCATTGTGTTGCCCATTGAGACCGAATTAGGAGTTAATGCTTATGGCACCTAGAGACCATTTATCTCTGGGAGTAAGACTAGATTCTGGTGCGCGGAATTAACCAATTCAACATCACTTCGTACACGTAATTTAAGCAGAGGCAACACTGGAGTTAATGGCTGCCATTTTAACTAATCTTTCTTCACACACAAATTCGCGATTTCCAGCTGTAGTGGGTAAATACTTGTCAATATCCAATCAGAATCTATTGCCCACCCCTGACCCGTGTCCAATCTTTGCAATCAAATTGTTTATCTCTCTCTTTGAATCATGAATAGCCCAAGGGCTCTTAAGATTAGAATAAGGTACGTGTTAATCATGGCGCAATTATTGCAGGGTTTGTGGTATAGACGCCTTGTATTATCACAGATGAAAGACGAAAAGTCAAACGTCATCGCTATTTAGGAAACTACGGATAGTCGAGGCATCGTGGATAGCGATCATTTCTATCATCTCGATGTCTGTTGTTCTGAGATTGTGTCAACATGCAGTGTGCAGAACGTGTTCTGACAGGACGTCGTGATTCCAAGTTGATACATTCGTTCATGCCAAACGAAGGTTATTTTACAGCAGTATTTGGTCATCTCAATAGATTGTCGACATGGTATAATGTCATGCGATAGTGGAATATCTGTTTAAGTCAAGGGCCCATGGGGATTCAAAAGTAGAGTGAGTGAGTTGGTTTTAATGCCTCTTTTAACAGTATTCCAGTTATATCGCGGCGTGTCAGCTTAATGTGGGAGGAAAGCCCGAAGTGATGCAGGTCTCAGACGTTTATCACTTCGGTGAAACCCACGAGCACGGGTATGGTGCTGACAAACCTAGAAACATAATCGGGGCGAACCGGGATTCGAACCCAAGATCATAGGTTTCTGGCGTGCCCAAGGGACGCAACTCTGCACAGCGAATCGCGGCGCCTTAGAAGACTGGGCCACCCGTGCCCCCTCAAAAGTAAAATTGGTCTCTGGTAAGCTATGATTGTCCACGAGGTTAGTAAATGGCCATGGATGGGGTGGTCCGATGACTTGGTGGATGTCATACACATGTCATTGTACCCCGACGGCGTCGAACAGGTCGTGGTAATATAACCAATAGTGCTGGCTGCGAAGTCAAGTCAAGTAGGTGATATACGAGTACAACATATGCATGATCATTAATTTGTAGCTGTAGTTGCATGGACAATGTGTTTGAATGTGTAGTGACTACAATTTTACAAATTATCCACCACGATGTTTAATGAGGTGTTACGTATCGTTTTTCTTACCTTGGAGTCAAATATACTCCGGATCATGACAACAGCAGACTGACCAGCAAGATAGGCGGCCAAATTAGCAGTGTAACTGGTCATCATGAAGATAGCCAGGCCTGCCCACACATTCTGTATCACCTTCCCTGGCCAACTCTTAGGCGCCTTAACATTGATTGTGTGACCAGTTACCAGCACCCACACCATCAACAGCCCCGACCCCAAGGTGTAGTTCTTGTCCCTCCTCCTACCCCTTGGGTTGAGACCAAAGGGGCTATACCACTCTAACGTTGATGTAGCTATCCCTGCTACCACTGAACTCACAAGTATACAGATCCACACCTCTGGTGAAAAGGGGCTGAGGAATGCCCATATGGACGTGGACCGACCATTAGCACTCGTCACCATTGCGAAGTCATTCTGGAAGTAGGGTTCAGTGAAGGACATGGCAGAAAGACGCTCTGATGTTACACTAAATGCTCCGACCACGAGGTCGGCAGCACCATTCACTATATCAGACACCATGCCCGACCACTGACCATTCTTATATGTTCCATAATCGGTGTCATTCAGAAAATAGATCACGTAATCAAAATTGAGATCCACTGCAAGCTTGTCCAGTAACTCCAATGCCAGGCCTTTGCAGCAATGAACACGATAATTAGTCCGGTTGTATCCCTTGGTGGTTAAGAAGGTCTCTATCACAGAAGCTATTGCACTAGGGGAATTATCAAATATTTCAATACAAGGCTGATCCGCAAAACACTCTGATGGGTGGTCGACTGGACCTTCAATGAACACAAAAGGTTTCGCGGGTCGGGTGACCACCCTGTATGTTTTGTCGGTGTGGGAAGCCGGACCATAGATAGTTCTTCCCGGCCAGAGAACGGTCTTGAGATCTGTGACGCCACTGGCAGTTATATAACCTACGCTGCTCCAGACTATCCCTGTTTTAGGGTTCTCCCGTAGGTTGTACAGATGGAAGGCGACGTCATCGCGACTGGGAACGTCAGTTGGCGACCTCACTTGAGAGCTGCTAGCATTTTCACAGTTGTACGGTGACGCCAGATTTCTGAAAACAGAAAACAAACATAAAGTTAAATTCCATAATGATGTAAGTGAAAAGGTGAAAATAAGTTTCGAGATAAAGTGAGGTGTCTAAGAGACACCAGATAGCTCGGACAAAGCGTTTTGTGTCGGTCGTATCTGTAGTATGTGGAATTATGTACATCAGTTGCATAGATAGTTAAATATTGTTTCACTTTATCATAGTAACAGTCTACTGTATTTTGTTTGTATGTAAAGAATGTTTCCTTAATGTTTGGAATCGGTATCAACGTTTGATGGTCTGCAATATTGAAACAATATACTAGTCTGTGAATGTGAAAATGTACGTAGCAAAGTAACATTTACCTTCGATGCGATTGGAGAAAGCCATTATGGCGTTACATAAAAATGATATGTCAATAATACGGATCACGGAAGTCAGAAATAATAACATGAAATCTTTAATATAATTACTGGTCACACTGGTGAATCGGTTTTTTCAATATACAATCAACACGCACATGCATATGTTAGTCTGATTATCAAAGTTTTAACCCACATTGGAATCTGTGTCAGTGGATTATGAAAGATTACACATACGTATGTACTTTATAAACCATTTATTTTCACTATAAACGTGGCTATACCGAAATTAGGCATATTTGGGCAATACCCATACCCCCATATAACAGTTATCTATACATTATGCTTACACGGATTTCTATATTATACCCATTTCAACAATATGATGACGTTCACACTCACATTTTGTGCAATAGGTCTATATTATGGTTGCACCAATTTCATACAAAAGTTTCATTTTAATGTCCACAGTATGCAACGGTAGCACATTGTTTATATTTTCATTTCTAGTATTCAAAGGCTCATAATTCTTTATCTGCACAAATCGTTAAACTCAGGCAACGCTTTTTCATATGGTATCAATCATGTCTAGCTTCAAACTCTTGTTATATGGATTATTTGCTTTGGCACCTTAAGTTTTGACATTCTGCTAATTGACGGAAGTTTAAACCATTTTATTTTTGTTAAATGTTTAGTTTAGACATGCATTCATTACAAATACATAGAACAAATTCAATCAAATGGACACGAGACAGAAAGCATCTGTCTATAACCTCTCCCGTGATAAAATATTACGCTTAGCACGTCGTTGTTGAACACCACAGTTACCTCTGTTGACACCCAAGTATCTTTATATTAGGGCCGTTAAATAGATATTAACAGCGGTGACGTCATAAGGGGTGACTATTTGATATTGACGTGCCGACGAGCCATCGCTTAGCTGTCGTCTGGATGTTGAATTAAGGTCTAGGCTTTTAAGAAAGAAGCGTTTCTTTCATACTTTCCTTTTAAGCACACTTCAAAGAGATCAAATGTGTTTTAAAAAGCCAGCAACAAAAACGCTGTTGCAGTTGGTTAAAAAAAGTTTATTCATGTTTTTTATTTTGATTCAATCTTCTGCGGGTTCGTGAATCAGAAAATTGTTGGAAGGACTTGCAATGGCGCTTGCGTAATGGTCTCTTTCTTATGCTGTGCCCTGAAACAGATAGAATGTCAGCGTCAGCAACCTCCAGCATAAACAATACGGTGTTTGTATATATGAAAGTTTCATAATAAAGATTTTTAGATATTACGATATCCGTGACATTGCATAATGAACATGACATTAACATGTGAATTATTACGGTAGCTCATTCAATTCTATTTCAGCTTTTCGCCTTGATGATGTTTCTAGGTTCGTCAGAAGCACACCTGTGCTTGTTGGTTTCACCAAAGTGGTGAACGTCTGAGACCTGCATCACTTCAGGCTTTCATTCCAAGGTAAGCTAACAAACCGTGGTATAATATAATAATGGTTAAAGCGGCGATAAACCCAACCCACTCACTTACTCATTCACTCCACCACATCTCTTACCTTCATCTCCATCCTGTCCAGACCCGTGAAGATTCCGGGGTAGAATAGGTCTTCAGCAACCCATACTTGCCGTAAAAGGCGACTATGCTTGTCGTAAAAGGCGACTGACGGGATCGGGTGGTCAGGCTCGCTGACTTGGTTGATACATGTCATCGTATCCCAATTGCGTGGATCGATGCTCATGTTGTCAATCGCTGGATTGTCTGGTCCAGACTCGATTATTTTACAGACCGCCGTCATTTGGATGGAATATTGCTGAGTGCGGCGTTAAACAAAAAAAAAAACCCAACCAAACCAACCTGTCCAAAGGTGATGGCTGATGGTTTAACGGACGCATCTATGTCAGTCATGGTTTAACGTTATCTCCAATAACATGTCATCAGAGTACATAAAACAATCGATGTTTATGTGTAAATCTACACTGCATGAAAACACATCAAAACAATTCTTCCATTTCATGTAAGACTCCAATGTGACTTGGTCGAAACTGTTTGCACATACTTATCAGTTTCCATAGATGTATGCGCCCATATGGTTCTCCCTCGAGATGTTATAGATTGCGTTGAACGTGCAAACAAAACAATAGGATGAATGCACACTGCTATTAGAGCTATCTGACATTCTTGTGATGTTGATGTAGGTTTATTATGTGAAATAATAAATAGCAGAACGAGTTTGGAGTATCAGTCGAATGCATTTGTTGAAAAATCGATGGCGTGTGTGTGATTATTGAATTAAAATGTGTAATCTATAACGCGTTTGAGTGCATAAGTGGACCCCTGCAGTGCCCTTGGAACAACTACGTCCATGTGTAATGTAACAGCAGTCTATTCGACAGTTCAACTTCATTCGAAGGATGTTGAGGTTGTTGCTTCGATTTTATTCTTTTATATTATAAACGTATATTTTATAATTATGAAAAAACAATCTATGGACGTGCTGGGTGTTCTGAAACATATTGTGATAAAACAGTTATTCGGCACCACTTTCACAGCCAAATCATAAAAGCGCTGACGGTGTAATAAAAGGCAGCTAGGAAACAATTTCTCGGATTGGTATGGGAAAATGAACTCGGTCGCGGTGGAAATGAAACTCCGAGGCTGCAGGACCTTGATGGAAGACCCCAATGAATCACAATATCGGTGCAGCATATTATTATAGTTGCTTCTTGCATGTAAGTTTGTACATATTTTGGTCTATGGACTATAGATCTCACCTCATAAAGAGTTGATTTGTGGCGAGCTGAGGTTCTAGAGCTGGACAGTAATCGGAACTATTCACAAGAGGGATTGCATCCATAAATGAGCGCAGCTCACTGAGCTGACAAAGGCACGCATGGGCAATAGTCTTTAGAGCGTTCAGGAGGACACCCGAGATCCCAGTTAGGCTATAACTCTGGAAAGACAGAAGTCCCTCTGGGAGGGTGGACAAGATGTCTGGACTGTCCGTGTAGGCTTTTTCAGTCATGAACCACGCATGTCCAGTGCCGAAAAAACGGTATTTTATGGCGCCATGCACGACGGTCTGCATAAGTTTCGGCGTGCAGTGCAGCACGATGATCTTCCATCCTGTGATAGACAGTTCGGTGAGCATCCTCTCGAGGTGGTCATCTTTGATGCTATCCCATATCACCTCGTATTTGAAGGAACCAATGTCTGTACCCTTTCCAGCAGATTCAAACCCCGTCAAGAATCCATCATTGAGAAATGAGTCCTGAATCAGCACTACAGTCTGAGGCATGTTGTACTCGCCGATCACGTTGGCCATGGCGGCGCCCTCGGTAGACATCCGGGCATTGAGTGACACGTAAACATCGGAGTATGCAACCTGTAACAAATGAACAAAAGAACGTTTTATGATAACGATGTTGGTTATGACAATATATATAAATATAACAAAGTGATCCCATCTTAATAAAGATTCAATAAGGGATAACACTGCTGCTTTGTTTAATTGATAGTGTTCGCAATAGTATTCGCACCTATTGGTTGGATGATCTGACTGGATCGGAGTGGAGGTCTGAATGAGTAAATAAGCTTTCGAACCATGGTAACTGGCATTTATTGAGGTACCATGCAGAACACACACATGCTCGGCATATGAGCGGTTGATGTTGGCCCCATGTGTTGAGTATGACCTTTAACAACGACTCGCTGAAGCTGTTTTTCAAACAGATTACCGCAACATATGGGTGTGATGCTAACAATTTAACTGGTGCTGTAGACACGTGTTTCGACCAAAGCAGAAGAGGAAGTAACACGATTTCTTTACACATCTTTATTTTGTGAATTTGAGAGTTGTAACATGGTAATTTGGTTGTACACAAACACTGTTATCACTTAACCAAGTTGAGAAGGGTTAACCCAATCTTAACATTTTATTATTGACACTTCAGCACGAATGCTCAAATTATCCTTTAGCTGACAAGGACTATATAGTTACCATAAGATTTAAAGCGTCTGTGAGACTCTGCCAATTCAAGATAAATGATGTAATGTCTCCCTGCAGAGACTACAGGGAGTATTCTAATTTATCAATCTAGGCTATATTGAACCTTTGTACTCGATCCGGGTTCCTCCCATCAGATGAAAGAGAGACAGACTGGTGTCATGGGATGAGGAATATGGCATCCTGTCTGTTCAGTTAGGACCAACATACCATGGGGTAATTTCAATGTATAAGCAAATCTCATTCCTGCATCGCTCAATCAGTGATGGAAGGACTCAGTAAAAAGGTGAATATCAGTAATGTAGTCATTAGAATGTATGGTGGCTTTCAATGAATACCTAAATGGTCACATCAGCATTTGAAACTTTCTTCTGCACTAAATCGGATATGTCCGCCCGCAGAATAAAAAGAAGTGAATGAAAACATGAAAAGCTGGATTGAAACAAGCCGCTTCTGCCCTAAGACTCTATGGACTACTACTTTATTACTGCGCCTTATGGCTTGCTCAACACCCGAGGCACGGAGTTGTTAAAAGATGCAGATGAAACGCCAAACTTGATGCCGTGTTGAGATCTGTGAATGTCAACTTCATCCCACAATGCTTCCTGGGCCCAAATAGACGACATATCTGCCTGATTACCTCCCCTGACGCCAGAGGGCGCTATATTTAACTCCGAAAGCCAAGTGAACATTTCCTAGTTTGTGATGTGGAACAGGTAAATAATTACATCAAAATCTCCTTTTAAATCATTGCTGAAAAAATGCAGGAGTATTGCAATTTTGCGAGAGATAGTCCAGCAGAGTGGAATCAGTCTGTAAAGGAGATGCACCTCTTACGAGATCAATGAGGCACCACCATTGATACCGGAAATATAGTTTCAGCGCACGCGCAATTGAAGTCCAACTCAAACAGTTGAAGGGCTTTTGAGAACGTTTTTTTTTGCAAAATGCAGGACATTCCATGTTTCCGCTTGGTTAGTATTGTAAGCCTTATCGCATCAAACCATTGGTTTTTTCACCGCAGTCAAGAAAGGAATCAACAACGCTCAACCAAGGCATATGGTAAGCGTTTTCAGATAAGAAACGCCACATATGTTTTGGGAATAAGTTTTGGGAGACACCGTGCGTTCAGTGATCTAATTGATCTAACACCACAGAACTGCTTTGGGGTCCACACCATCACACGATATCAATATGGCTACAACAAAGTTGATTACTTTTTTCGAATTTCGTTTTATCAAATCTGAGCATGTGAGAACGACATTTTTTCGATGCTGTTGGGATGGTATTGTCTTTTGTCACGATCTTACGATCCATCGTCCTTTGGCACATTCGAAACAAAAGATTGCTCTGTGCATTGAAAAAAGCAAGTAATTTTAGTTATTTTTCCCCGTTGTATGCTTTGACATTGGACACATACATCAACACTCGTCAAGGCTATCAGAAAGACTATTTCAGACTTATTTGCACCCAGTCCTCTTTACGATTTATGTCCACTGTTACATGAACAGCCATCCTTAAATTTATTACCACGTAGAGATTTAAAAAGTTTGAAGAATGAGTGTCATTCAAATCTGAAAACACATCATGTGAATCTCGTCCAACTGAATCTGTCTGACCAGCAGGATGCGGAGAGAAAATACCTAATGTGAAGGTGTTCCAATAAATATTGATCAAAATTATATGATAATGCGGTTTCCATTTCACCGAGCCGAATGCCACGGTTTCTAAAGAATGATGGAGGGTAATGGCTCTTTTTGGCGCTCTGGGAATGACAAATTTGAAATATTAGTTTAAAACTTATGATATAATATTATGTTCAAATGACTGACAGATGGCCTGTTTCTTTCTTGTACTTGCACGTTAAGCACTTTTGGCATGGTAATCTACACACGAATATTTGTGTGTATTTGTTTTTGAAGTTAACCATATGTGGTGGTTTAATGTATAAAAACGTCACAACAACTAATTGTTGACGTCGTTTTGGACGTAAGTACAGAATACATTATACAGCTTATTAAATATGGATAATGTTTATTATTAGATTTGGGGGCGGTCGGGTAGCCTAGTGGTTAAAGCGTTCGCTCATCACGCCGAAGACCCGGGTTCGATTCCCGACATGGGTACAATGTGTGAAGCCCATTTCTAGTGTCCCCCGCCGTGATATTGCTGGAATATTGCTAAAAGCGGCGTAAAACCATACTCACTCACTCACTCACTATTGTTAGATTGATACTTTCGTTTGTGTTTCTTTCTGATCTTGTTCAGTATCAAAAGTCATTTGCATGCATTTTTTCTCGCTCTGGGAATATATACATTGTAAAATGAGTAAGACACACACACTCAAATAATAAGCTCCCTTTATGATTTCAAGGAGCCGATGAAAGGGATAAAGCTTTGAATGGTAGTCACTATACAATAATATATCCCATCCTATCAACTCCTCACCCCATCCCTAACTTCATCAGATCACACATCAGTCATGTAAACCCTTTAAAAAGTGAAACTTCACACATGTTTAGTTGTAGGTGGTATATTGATTCCCCCGTGAGCGGACCTGATGGTTCGTGTCTGGAGTCCCGCATGGTTGCTGTCGTGAAGCAATGAGACCCGTCTGATGGTCTAAACTGTTGAGTAAATATATTCCGCTGATGGATAATGTCCATGTTGGTTTTACCGTCGCTCGCCATGACAGATAACAAAGATAGATTAACACTTAACATTGATGTCACGTGGACCTCTCTGAGAACATTAGTGAGCAATGTGTGATACATGTCCAGTCATGACACCTGTCTTACGGTTTTGGGCAAAGTATGCTTTATCTGAAAGTAGTAGGGGTTATATCATGATTGATACCAAAAAGAAATTCCATACATTTTGGCACTTCATCCAACCTTATGTATCCCTCGAACGCTCATTTCAATCGCCGGTCACCCCGCAAGGAGTTTTCTTACATGTCTTAACTGGCATTTATCACACTGATGTCGTGTGAAGAAAGTGAATTTCATTGTAACGTTACCTTAAATACTTTGAAAAGAATAATCATTTTTTTTAACTCGAAGGACAAGAGAACGAATTTAGCTGTATTTACAAGCATGAAAACTAACGATAACTCTGTGACAAAATGATTTTGTAGTGCTAATTCCTTAATACACAGAACATGTTAATATTTTTTTTGGTGTCCATTGTGTCAAATATTACAAATTCATCGAATATCATTTTTCAAAGTGTCTCAGTATATTTAGGTTCTGTTACTTCAAACAGTCCCCTCCTTTGAGTATCGCGTGATGACTTAATTTATACAATGATAAGCTCGCATCAACGACAGGTTACACTGCGGTTTAGTATGGAAACAAGGTCCATCTAGAACTGAGAGGCACATCTGGAGGACGTTCTTAAGAACGCCTCTGGCAGTGTCATGTCATGCTCGTTTCTAGACCAGGTGTGATGTGATTCTAGATATACAGTCTTTGGATGCTGTTGATTTGCAGGACATGGTGCCATCATTATTTTGCCTTATACGCCCTATGGAATCAGTTTGGGCAGATATTCGAGGCGTTGACGTTGCCGTTTTCGAACTTTGTTTGAATATTTACTAAATGACAGATCACGGCTTGATGGGGAAGATACATTTCCGATAAACTATGACTTTGTCATGAATAATAGATTCGTTGGCACTAATCATTGTACATCAATGTGGCACATCTTTCTTTATTGTCGATATAGCTGATGTTTGTTATGTGGATCATATCTAAATAGTGTTTCTTGTTCCCCGAGGGTAACACAATTGGATCAAAATGTCCATCCACTATTACAAAAGATAGAAAATGAGACTTCTTTTTCGTAACTTGCTTTCTCGGTCATCAATATAAATGCTGTCGACCGAGCGTTGACCACGAAACAGCAACTACATAGCGACGTGGTAGTTGATGGTGATAAGGTTTGCTACAGTGGTCAACAATATGAGCACCAGTACCCTCTGGTTACCATAACAACGACCACAACTGATAGCTGGACTAAAACTATATCTTCAGCTATCATGCGATCGCCACCCGAGCAGAGGTAGCCGCTTGGTTGAGAAGGGCCGTCACTTCAAACGTCTAGATTCGATTCATCACAAGAATTCAAGGTTCAAAGGCTACCCTCGTCTGGACACTGGCGCAATAATCCTAAAAATAACGTTGAACCATTCTCACTCAGTCATTCACTGTCATCCGAGAATGTGCTCAGACTACACCATTTCCCTTCAGGACTTTAAAAAGAACAATCTCAAGAAACTGACATGGATTTCACCCAACTGGAGCATGATGAACATGCGCAGCTAACTGTATGATTGTTAATAAACCCCAACAGCTCATGGTTCCATTTTTAAAATTACTCGATAACAATGAGTGGGCTACTATATCAAAACACAGACAAGTCTGACATATTCGACTTCTCATCTATAACTTTGTATGATAAGATCAGGTTCGTGGACGACGATATTATAAAAAAGCTGTAGTTGCCATTTGAAGCCGTGGCACTAGCTCTGGCAATAGGATGTGTTAAACACTGGTGTAAAGGCTATATGTGTTTTAGTGTGTATCGGTGGCGCTTTATGACAGTTTTAACTTGGTTAATAAGTTTATGGTCATGGTTAACCGGGGACCTGTGTTTTTAAAGATTGTATCGTGATTGAATCGTGTGAGGGCGACCCTTCCAATGGAATATATCGCCGTTTAGTCGAAAAATGACTCTCCCGGCACCGCTTCTTGGCACTGATTGTAAAGGTTCTCTGACATAAGAGACTGAATAATTAGTTTTAACGACGTTAACGCCCGTTGGGAACAACTTTAAGTTGGGGATCTGCTGCTGAACTCTTTAGAGTTGGAGACAAAAATCTATGTATATGACTTGAGAAGTCAATAGAAGTGTTATTATTGGTGATTTGGTCGCCTGCATTAACTGCTTGGCCTATGTGATAACTTGCCCGACTAATATGTTGTGACAGCTAGCTATAGGGGCAGACAACTCATCAAGCATGTCCGCTACTGGCCGCTGTTGCACTAATGGTTGTGCGGTGGGCAGTAAGATCAGAGGACTTGACGGGTAGACGAAAATACAGAAATGAGATGTTAGCTGCACTGGGTATAGAGGGGCTATACAAACACGATCTTGTTCCTTCAACACTTTCGATGAAACAACCTTGATATCTTCATATGCCATAAGGCCTTGTCACAAACTGTATATTAAGCCCGAGTAAGGACACATGCGTGACTAATGCAGACATCTGCCTAAATATGAGGTGTTTACCGCCTATGTTTATTTTGACAGTTGGCACCTGTTTGACTAATGCAGACATGTACATAAATACGAGGGGTGTTGACGTGCTTATGCTTTGGCTTAAACCTACACATCGAACATCCATCAGTGCCTCAGGTGTGACAAAGAAGATCATTTCTATTAACTCCAAACAGGAATAATATGCTAAAGCAAGCATCTCATACTGAAAAGGGCAAAGACATCCACAGTATACATGATCTAGGGCATGGTAGTGTTTTGCCTTCAGGACTGGAAGCGTCCATAAGCAGGTCATTAGTGAAGCTGTGCACTACCTGACTCTCAATCTGCCTCTTCAGGCACCCCTTTAGGACATGGAGGGTGTTTACAGCATCCTAACAGGCTGCTACTGCAGCAGTGACCTCTACATCAGCACATGCGGTCACTGCCAGGAGGGAGCAAACACTCAGGGCAACAGTCAAGGATGGTGTTTGTGTCATTAACCGCACAACAAAACACATTGCGTCATCTGGAGATACTTGACTTACCAAAGTGCCGTGCTTCAGCTCCTAAATACGATGGTGAAAGTATATAAAGTATATACGACCAGGGATAACTACAACCAATCACGTTAGGCAGCTACAAAAGACGTTATACTAAGGAGTTCAGCATCCAAGACAGCTAACGATGACGTAGATGGCGTATGGTGTAGAGGTCAGGGCTACGGTCTTATAGGCTTGTTATAGCTCCCCATCTTGTTACTGTGGCTCTTCTCAACGCTCTCTAAGGCACATGAGAGTATCATGTCCAAACTCATCAATGCATTGAGATCACTATAAGCTTGCTATATTAAGCACAATCATTGATAACCGCTTTTAATAATACCCTATCAGGAATAGTTAATAGGGTTTGTTGATGTATAGATGGGTTGCTCGATGAACAGATATATAGACAATAGTGGATCGATAGTATGGATATATAACCAGAAAGATGAATGAGGGGAGGTGATGGATGGAAAGATGGAGGACGGACGGACATATGGATTGAAGGATGATGGATATATGCATGATGGATGGGTTGAGGATAGATAGATGATGGGTAAGGGGCGGTTGCCTATATTAATTAATGGAAAAATAGAATGAGTTGTCGAAGGATGGAGAATTACATGATAGATGGATTGGCCGACGACGGATGGACGGATGGACGGATGGATAGTGTGCCTTAAAGAATATATAACACTGTTTCAAACACGGATGTATATACATTGTACACAACTGCTTTTCAAGTGTTTGGACGTCGGTTTGAGCTTATTTACACGAATATTTCCGAGGTCATGTATGACGAGAGGCTGGGGCCATTTACCATGTCTAATCCTCCGCTGGATCTATTGCCTCAATATCCTGCTCTCACAGACGGGCCTAATCCTGTCATAAGCTCCATCTTCCACAACTTCCATACAACCCAAACTAGAACAGTCAACACAACTGTGAAGTTTTCCTAACTAGAGTTTCCATGTGTCAGGTTCTGAAATTCGTATTGAACTATTTGTCGATGGGATCGCGGCGCAACAAAAACTTTCTCCACGACTATCGAGCGCTTCGTTTGCAGCGAATTCTTCAGCTATGGCCAATTGACTGCCTTCGTCGACATGTCACTCAGCTTAAATTTGATCCCTCTAATATCGTAGGCAGGGACCTACAGACGAAGGTTTTTTCTTGAATTGCTGCAGAAATAATGATATTGACTAAGTTTAAAACGATTGACCACACTACGTATGATTGACAGTGTGTTTACCCCAGAGAGTTTGATATGATGGGGGAATAGGCTACAGTCTTACCAGAAATAATTCCCAAACACATTAAAAACACAACCCTCTCTGTCAGCGTAATATAAAAAACGCACTTAACTGTCGAATAGGCAGTCAACAAACGACCACATTGTTAGTGGAACCATTTTCCCAGCTGTAATTGCCTTCTTCTTACCAACAAAGAAGTAATTACAGAATCAATATAGTGACGTTATTTTCTCGCCTCTTGGGCAGCCCATGTAACATCAGTCGCTATGTACTGAAACGTAGAATGTTACACATTCTTTGATAAGAACGAGATATAACATTTAGGGTAATGCTCCATAAACCTTTGGCTAAACAAATACAAAAATCAAACACTTGAAAAAGTCGTAAGCTGACATTAATGTTGTTACAATTAGTTAGATGTAAATTTGAACAAGGCGTTTTTCTGCAGGTGTGCTGCGTGTTCAAGCAGGTCCATCTGTCGGACGTGGTGATGGCGTCGGCTGTTATTACCAACGACTGTGTTTAAGGAATGTGCGTGAGGACCACTACTTCACGCATCCAAATTAGATGTGACGAGGATAAGCAGATCAATAATAGGCAAATTCAACGGATTAAATAGTGAAAGGTCACGATTTCCACATACATGCGAAGTTCTGGCTCCAATATGACACTTCCACATATGGAATCTTCCAGCTAAAGGGGCGGTCGGGTAGCCTAGTGGTTAAAGCGTTCGCTCCTCACACCGAAGACCCGGGTTCGATTCCCGACATGGGTACAATGTGTGAAGCCCATTTCTGGTGTCCCCCGCCGTGAAAGTGCTGGAATATTGCTAAAAGCGGCGTAAAACCATACTCACTCACTCACTCACTCACTTTCAGCTAAATCACCTCGAGTCGGTTAAATGTCGAAGGAAACCCCAATTATCTCTATTTGTAGACTTTAAACTTTAACCAATGAACACTTAAGGATCATCATTTGAGCGAATTTGGATTCGAACCAAAGACCAGTGGATTCTAGCAAAGCTAATGGACGTAAATCTACACAACCAATTGTCTCTTAGAACTAATTTTTGGAATGATGCCCTTATATTCAGGAACCGCTTTAAATGGTAGACTCATGTAAATATACAACGCCAACACCAGAAATAACCAGTCTCCATTATCCGACATTGGGCGTAAAAGACAAAATAACGGTGAAAATAATATGAATGGACCACAGAAAATCAGTGATGACATCAGGTGTCAGCGAAAACACCACTCACACAATTTGCATGAAAAATTGTTTGTTGCGTGACACCCAATGGTTAATGGAGGTTCAAACATAATTAAAAATGAATGGCGTCAAGATTACACAACATGTCCTACTTTCAATTAACAGTTAAGTGTGTGACCATCCCTGTAGGTGATTTATTTAGGTACAGGGATGACGTTTTAATGGAAACATTGTGCATATCCCTACATATCGTGACGAACGCCACCTTTGCTTTTGAACCAGCACGGTTGTCCAAGGTGCAAATTCTTAGCGTTACCTACCCTCATCGAGACATGTTTCAGTCGCTGCTCGACACAATGCTGTCATTAGGCTGGTGCTTACTAGGATGAAATATGCTTGCAATTCATACACCTTTGTGTCGCTACACTCACGCTCTTCGTGAAGAAAATTGCCGTCGAAATGTAAAGCACTGTAAAGGTCAGTTTAATACCATGGTTAGTGTAACCGCCTCGAGTCAAACCCAGCATGCTCAAAGAGCAGACAGTTCACATTTTTTTAAAGTTTTTTCGTTTTTGTGACGGTGTCGGCCGGTGTCACTACGAGTTGACTAAAACTGTACAGGTTAGTTGAGTGGGTCAGTCAGTTTAACGCCACTTTTAACAATATTTCAATTATATCGTGTCAGCTTATTGTGAGAGGAAAGCCTGTGCTGATTCAGTTCTTAATAACATACGTTTAGTACTTTGGTGAAACCCACGAGCATGGTGCTGACAAACCTAGAACCGTGATTCGAACCCACAGTCATAGGTTCCTAGCGTGCCCAAGGGACGCAACTCTGCGCAGCGAATTGCGGCGCCCCATGTTCCCCTGTACAGGTTCAACGTTGACAAACTAACAGAAGGAGTACAAATACAAGTGATAAAACTATTTCCATAATCATAAGAAACTCAGAGTCCATTGATTCGCTGTGCAGAGTTGCGTCCCCTGGACAGAAACCTATGATTGTGGGTTCGAATGCCGGTTCACCCCGATTATGTTTCTAGGTTTGTCAGCACCATACCCGTGCTCGTGGGTTTCACCAAAGTGGTAAACGTCTGAAACCTGCATCACTTCGGGCATTCCTCCCACATCAAGCTGACATGCCGTGATATCACTGGAATAATGTTTAAAGCGGTGTTAAACCCAACTCACTCACTCACTTACTCAGAGTCCATTGTCATTCTGTCCCCTGGATAGATTTTTGTCACTCTGAATTTTTAAGCACAGATATAATTTTGAAACAGACTGTAAACTGGCGTGTTTAATTTCCTTATTTTCCCGTTAATGTAGTTTCTTTTTACAAAGGACGCTTTATAACCGCCAGTAATTACATTAGAAAAACATTTGTTACACAATAACCCAAGATATGTTCGCAATGGCATAGTTCTACAATACTATTAAATTTAATATTTAATATTAATATGTTTTTGCCAAAGTTTGATCGTTAACCTCGTTACCAAGCACGAGATCTTGGTCATTATTGGTCCACTGATTTTTTTGGAGGTATTCTACAGAAAAGATTCTGAAACGCCTGAGCTATTTCCAACCAAAATAGCTTACATAAACGAAATCCATTTGAATCCGGTAGCCTCCCGCGA
The DNA here is from genome assembly GCF_023055435.1 of Haliotis rufescens. Classification (NCBI taxonomy): domain Eukaryota; kingdom Metazoa; phylum Mollusca; class Gastropoda; order Lepetellida; family Haliotidae; genus Haliotis; species Haliotis rufescens. Next base: position 9,489,544 of record NW_025963890.1, read on the forward strand.
CTTTAGCGAACAACAGTGTTCCTTGTTCACATTTACAATAAGAGACCAATTGAATTTTCACCCAACTTCTTTGGTGGTATGCAATCACAATTCTTTTAGACCCGATGGCTGGGCACGCCTCCATGTTTTCTTCGGCTGAAAGAGAGAACAAGTTTGATTTCCCTTTCAAAGGTCTCGGCTCACAAGGCCAAGGGCTGTGGTATCGAAGAATGTTCAATACTGTGCGTAATGCTGCATTGTCTGATTAAACCTTCAATAGTGCTGTGACAACATTGGCTGATGTGGGAAGACATTGAAGTGTTGAGGTTCCAGAAAGCATGGGCACCAGTTTCTACACGTGAGCTGAGCATTTGATGGCAGACACTTGGTCATAGAACCATCACTACAGGACGTATTGGAAATCGTGTACGCTGTGAAAAGCTGTAATTTCAAAAGATTTATTTGAGTATCCATATATTTCATAAGCGCATTATCAAGTTGGGCTTGATGCCCTTACAGCTAATGGAATGGTACCATTCATTGTCATTGTGGCCGTCAGAGGGTGTGATTCTCTGGATACACTATCTTGGTAAAAGATTTGATATACAGTCTGAAAGGTTCGCACTCTATTTTGATGCCAAACACACCAACTCAAGTAGAAAATAGGCAGATATATGTTCCTTTGTTTCACCAATAGTAATGCGGAGTATCGATTTTAGGCATGTGTTAAGAAGAAAATTTAATTCTTTTTTATGTTTTGTCTCACAAAATTTAATTATCCAGAAACAATTCGATTGATGAAAATTATTATCTTCGTCGTGACGTTTTTACATAACGCTTCACGCAATAGTGACAATAATGTTGCTTGATTTAAGGCCTCTCGACATTTTTCACCCCATCCTCAGTACTGTTGACCGTACCGACGTTAAGGCAAGTTTAAAAAGAATCTGTTTCGCAGAGCTTTCGCAGAGTAGCCAAGACCTATTTGTATCAGAAATGTCAGGCCAAGATAATATCACAATATACAACTGTATAGGACGCTTGGGTTTAATGGTAAAATCAAATATTGGTCTGGGTATAGCGAAGACATTTGTAATATACAGCTGCGATTGGTATAGCTGAAATATAGCGAGTTTAAGACAAAGTTAAGTGAGTAATCTCGTTTGTAGCGCCAGTGCCCTTGGCTTACAGTCGTCAGATAGTCCCCTCTGAAGAAGTTAAAGAACACCCGGTGCTATCATCTTACTATAGTTAGTCTTTCATGCCATGACATATTAAGTCGAGTAATATGAAAGTAAAGGGTGTTCTTTAACTTCTTTTGAAGTTACCCGATTCTTTCATGTTTCAATAGTTAGTCCGTCATGCCATGACATATTAAGTGGAGTAATATGAAAGAATCGGGTGTTCTTTAACTTCTTTTGAAGTTACCCGAATCTTTCATATTACTATAGTTCGTCTGTCATGCCATGACATATTAACTACAGTAATATGAAAGAATCGTGTGCTCTCAACTTCTTTTGAGTAGTGTTTTTTTTATATCAAGGACGACACTAAATATTGCAGTAGGCCCCCATGCTGTATGGGGAGGACTACATTGCTGAGATGATACTGTAGTATACATAATACAGACATAATGACTAGAGACCTTATTGTACACATGCAGGGCGATCTTGTTGCTAGGACGATCGGTACTCTCATATTGTATACGACGATCGTGGAGTTAACATCGCTTTGTTGACAGGGAGAACTGAACAAAGTGCCCTCAGTACTATGGTAGTAACAGACTTTTGTTAATACAGACTTACGACTCGTGAAGTTGGATTACTGAACACGGCCCTTTCCACAAAGCAATCTTAGCGGAATGACAAGCGGAAGTCTATTTTGAAGCTTGCAGCTAGATAGTTTTAGGGCTTCAAACAGAACAGGGATCAGTGCACCGCAAATGATAGCGGATAATAATGATACAGATCTGCAGAGTAGTGTAACACAAGACATACCCTTACGACATATAAAAGGCTAAATATGCAAGTATTTCAAGGTAAACACATATCATTAGACACCCGATCTTTAATTCCTTCTGCAATAGCCGGAATGATTGAAAAACAGGTCATTCTAACCACCCTAATTGGCAACAATTTCCTCTTCAACACCCATTCAGTGGGAACAGGAATTGCGTGCATGCGTGCGTGTGTCTGTGCATGTCGGGGTCTGTGCGTGTCGGGGTCTGTGTTTTCATTGTCCTTACACCATGACATGTTGATGCTACTCTATTCTTTACTGTGCGCCCGTCAAACAGCGCTTGACATAGGGTTTAGGTTTGAATGAGCATTTTATTCTAATCTAACTTCACTCACTGCTATTATTGATATCAATATGACTACAGTATGAGCAGTGATTGTCTGTGATTTCATTGATTTTACAACAAAGCTATTTTTCATGTATGGATACAGAACAGTGGACGATCATATTTGCATATCGATTAAACATTAATATAGCCCTCGTATTAGCAAACGTGATCGATCCATTTTTATCCAGTCCAAAAAAGTATGAATTGCTATTTCTCACGAAGAATTTATTTCAAGACAGCATAGAACGTGCCTTAAACGTTTCACTTGAATACATTACAATACTGATTTCGGTATCGCAGACTTGATTTCTTGTCGTTATATGAAACGTTTTTAATATATTTTACTGGTCCAGACTAAATTATTTACAGGCCTAGGTCATACACCTGGAATATGAAGAGCGGGGTCAAATAACAAACAGTCAATAATGTTTCAACAGTTTAATTCACGCCAGAAAATAACCAGTCTCGAGTATCCGACGAAGCAGACAAAATAGCGGTGAAAATAATATGATAGATCAATGAAAATCAACGATGACACCTCAGGTGATTCGTGGAGAGAATCACGCCGAGGACACGGGATCGATTCCCGACATGGGTACAATCTGTGAAGCCTGTTTCTAGTGTCCCCGCCGTGAAATTGCTGGAATATTGCTAAAGACGGCGTAAAAACATACTCACTCACTCACTCGTGGAGAGCATGGTATTCGTGTTTACAGTGTAACCATTCTCGAGTTTTATTATTAGATGCAGGTGCCATTATATTTGATTTATCAAAATAAGTCTTCAAGTTTATATTCTGGTTTGTATAAGCTTTTCAGCATCAGCTTACAGCTGTGGAGAGCCGCAAACAAATTAGAACAAAGTACACAATTTTAAATTGTTTAACTCACAGTTTCGTGATCCAAACTGAAACCTAAGCGAATTTCGCCATTCGCCAAGAATCTGGTTTTGACAAATTACTTTGCCTTGCGAAAGTCGAAACATTAATTCCGTAAAATAACAACGACCTAGTAACATTTCACGTGAGGCATCTGACACCAGATTGATCTCTGAAACGCGAGAGAGAACTTTCTTTGTTGCTTAAACTTTATTTGCAGGTCTAATCCTAAATTGTTATTTTGACACACTATTTTGGCCATGTTCTTTATTGAATATTCTGTGTGAGTTTCATTGAACACATTAATATACCGCGAGGCAGAACGTATCAATATTGTATCTGGGGTTAGGCTGTGCAAGAGCAAAGTGTTCGGTGTTAACATAGCTTCAGGGGATCATTGATGAACCGACTATATTAAACCCAATCTCATCGAAGATCAGTCATTGGGATGTAACGGGACTTGTGGCTTCAATCCCATTTCATAAATTTAACTTTCCGAAACACTGGACAAAAAACTTAATCTTGTAATTTTCCAACTTAATTAGGAAATTTTATTATATATTCATGGGAAGGATAAAAGTGTCATCTCTAAAAACATCAATACACTGGCTCTTCACCGCTGAAGTCACTTATCATACATATCTACAAAGTGTCACGGAGCGGTATTAAACTGCCAAGTGTATCTTTAGGTATAAGTTACACTGGGAATTAAAAATATAAATGGATATTTTCTGTATGATAGCTATCCTCAAGAGTAATCCACATTCAAGATTTATATGTACACATCTGGAGATGCATAATTGCATATATTATCTTTGAATTATACTGCTGTAGCAGTAAAATATGCGTCTGCAGTTAAATTCAGATTGCCTATATCCCATTGGTAAGCAGCGACATGCCCAAAGCCATTATTGATATCTGAGCTTGTGTCCATAATATTATACAGAATTAAACTCGGGCACATGAGGGAAGTCATTTATCTTCTGGTGTGCTACAGATGTATAACGAGAAAAAGAAGTCATCGTTCTGACATTGCGGATTGTGGAGTCGCCAGAGCAACTATAGGCGTTGTAGGCGTTGATGTAACCAGGAGGGGAAGACAGTGTGTGATGGGGTAGTCGGACACGGGGAGAGTAATTCCATTATCCAGACATGACGAGTGGTCATAATCGCAAACGCTGATAACGAGATGCCCAGGGACCATCTGCTGTGAAACATACATGCTTAGAAATGCACAAATGACACACTCGGATTGTTACACTGGACAGGATTTGTGAATTTATGGAAACATTTTTTACACCAACAGATATTGTTGTCTGAAGCTTATCTGATTGTATTGGTGTATGTGCCTTGAAGAAAGATCAACACCGCGGCTATATTTTCAGATGGAAACATTTGCATGTGACATCAATCTCATGTTAATAAATAAACTAAGATAACCCAGATACCGGATGAAAACTATTTGTAAAGGAGCACTGTATGATCTTCTGGATGACAATGGGTACTCGTTCACAACTACAATACAAGGAAGCAGTGGACGCAATTAAAAAGTACTCAAATAACCAATGCCATGGAACAGGTAAAAAACTCTCTCCGCTCACTGGTATTGAGAGTTTAGAAGATTCAACGCTGATGGCTGATCACGAAGTTCACCTGAAGCGACCTTCTGTTGACGTCTTCAGATTTTAACACAGTGACGTATTATCGGAGTAAATTAAATTAATTAAACTTTAATTACATTGACTAATATTGTGAAAGGCATCAATACAGCATCCTTAACAATATTGAGTGTTGTACCAAAAATATTTCTCAAAATCTGAGGCAGAAATGATATTGCGTGCTCTCGATTATATGCCTGGAGATCCTGCATTCCCGATTGTATTCAAACTAATGACACTGAGATGGTATCAAATATTGTTAGTGTGTTATTGTTGTATTAAATGTAATGTCATCCACAACTCAATGCTGTTCCAGGAAACACGTGATAGATCTGGTCAGGTGATAAAACCCTATTTATAGGAAAGGCTGTCGTTGTTACCACGTGATATTGAATTTGTCCCTGCACACTCTATTGTCATACAGGAAAAGGAGAAATCGGCTGAAACAATCCGAGAGTTGATCAAATAATCAAAGTTAGCTTTTTCCTCCTGCCGGATATTGAAGGGCCAGGAGCAGAAATGACTTCCGGTGTGTTCGATAATCCAAGAGAGCGATCTGCCCGTGTCTATCACGGGAACGACAACCTTCACATTCACATGGCAGGCGATGTACCTCATGACCGAACACTATTCATAGGCAGACGAATGTGGACCTCTGGACATGGTGAAACTCATTTTCAGCAACCATTACATGTATCTGACTCCTGTTAAAGGTGTTTGCACCAACTGCCACCATTTGAATTGTGTGTCGTGATAGTTCTGTGTGTGTCCACGCTTACCCTGTTCGCGAACACCTGGTGTCATCACCCATTTATATAATTGTTATCACTATCTATTTACGCCTTGTGGAATCTGTTTGGACTGATAATCAAGACTGATTAGTCTCTGGTGTTGACGTTTTGAATTACCATAATGCATCTCTGTTGTCAAAGACTGGAAGGTCACTAATAATTATAGGTCGTCTGGCCTGAAAAGTGACACAGAAGATTTTCTGTTTCCCGCTCCGTCAATTGCATCAACATGTAAATATGAAATGTAGATTATGCATTGTAGATCAAGACACATTGTCTGTGAGTGCCCAGCTTTGGCACAAACACAGGATCTTAAGTGACATGTTGGTGTGGCTCGATCTTTTTATTAACGTCCTCGCCATGTGTTTTTTGACTCATAGGTCCATCCATGGTACGACCCAGAATAAGTAGAGGGCGTCATGGAAAATGATGAATAAAACATTCTTTGGAATATGCCCGTATACAGCCTCGGACCTATCCAGACTAACAAACCTGATCTTGTCCTTTTTAATAAATCTAATGAAATCATGTGTATCAGTGATTTGTTTGATAGACATTACTTAGAAGTTGGCGGATGACAAAGTAGAGATAATTTATGGATAACAACTTCTTTATTTACTGTAAAGGCGACGTTTCAGTATAGATCTTTATACCGTTGTCAAGCAAGGTTGAATAATGAGCATGGTACAGAATATATATAGTTGGTGGATGATTAACAGTAACTAAAATTCAAAACATGACATGTCACGCTTGCAACCCAAGAACCAATTTGATACCTCCCAATCTGTTGACTGACACTGGGAGAGTACCCGGGTTTGCTGCCAGGAATACAGCCCTCCTGACAATCTGGGTAATGCAGAGGCTGCAGTGTTGGGGGGTCTACACGTTCTCCAAAAAGTTCTGAGTGGGTTCGACCAGGCAGCGCTTCCTGGGAGAAGTCCCATTCGTTGTGTGGGTTGCGTGTAGAATATGTATTGTATGCGTGTAGGGCCCTGTGCTGATGATCAGCCTTACAACCCTGACTGTGTCAGGATCAGCCAAACCTTCTTTGCTGCATTTTTTATTTTAATCTGTAATTAAAAAATAATTTTCTTTCCGATGCTTGACAATTAAGTCACAAGAATCGCATGACTGTTTTAGCCTCAATAACGCAGTGTGTGTGTTTGACAGATGTACATGATAAGCATTATGCTGACCAGTCTGTACTTCACAAAGAACCCGTGTTAACAATGGAAACATTTTTTCTTTCTTGACAAGTTGATAAGAGGCTTATATTCACGGGGTGAAATGTTGCCACATATTGATAAGAAACTGTCAAACACATTATACAAAAATATACGTGGATAAAGTAATCAATTTGTTACTGCCGAAGACATAGAAACAGCTACGTCACCGGTAGTATCAGCGGAGTAATCCCTTGCCATCAATTCTCTACAGCTTCTCTGAGCCACACTACTTTAAGACAAATAAGTAAAGATAGAATGCGTTTGGATAAGTAAATTCGATGTATTAGTATTACACTTATCATCAATACTTGTAGGTCCCTTGAATCGTCCACGAGCATTTGTTGCTAACCTTTTGCTTGTTTTCCCAGGCTAAACCTGGCACACACCACTTTAGTAAAGGTATTATCCTTGTTGTATATACTATGTCTAAAACGATCGCTGGGTTTTGTAATATTATGTATGTATTAAATCTGAACACCCAATATCTACGAAACACTGATACGTCATGATAGTAACACTTTTATTGCAACACACTTTATAATGATCGAATGTTGCATCGGAACATCGCCTTAATATTTACATTGTATGCACATTTCTAATTCTACAGCTTATTTCCTTGAATTTATCCATTTTACAATTTCAATTTCAAAGATAATTCTTTAAACTGGTGATATTGTGCTCGAAGACTGGTGGTGTAGAATGTGGTTCGCGACGATAATGATGTACCGCATGACGCTTCAACAACGGAAACACCTAATGAAGGACATCAACTAGCCATGTGTGGGATTCCAACGTTGGTGCAATATCTTGCAAAATATATATCGGTAAGGTGAGGAGAAATTGTGTTTAACGTTGCGTCCAAGATTATTGCACTTATATAGCGACGTGTGTGTGTGTGTGTGTGTGTGTGTGTGTGTGTGTGTGTGTGTGTGTGTGTGTGTGTGTCTGTGTGTGTGACTGCTTGTACTAGTCCGGACTGATGCCGATTTATAGTGCTAGCTCAGTGAGATACCATGCTACAGTTTAACATGACTACCCCACTCAGACACAGTATACTGACTCCGAGCCGACCAGTCCTTGTTTTAGCCCCTTTATGCCGAGCGTCAGACAGGGTAACAACAAGTACCATCTTTTAACGTCTCTTGGTATGGCGCGGCCGGGGATCGAACCCCGGGCACTCCGCTCTCCGGGCGGACGCTCTACCACTAGACCACGGAGGCGGTCAAAATATATATCGATCGAATATTTTCATTCAAATCATGTTGATTCATCATCCCGCACAATGTTCTTAAATGACAATAGTCATGGTAAACATCGATCATACTTGTATAATTTCAAACTTACAATCATAGTACAATGTAACGTGTTCTACAAAGTAAGCGAAACTATTTTAGGTACTTTTGCATAAATGCATACAGTCACAGCCAAAACGAAATATTATTTGTAAAAGCATGTTGTTTTGGCTGTGACTGTATGCATTTATGCAAAAGTACCTAAAATATTTTCGCACAAAAAACACAAGAGACTTAATGGATCGGACTGTCGGTGTCGGTGACTTGTTTTGTTGCATGGCATCCTTCCCCAACGATGTAGATGTTTGCCCATAATATCAACCACTGGTTTGTCTGGTCGGGCGTTAAACAACAAACAGACCTTGCAGGGGCGCAACTCTGCCGTTGGTGCAGACACAAATCCCCCGAAAAACCAAATCCAAGTGAAGAAAAAATAACTTGTAACAGGACTGACGCATAGCGTGACGCCGCAGTACCAGTAAAGATATCCTAATTGAATTTAAGTTTTGTAGGAGATAATTGTGACTGGGATAACAAAGAATCTGATGATGGCTGGCGGCATGCGAGTCCAGAAATACACTCTTCCAAGCAGCCGACGTTGTATGTTTCTGCTTGATGACACCGATGGCAGAGGAACAATAAGCACAGACACACCGACGTATTTATAGACAGCAATTATTCCCATCTCTCTACACTGGCCTCATTTATAGCGAGATCACCTCCCGGTTTCACCTTAAGATACAAACACATCGCCTCTGGCATCTTGTGATGATTTCTATGTGGATTAAGAGGCAATGGGGTGAAATGAAACGGGCAGAAGGAGATCCTGAGTTCATACCAACGCTGCCGTCTTGCAGGAAGACTTGTCTGTTCAAGACACGAGTAATTGGCCTGTGATAATATTGTCACATGTATCTAATATTGCATTTAGGTTAAATAAGTCTATTTCTGGAATATGGAAAGTATATTTAGAGCATATCATTATTTATCCCCTGAGAAGATATTACACAAAAATAAGGCGAGGCACGATATATGCCACTAGGGTACATAATTGACAAATGTTTTACCATATAATTAGGGAAATCTTTCAAGGAAGCAGTAAATCAAATTATTGACATGTAAACTATTTTCTGTTAGGGTCATAATTAGATCAAATTCAAACTTATGGCTTCATGCGAGAAAATGGCTGATTTTTAGCTGTGCCCATATGTCCACAAAACTTTGAAAGATCTGCCTTTTTCGAGCATATTTACTGAAACTTTATATGTTATTAATAGCATTACATGCGGATATTATATTTTATTTGTACCTGTTTAAATCACACTTGACTTTATGTTGTACGTCCAAAACTTCTCATTGTTCACATAAAAGTAACAAAAGCAGAGGCCTTTGCACGATTACGACAACATCATGGTCATGTGCATCGCTATCAAATAGTGATGATACCAGGTGATAAAGATGAGAATACCCTGCCCCATTGATGTCATAAACACATGCAAAGGGAAGTCAAGTATCCACCTGAACAAACACGGGAACATATGATATAATTTCAAAATGGGGAATTGCATCGGTCATCAACACGGAAGTCGAAGGGAATGTTTGGACGAGTTCAGATAATCGAACTGCCTGAAGCTAAAGTTACACCTCTTGAAACAAATTCACTTGTTTTTATTTTTCCAATCCGAGCAGAAATTCCGACTCCTCGTATGCATAAAGAAACAGACCAGGGCCCACTTGCACAAAGCGATCTTAGCGCTAAGATGATCTTAACTCCCATACTTTAACATAGGCTTACAATAGTCGTAGCGCTAAGATCGCTTTGTGCAAGTGGGCCCAGACCATAGTTGGTACCTATGGGGATGCCTACCTCTTGCCTTAATGTCCTATGCCAAAATTGCATATCAGCGAGGAAGTCCAACGTTCCACATATTGTCTTCCCATTAAACTACATTTTGCATTCATTTTTAACAAGTTTCCCTGAACCTCTGAAGATACAAATGTAGCTATTATCTATGGTCACGACGTTTATCGACAAACGATCCATAGATCAAGGAAAATCTTTCCTCAAGTTTGTCGGGATAATGATGTACAAAGTTGAAAAAATAAATGTTTGGACATAGATTAACTTTTTCTTTTCTGATATTGCAATACTCACGGAAATCCATTGTGTGTTTGAGAATTTACATGGTATTAATTTCACTTGTCTCAAACACGTTCTGTAAATTAAAGAAAGTCCTTCCTAGATTGTTTTAATTATTATAGTTTATCTGTGGATTTGGTGGTGCAATGCTGGGCCCAGCAATATATCACCCTTTGTATGGGTTTTAAGGAAGCTTTGGGATCCAGTTCAAGAGAGGTATGACCATGTTGCAGTCAGATTGCAGTCAGATTTGAAGATTTTATCTTCATTAAAATACTGGCGTCATATGTGGCATTATTTGATATGTCGGTTATACAACGTTCTTTCAACAAACAATTTATTTAGTGATGCTTACATATAATGGTTATGGTTATTTTGCGACCGCGTCAGTGGGAACAACTTCAAATTTTCATGTAGAGCAGCCAGACTTTGGATTAAAACGGGCTCGGACAGAATGGATATATTCCAATTCTGTTTCCTCTATTTCATTTTGTGCATTCTACCAATGACAACATCACGAACTGACTTAACCCACCCTGAAAGAAATTTAACAGGTTTGACACGAACACATTAACACTGCCGAAAACTTTAATAAAATGTACTTCACATTGACACTGTCCAAAACATTAACACAATGTAGTTCATTTGAAACTCCCCTAAATACTAATGCATTGAATGTTGACATTGCCCTAAACATTACTACAATGTATTTCACATTGACACACTGGCCTATCATCCAACGTTGTTCACATTGACACTGTCCTGAACATTAATACAATGTAGTTCACACCGATACTGTCCAGAACAGTAATATAAAGTAGATCACTTGAACACACTGTCCTAAACATTATGTAGTTCAAGTATACTGCCCTAAACATTAATACAATGCACACACACACACACACACACACACACACACACACACACACACACACACACACACACACACACACACACACACACACACACACACACACACACACACACACACACACACACATATATATATATATTTATATACACATATATATCATCACAATTACTAACGCTCTAATATAACTACTTGTATTCTATCACATGTTTTTGACACTATTATTAATACTTTGAAATTAAGAATATATATTAGTCATGTATCTGTATGTTCTGTTAATCAAACACGCATCGTTGATCAGTTGTCACGCGCTGTGATATAATATACATTGTTATACTCGCCATGCCACATGCAGCAGACATTCGATGCAGACGGCGTGACAAAGGGCGACATAATTCACCTATATAGCTGCCGATTCTCTTTGTTACAGGGGTAATACTGGTATTAGTGTCATTAACTGGCGTTGATACAATATCGTGTGTTAACAACAGCTATGTTTCTGTTGATGTCCCGTTTACTTTGACTATGGTGGTTTGTGCACATTATGCCTCTTCGATATTATATAAATGTTTCTGTCATACAGAAAGGTATAATCGTAATATATACATAGTAATGTTATGCCTGTAAGTTTTCGTATTTTACATCTTTGCCACGGGGATATATACATAGCCAATCCTGCATATGTGTGACGGTATGTATGTGCTCAAAAAAGGATTGCAATATAAGTGACAGTGTGTGAGTGTTCGGGAATAAATATCAACATCGGTGAGGGTGAGGGTGAATCGGTTCTATAGAAAGAGTACCAATGTGTGTGACAGTGTATTAGTGTTCAAGAATAAATATCAACATTGGTGAGGGTGAATCGGTTCTATAGAAAGAGTACCAATGTGTGTGACAGTGTGTGAGTGTTCGGGAATAAATTTCAACATTGGTGAGGGTGAATCGGTTCTATAGAAAGAGTACCAATGTGTGTGACAGTGTGTGAGTGTTCGGGAATAAATTTCAACATTGGTGAGGGTGAATCGGTTCTATAGAAAGAGTACCAATGTGTGTGATAGTGTGTGAGTGTTCGGGATTAAATTTCAACATTGGTGAGGGTGAATCGGTTCTATAGAAAGAGTACCAATGTGTGTGACAGTGTGTTAGTGTTCGGGATTAAATTTCAACATTGGTGAGGGTGAATCGGTTTACAGAAAGAGTACCAATGTGTGTGACATTGTGTGAGTGTTCGGGATTAAATTTCAACATTGGTGAGGGTGAATCGGTTCTATAGAAAGTGTACCAATGTGTGTGACAGTGTGTGAGTGTTCGGGATTAAATTTCAACATTGGTGAGGGTGAATCGGTTTACAGAAAGAGTACCAATGTGTGTGACAGTGTGTGAGTGTTCAAGAATATATATCAACATTGGTGAGGGTGTATCGGTTCTACAGAAAGAGTACCAATGTGTGTGACAGTGTATGTGTTTACGTTTACTAAACACTGTCAGTGTGTGCATGATTATTACAAAACTTCTAAGGTTGGGTTAGTATGCGTTAATATGGAACTGTGTAACAATGAACACACAATGCCCTATGCAATAATGCTTTATGTATTTTTTAATGATAGAAAGTTTATTACAATACTTATGTATATTAATAAAGCAACGTCTAGATCCGCTTGAAAAGTCATGCCTGAGTGTGATGAATCGTTAACACTGCTTGTGGCAGCGTATCAATGCGTTTGGAAGGCAATGCGTGCTTTTGGCGACACAAATATTTATGAAAACCTGACAATACGTGTTAAGGCGTATGGATGAGTATGAAAAGCCAAGTGTATTGGTGTTGATTGGCCAGCACCACGAACCATATTGCGTTAACTTAACGCTTTTGGCTCATTACTTCTGTCAATGAATCTGATACATCTCTATTCATGCCTTCTCACCACTGCGTGGGAATGAATATTAAAGACTAAAATCATTGCGTAAATCCACAATTCTGTAATTTCATTTGTAACCCCTACACCAAGCCAGCAACAAACAAGCATAACAATCTCACAAGAAGTATGGCTCATTAGGACAGCCCAAAAAGGTCACTGCATCGGGAGTAGCCACGAAGAGTAATAATATCTTCTTGAATATTATTTTATCCCTTTTCGATGAAACAGTTCTTCTACAATGGTGTGTGTTATGACTTGCTGATTGAACAAAGGCCTGGCTAGTGTAATCTGCAGAAGCCTGGCAACACAGATTGCGATTTTGCGTTCTCGGTCCACATCAATAACGCTCACGTTCAAATAGCTACTCATATTTCACACGCAGCATGTGAGATACGGTTGTCCAGTCATTACTCTGAGTGCTGTAATCAAAGCCCTGTTTTCTATCGGCTCTCACAGATACAGTTCCACCGGGCTCAGTATTACTCCATCAACAGCGGCGGGAGCATAAACACGCTTAGTCTTTGTCACAACAGCTTTTGCCATCATTCATTACACATTTGTCAATTTGCCGTAGAAAAAGTAACATGAAAGAGACAAAGTGGCTAACACAGATGAAATGTGAATAGCTAGCAATGCTTGGAACCCTGCGCAGCATTGAGGAGAACAGTCAGAACTACCAGTTACACAATTGTTGATATCTGTAAAGAGAATCAATATCTAACAATAGTTTCGAGAATTTCATGCCTAGTATAATTTCTTTGAAGTGACAGAGGCATTTTTTAGAATGAATTGGGTTGAGCAGGTTCGTCGTTGTTTAGAGCACATGGAACGAATGCCGGGTAGGCATGTCAATCGCTGGACGTCAGCTTGAAACATTATGTCCTTTCCTGAACAACAGCAGCCTTGAAGCTTTTAATTAAAGAGTTTTTACTCAAAAACAAAAGTTACTGTGACACCAATATTTTAGTGTATTTTTCAAACAAGTAAAGTTTGGTATTCAATATTGTAGTACATGTATGGAATCAAGTCACAAAAACGCAACTGCTACAGCAACAGCATGCATTCCATGCAAAAGTTGACTTTTATGCAAGCCCCATGCATTTCACTACCAAAGAATGGGTATAAAAATTCCATATGCACTGTTTAGCATCGTGCTGACAACAACCACTCAAAAAAACACAAAATTACGCAATTATTCAACATTACGAAATGCCACGCCTGTCCGAAAATGATCGTCTGCGAGCCATTGGTATGCTTGAAGCAGGATCGAGTCAACGTGATGTTGCAAGACAATTTAACGTCCACAGAAACACCGTTTGGTGTTTATTGCAACGTTGGCAACAGACGAATGCAGTCAGAGACCATCCTCGGAGTGGCAGGCCATGTGTAACCAATAATCGACAAGACAACTGGATTCGAACAACACACCTACGAAATCGATTCCAGCCAGCAACAGTGACTGCAAAAAGCATCCCTGGCCTTCGACGAATACCTTTACAAACCGTACGTCGCCGCCTCAGATGTGCAGGGATTGTCGCCAGAAGACCCGCCAGATGTCCCATTTTGACAGGAAACCACGGTCAAGCACGTCTTCAGTGGTGCAGACAGCGTCTACGCTGGACGGCCATGCAGTTGGGACAGGTTCTATACACTGACGAGTCTCGTTTTCACCTCTGCCACAGCAATGGACGGATTCGAGTGTACCGACGTTGAGGTGAACGCTACGTCAATCATGGACGAAGATTGGTTCGGGGGCGGCAGCGTTATGGTATGGGGTGAGATTACAGCAAAACAGAGGACCCGTTTGATAGTGCTAGAGGAAAATCTCAATGGACAGCGCTACCGCAACGAGATCATCGGCCCTATTGTTCTACCGTTTTTGCGTCGTCATGGCCCAGGCATTACCTTTCAACATGACAACGCCCGACCTCATATTGCTCGACCTGTTCAGGATTTTCTTCAACAAAACAACGTGAATGTCATCCCCTGGCCGGCTCGCTCCCCTGATCTCTCACCAATCGAGCACATGTGGGATGAGATGGATCGGCGCCTTCGACGTCATCAACGTGTTCCACAGACACTCCAGGAACTTCGAAACTTGCTCCAGCAGATATGGACAGATATCCTACAGGACTTTGTGCGACGCCTGGTCCATTCCATGAGACGAAGATGTGTTGCTTGCATCGCAACCAGAGGTGAACACACACGCTATTTATTTGTAAATTGACCTGATGGCATGTTCATGTGTTTTTTTTTTATGAAATCACGCATTTTCTGAAGTCAGTATGGCAAATTAAACCATTTGAACACTTACAGGAGACTTTTATCTGTTGCAAACCGAAATTGTTTCAGATTTGGTAAAAAACATAACTTTGCATTAAATCTTATTCAATGTCACAGGAACTTTTGTTGTTCAGTATATCATAATATTGTCTCTGGCAAATACTCTATTCGCACTCGGCGTCCTGTCAAAATAACGTTTATACACATACCGATGTTGACCAGATCTGATTTGAAATAGAACTGGCTTTGTTATACCGTCACTCCTGGTGTAACAACCATTAGGAACAGGTCCTTATATTCAAAAGTTGATATTCTCGGTGAAGTAAAATGGGGTTTAACGTGACGTTCAGGATTATTGCACTTTTGTATGCCGATATGCGATCATGGACATACGCCACTGAATAGAAGTGAGTGAGTGAGTGAGTGAGTATGGTTTTACGCCGCTTTTAGCAATATTCCAGCAATATCACGGCGGGGGACACCAGAAATGGGCTTCACACATTGTACCCATATCGGGAATCGAACCCGGGTCTTCGGCGAGACGAGCGAACGCTTTAACCACTTGGCTACCCGACCGCCCCCCACTGAATAGTACAATACCTGAATTATACTTTAAGACGTCAAATGGTGTTCATGCTCATTCCTCGTTTAGATAGAGAAAAAGGCAAACCAAAATCAAAGGACATTGTCCGAGAAAGACAGACCCATAAGTCATTAGAAAATCCCCGTGATGACACTAGGGGTTCACACAACATGTTCGAATGAGATTCGACAAGGTCGAAAAACAGAAATGTAATAACATAGTCCTAGACACAGCATTTTCAGTCAGGGTCACAGCCTGTGTGTCACATGGCTGGTTTAATGAGCGGATGGGGATGTGTACGGGTTTTACAGTGGGAATGGAAATGTACACCACATTATAAACATGTAAATATCAACAGAATACCCAGTCTCGATTATCCGATTCAGTTGGGCGTAAAAAGCAAAATAGCGGTGACAATTATATGAATGGATCACTGAACATCAGTGATGACACCAGACGTAAGCAAGAATGGCAAGCATGTCGTAGAAATTTATCTTTACGAGTTCACAATTTACAAAGAATTTCGGGGATTTATCTTGTGACCACCATCGCATTATCAGTGTGAAAACTCAAAGTGCAAAAATGGCAATTGTGACGTTACAAGCAAATGACGTCACACCAACCATTATGACGTCATGACATCCGTACAAGGTGACTTGTATGGGATGTTACAAAATGGCAACAGGCCAATCGGATAGCTATATTCTTTCAAGAGTAACAATAATATTTTCTTAAACTGCTATTATAGGTATTATTAAAAAACACCAGCGTTTGACATTGAAGACTGTGCGTATAAACGTAAGTGGGGGTTAAAGCAAACGTCAGTGATTCTTCGGAACCGAGCGATCAATATTACTGATCTATACTCAAACACGCTAAGCCTCTCCGTCTCTTCGATTGACTGGGTAGAAACGTCGATATTGAAATAATATGAAATACATAAAATATAGACATTCAGAACAGATGTTCGCCAAATGATATGATGCCTCAACTTTATAAATAAACAGCATGTTGTTTCGGGTCCACGTGTATGCAACTTGACACCGTTTTACGAAGCGATCGTTCGGCAACGAATACGCCGTAAGTCTGTGTTAAGTATTGGAGTTATGATCCTCATAGCGTTAAGACTCTGTCATTACATTTTCATCTAATAACTTACATATCTTCACCAATATGTTTGTCGGTCTGTTTTACCTTTTTTTTAAACATATTTTTTATTGTATTTTTAATATGTATATTTATTTCGTGTTAACGCACCTTGTTTGCCACAAACAGATGTATCAACAACTGTCTCCTTAAAGGTTCAGCAAATCCTAAGAGCTAATACAAATGTTATCTTATTATGGTATTTCATCAGTGAAAGCATATCTTTGAATAACTAAACATAGATCAATTTGCTCATCGTGTTAGATAAAATGTTTATCCTCATCTTGTGCTAATATAAACAGGATATTATCAACGAGATAACGAGTAAAGTCTAATGCATTTTGTGACGTACAGTATCATGTTACTAATGTTTGTCTATCTATTAACAAAGTGTCATCGAGGTAGATGTTCCAGAATGAAGAATTGTTATGCCCAGTGACAAACATCGATTATTTTTTCCAGATAGATTGAACGTCTCTTCGATCAGCTTTGGCGACAGATAAGACAACATCCAAACCTCCCGCAAAACATACGTGTGTTATGGTAGACATGTGAAGGACATTTCCAAATTTGACGCATCAGTTACAAAAATGTCCGGTGCATTTCCCTATTTTGACTTGTACCATATGTTCCCGTTTATTTTTCAGGTGAACAACTACCTTGCCTTTGCAGATGTACCGATTAAAAAAAATGCAGCAAAGAGGGTTTAAGTGATCCTGGCACAGTCAGGCTGGTTGGGCTCATCATCAGCTCAGGGCCCTTCTACACGCTGCCCAGACAGCGAATGGGACTTCTCCCAGGAAGCGCTGCCTAGTCAAACCCACCCAGAAGCTTTTGGAGAATATGAAGACTCACCAACACTGCAGCCTTCTTCTTTACCCAGATTGCCAGAAGGGCTGTATTCCTGGTAGCAAACCCGGCGCGGGTACTCTCCCAATGTCAGTCAACAGATTGGGATGTACCAAACCTAAGGCACCGAGAACAATGGGGAGTCGGACAACTTGGGATACAAGCGGGACATTTCGAAAGCGAGGTCCGCGTATTTGCCATGTTTTTCCTCAATCTTGTCAATCACATTAGTGTCAAAGGGGACAGAAAATTCGATGATATAAATGATTTCATTGGATTTATCAAAAAGGACAAGATCAGGTTTGTTGGCCTGGATACGTCTGAGGCTGTAAACGGGCATATACCAAACATTTTTGTATTTATGATTTTCCATGACGCCCTCTACATATCCTGGGTCGTACCATGGATGGACCTCTGAGTCAAAACCACAAGCATGGAGAAGACGGTAATTTAATTATCGAGCTACACCGCTTAAGATACTGTGTTTGTGCCAAAGCTGGGCATCCACTGACAGTGTGTTGGACAGTCTCATCAAATACATTACATAGTCTACGTTTCATATTTACATTTTGATGCAAAATCACACATTGACGGTTTCGAGTGGGAAGTGACTGGTTCTGAGCAGAAAACAGAAAGCCTTCTGTTTAACTTTTCAGGCCAGACGACTTCATCCAAGCGAAGGACTCATTGCTGATCTTCTCAACACACTGCACATAAATTCGATGCAGTAGTCATTCAGATAGCCACTCCTTGAAAAATTGTGTCTGGGCCGACTTGATGTGGCACTTCGTTTGGTTGACACTCATTTCTGTACCGTCCAGCAGTACAGAACCATCAGCAAAATCAACACCGACATTGAGAATACGTTCAGGAACATCGTTATCAGACCTTCATCATCTGTTTTATATGAATCAGTGACAGTTATGACCTCAGATGTGGTTGATTTTTTTGTTAATTGATCCCAAGTGTCACGAAATTGTCTTTTGGGTTGTTGTACATTTTTTCTTTTTCTATTTATAACTAGTCCAAGTCGGTGTATATTTGTTTTCAATCAGTAGTTCTTATATACACTATTCAAACGATGTTTAAGAACATATTACTATAGTTAATCTGTCATGAAATGAAAGATGAACTAGAGTCGGGTGTTTTTTATTTCTTTTTAGTGGTATATTTTCGATAAATTTCGTAACGAACAATGACACACAATACACCATGAAACAGTTTGCTTTGTGGATGGGGTAAATATCCAATTTCCAGTTAATTCATTATTCGAATATTATATAATATTGGAACACTGACAGGTGAACAAATAATTGCAGAACCAGCTGATAAATTATTAAACACGTCAGTGCATAGTGCACATTGTTATTGTAAAACCAATTCCTTTCAAATGCATATTTTTGCTGAATTATTTTGATTAGTTTTTGTTTTTTCATGACGCACCTGCTATTGATACAGTATAACAGATGTAGTTTCACAAGAAATATTCCACGTGTTTTTTAGTCGAATATATTTAGGTTAACTCCAAAGTCAGAAGAGGCCCACAGTTAGCTCTGCTTGTCAGGCTCGGTGGATGTGTTTTGAACGTCGCTCATGATACCAATCACTTGCCCTACTTGCATAAAGTACTGGTACAAAGCGATCGTAACACTCAGGGTATCATAATATTGGGGTATGCGTGTTAAGAACGTAGCCCTACGACGATGGTGACTGATTATAACGGCATACGTGTTACGACAATAACGCTACGACTATCGTAACTTTACATTAAGGTTTGTCATCTATAACAGTGACAGTATGATCATTGTAAGTCCATATTGGAAAATGATAGTTACGACAGTAGCGCCGTGGTGACTGTAATTCTATGTTTAAGTGAGTGAGTATGGTTTTACGCCGCTTTTAGCAATATTCAAGCAATATAACGGCGGGGGACACCAGAAATGGGCTTCACACATTGTACCCATGTCGGGAATCGAACCCGGGCCTTCGGCGTGACGAGCAAACGCTTTAAACACTAGGCTACCTGACCGCCCTCTATGTTTAAGTATCAGGGTTGCGTTCACTTTGTGCAATAATCCCCGATCATGCTCACATTTGCACTGAAGACATCAGCGAGCCTCATCTACCACGTCAGTGTATCGCCAGATAGGTCAAGGGGGGGGGGGGGGGGGGGGGGGGGGGTCACGTAACGCTATATTTACATAATGCTAATGTGATGCCATTCCTAACGGCTCACAGTTGTGATTCTACAGGAAAGGTGTTTATGCTGGAGGAAGCAGACATGCTGTAGGTAGTCATGACCCAGACCAGTCAGCTTATTACCGAACACTTCCCTGAATAAACACGGCAACATATACAGCCCACCCTCTAACCCATGCCCACCTGGTCACTGTCTGTCAGCGGGTTCACATACAGCCTATCCCGGGGGAACACGGTAACACCTGGTGGAGAGGCGAGCAAACACTGATATATCTACACGACCTACATGGATGGTACGCACGCTACACGGATCGGGCGCATACTTACATTATGTTGGCGTAGCATAAAAACATGTTATTAAACTGCTGTACAAAAGAAAGCATACACCCATGTTTGATGGTAGCTAATATGAAACAAACAAATATTTGTTACTCGATCGTGATGTTTTAGATACGGGTACAAGACACTTTTTTATGGATAGCAACTTCTTTTATTCTTTGGACGGCGCTTCAGAGCTACGTCTTGCTCCTTCATCAGGTGAATACCTTGTAAGTGCATAGAGTACATTTTTATATATCGTGATGTTCTTGACGGGTATCATGGTTGTGTTTTGGACCTTAAGTTTGCAGTGTTTTCGCAGTAACGTTTTGATAACCTTTGTAATTATTGGTGACATCTAATTTTCAGATGAATGTTTTCTTGTGCCCGGCAGTATACATGTATATCATTTGCGTTTAAAAAACCCAGAACCAATAATTGACTAATTTTTAAAAAACAAAAGCAAATTTTTTCCCTGAATATTTCCATTCATTCATTCATTCATTCCTAAATTCATTCATTCATTCATTCATTCATTCATTCATTCATTCATTCATAATATATTTGTATTGCCCTTTTCAAAATGCTGTGCTTGTAATCTACACCCCTCAATGTTCACAACAGCAATTTCCACATACGAAAATACCACAATCCTTTCGGTTGAGGGGGCGGTCGGGTAGCCTAGTGGTTAAAGGGTTCGCTCGTCACGCCGAAGACCCGGGTTCGATTCCCGACATGGGTACAATGTGTGAAGCCCATTTCTGGTGTCCCCCGCCGTGATATTGCTGGAATATTGCTAAAAGCGGCGTAAAACCATACTCACTCACTCACTTTCGGTTGAGTGAGTGTGTGAGTGGAGATGAATATATTACACTGGACCACTGGCAAACTGGGAAATTGAATGGTGACAATTTCACAAGAAGTGCCTAGAGAGATGGTATTTAATCCGATTTCCCCGCACGTTACTGATATACGTAAGCTATATAACATCGCATGTTCTAACTTATCGATTAAGATCATAACTACAAACATAACATAATACATGATGATGACAAATGAATCTGTGCCAACATCCGTCCCCACCAAAAACGTCTTCACAATCTGTATCTGTGACCTAAACACCACAGAAGCATCCAACCCATCCCTTCATATGTGAGGGTACGATGAGGTTAGCCTGGACTATTCAACTGCAATGATTAGATCAACAGAACCATGAGTCCATGCATAAGCTAGATCTTAGGTGACACACATCTCGCCCTAGACGGTTGTTTAAATCTTAGAAGCATCGCGATTGAAACCAGGCGAGTTGATAGTCTTACGTTTCATATATAGTGGAGCGTCCTTATTTCAAATTGTAAAATTCGATATATCGCTTGATCATGAGACCCTGTATCATTGTGATGACGGCTAAAGCCATATCCGAACCATGGTCTTACAACGTCGAACCGCTTAAACTGACTCGAACTTCGGATAACTCGACATATCGATGTAGACGGTTTGGCTTTATGGTTGAGATATAAGCCTTTCGATTGTTCCAATGACTTTTAGTTTAACTGTATATTCAACTCTGATTGTATGTGGTACATGTAAATCTCGAGAGCGCCCTAGTAACCGAACTTCATGAGAGAAAACGCTAGTACATGTACGTCGCACAATCTGTAAAGTAAGGATATCTCGACTATCTTGTGTCTCATTTTAATAGTTAATAAAGACTAGATCGTGTCAATCTCATATTTCGTATGTCATATTATTCATAAGTTAAATAGCTGTTGGTGTCACATAACATTTTTTTACGATTAGCAACGAACGTTTCAATTTCCAGGTGAGACATCTGAGGTCAACTGTAACATCGCTATGTAAAGAAATTCACCACTCAAAAATGTTTCATATAATTTTACTTTTAAATATAGTTGATGTCTGTTTGATACTTTTCATATCATGTGTTGGTCAAAGCGCAAACTGAAGGGTCATATATATCGCCCGCAGAGGGGGCGCCAAACGAATAACACCACGTGGGCCGCGAACGCGATGTCCTTTAGGCCACAATGCAAAACTGTGAACCAAGTCTCGTTCCCTTTTTGTCCGAATCGAATCGTCCAACCACGGCACGTTGCACGTGCGGGGCCGTTACGAAGAATAACGACTTTTAATAACGAATATTAATATTAATAAGGTTCTTCAGTTCTTCAGTGGCCCCTTCATATAATTGTTACCACTGTTTAGCCATTTACGCCCAATTGAATCTGTTTCGGTTGATAATCGAGACTGGTTATTATCTGGCGTTGACGATATATAATTACAGTGTTGAAATATGTGAGCTCATAAATGGACGTGTTTCTTTCAAGATACATTATCTTTGTTTCGACTCAAAAGATTTTGACATCAATTCTGTTTGCATTGTTTTGTCTTTTGTCTCAATGAACTTTAACAAGAAATAATTTGGAACATTTCCTATAAACATAGATAAAATGGTCGTATTTATTTAATTTTGAGGGTTTGTGTTTGAATGGCAACCGGATTGTGTAAAACATAATTCAATTACTCAGTTCCTCTGTTTGGAGTCTAGACATCGTCATGGTTACCTAGACGTTATATTCGACGGATGATTAAACTGAAGCCTGTCTGATGCTTAGCATTTGAACTTTTATTTCAAATTAAAACTTGTATAAACGATCCTGTATGTTTCACGAATTGACAGTTAAGTTTGTTATAAATTAGTCATGGATACAGTTTTATTAATTGTTTTGAAACCTCATTTTAATAAAAGTAATCTTGAAATTAACTTCAGTGAATAATTTCAATTTTCTTTGAAACTATGAGCGGTCGGTTGGATTCTAACCCGCATCCTATGATTTGTGGTTGTGTAATATTCGACCCTCGGCTACGGCGACTCATACTTGTATAATCATTAAGGTTTAGAAAATAATATCTAATATGTTGTGTTGCATTATGTTGCCTATAACTATGTTCATGTTAAAGTAATTAGATAACCCTTTGATGAGAAACACTAACAAACAAGAGAAACAGGTACATGTAGATACGTATTCAGAGTCCCGTGTTTCCTAAAGTCCCATCAGCGTGTTCTCAAAATCTGCAAGCAATTGATAAAATACACGTTTAGAACCTCACGTAATTGTGACGAGCCATGCACCATGCATTGTAAACATCAACTCGCAACCGACCATGATGCATCAGCAGCAGGGAACATTCCTCGTGCATCACGCAAGGGCGACTCTCGCAGTGTAAATACACATTACAAAGTGTTCTTGTTATTTTTATGATATTTTCCACAGAAGAATGTTTTGTCAAAGTCTAATAACTAGGGAAGTATTTTCATTTTCATGGTGGATGAATAATGTGGAGGGGTAGCCTGGAGGTTAAAGCGTTCTCTCGTCACGCCGCTATGTCCCCCGTCGTGATATTGATGCAATATTGGTAACAGCAGCGTAAAACCATACCGACTCACTTGAAACTATAAAAATACCAACTCTCATTTCAATGACTAATTATCTCTATTGAGATTTCACTTGCAAAGGCATACATTTGAATGAACGTTATGCTTTTCCGCTGTGAATCGATGGAGAGTAAATACTGGCGTCACAGACAGATGGTACTGGCTTCATAGTTACTTCGCAACTTTAAAATGTGAAGCTGTGTAATTAAACAAAAATTCTTTGACTTTCTATGCAAAACAAAATCCTATTGGAAATGACATAAATAAGAAATGTCCTCATTCAGGTATGATTGTTATTTTTTTTATATTATTTTTTTTATGTATTTATTTATGTATTTATTTATGTATTTATGTATTTATTTATTTATTTATTTATCATCATCATCATTATTATTCTGAAAAAGAGATTGAAACATTCTTCCTAATCAGTGCCAGTTACACGCAATGATGGTGTGTAGGTGAGTGATGTACGTCTTGCTCATCTCACCCAACATTCTTACCATTCGTTGAATAAATGGTGTTATACAAGAAACCCACGCAAATGTTTGATCGTAAAGCATTTAATTCGATCAACATATTATAGCAGTACAGTAAGTACAGTATCGATGCATTTACTTACGGCTACTGATGATAAATGTTACCTCAAATATGATTCAGAAATAAATTAACTTATCGAAAAATAAATATACAATATGCGTAAACATTGTGTTCAGTATCAAAATTAATTGTGATTTGGTAAAGACACAAACATCATACACATCATCCTTAAAAAAGTTTCTGTGAAGATGTTTTATACTTAAAATTAAAATGTGATGTTTCATAGATGAAATCATGCCGACTATCAATTTAAATATTCAATGGTCAAGTTGGAGGTATTTTCAATTCCATTAGTGAAATTCAGCAGTTATTCAAAAATATTGTTTCTTCAATCCCAAAGGCATGAAAACGATCTGAGGAATCACGGGGCTATCTTGACAGTGATTTCACTTGCCCATAGTTAGGGGATTTGTCGATATTGCACCCGCTGACTGAACTGGGGAATGTACACCCAGTCATACCCCATTAGACGATTACTGGTTTGAACGCCTGCAAAAATATTATATAAATACTTCTGATTTGATCATGCGGAAAACATACTGGCAAAGGTATAGTTTGAATAGAGCCGTTTTCTTCAGATGAACCTGCATCCTGAAAAGTTTCTATCTCATTTGTGGGCTATTATGCATCTTTGAAGAGAAGTCCCTCTCCTCTTCTTTGTCATTTTAAATGGTATGCTGCTGGAACCAACATCCTCACAGTAGGTAGGAATCCTCACTTGTTTGGACAATCACAGTGTAGATATTCCGATCTTCTGTGGGCAAACTCATCAGGTAGGAATCCCGACCTTCTATGGACAAGCTCATTGTAAAGACATCCCGCCCTACTGTGAACACACTCAGTAAGTAGTAATCTCTTTCCAAACAGCATGCGAATGCATGATTCTTGAATTCTGTCTCAGCATAAAAAACACTGCTTTGACAATTTCCATTCACAGAGTGAATGAAAATGTCAGAATATTTCTTATGCGCACATATTTTGAAGAGAGAAAGCAACTTACAATATGGATATTATGTATTATAATCCTAAGTAATGGCTGTATAAGCACATTGAAGTCACAATCCCAAGGACTGCCTTACATGGATACAAGAAGTTACTCGTAACTGAATTGAGAAAGTTTAATGTATACAGTCTGAGACACATCAACCCACCCTGTCTGGACTTCTGACTGACCCCAGAAGACAGGACTTCATCACGGGGCAAGAGGTTATTTAAGTAGACAACAGCAGGTGCCCCTTGGGGACATCACAACCCATAATGACTTTAGGACAATTGCAGCGACTGTAAATAGATAGTGAAGGAAGAGCCCTGATCAATCTCTGACAATCTTGTAGCTTAACGCGATTAACTCTGAAGAAATGGAATACATGTAATATTGAGCAACGTTTGAGTGTAATCTGATTTAAAACTACTTCAGTGCTTACATTGAAATTAAACATAAAGACATTGATTCCAAGACTGAATGAAATTGATATTTATCACTCTCGCCGTATTTCGAAGCCAATCAGCATCAGATATAAACTTACATCAGCTCAATGAACTTGCTCATTGCAATGATGGTCTCGACGTGTGTCTGTTAGAGATACAAATTCCTATCTCAATAGTTCCCCTATAACCACCAGGATCTACTTACTGTCTGGGAGTCAAAGCAACAGTCTCGCGATGTTCCCCAGCTTTACTTAATCAATACAAAGCAGATTTCAAGTTTTAAAATATATTAGCAAGACAGAGCTAATTATAATTCGTTTCTTTTGGAACAAGAATGTTAATGTACTTGAGGTAATTATGATTATTTGATAAACGTTTGTCTCTTTTACGTAAATAGTGTCTGTATCAAAATATACGCGGTGGTATTAAATGTATGTACATAGGCAGTGTAACGCGTGGTACTGTTATATTGGGGTTCCGGGTGAACCTTCAGTGCTTTATAGAATGCATAATGTCAGGTGGCCATCGACACTGGTCAACAAAGTCCTGTGTTTAATCCAAGGCACAAGTACGTATCCATTTTCTTCCACACTATATACACCCTAGCCAGCACTGATGCTTCCTTGCGTTAACAAGAAAATCTGACCAAACTCGTTATTGGGCAGGGGTTTCCTTACAAACATTAACAGGGGCCCGAAAAGACGAACCACTGAAAATAATTGTGTTTACAAAGGGTATTTAATTGCTGTGTCAACCTATTTAAATCAATAACCAATGAGTGATTGAAAGATCAATGTAGCCCCGAGAGGGAGATCATGTTTGGAACATTTGTTTGTGACGGGTGCCACCGGTGGGACAGGATACGCTCACCTTTTCGTGAACACCTGGTATCATTACTATTTGATAGTGATTCATAAACACATGCTCGTGATATAGTCGGAATCCTACTATCGACTCTGCTGGTGTCTAGCCGGGAGCGCCACATTTCAGAAATGGCTATTGCCGGTAGGGCCACATTTTCAGCTGAGTGCATTTCACCTATTCTAGCGGGTAATTAATTAATCCGATTACCGATACCTTTAAATGAGTGTCCCACATTTAAATTACTAAGCGTGGTGTTCTTTAGAGATACCTTTAAATGAGTATCTCACATTTAAATTACGAAGCGTGGTGTTCTTTAGAGATACCTTTAAATGAGTATCTCACATTTAAATTACGAAGCGTGGTGTTCTTTAGAGATACCTTTAAATGAGTATCTCACATTTAAATTACGAAGCGTGGTGTTCTTTAGAGATACCTTTAAATGAGTATCTCACATTTAAATTACGAAGCGTGGTGTTCTTTAGAGATCAAAGGCCGTCTTAATTGACATTGAGTTCATCCTGTTATTCATAACATATTTAAGTGATGTCGTGTTCACTCCATATCATAACCATGGCAAACGCACAAGTTCAAATAAAGTTCATTGAAAGTGTCAGAGGAGGCCAATCAAATATCTTCACCCCTAAACTTAAAATACCCAAAATAGACACAACACTAGCTAGCCAAATAAATAAACAAACCGACCCAAACATAGCTAAAACTACCACACTAGCATACATACACGAAAATTGGCCAAATTGGTGTCACATTTACACGGACGGATCCTCCGACCTCCAAACACACAGGTTTCGGAGTCCATACCACACAACCAACTAAAACCACACAATCCTTCCGACTCCCAAACAACCAATCAATATTCACGGCAGAACTAATGGGCATGGCCTCAGCCCTCCATAATCAAGAATCCAAAAACCACAAAAAAATCCTAATACTTACCGACTCCCTAAGTGGACTGCAAGCCCTCCAAAACAAAAATACCAAAAACCGACCTAAATTAATAAATCAAATACTTAAAAGCTCCAACGACCTAACTAAGGCAGGCAAACAAATAACCTTCTTGTGGATACCCGCCCACGTAGGAATATACGGTAATGAAAACGCCGATAAAGCAGGTAAACTATCCCTCAAAATCCCAGAAATAAGCTTAAACTTACCCATCTCAAAATCAGAAATTAAAAGTGTAAACAAGCAAAAAATCACCAAAAAATGGCATAACCTATATCTAAACTCAAATAGCCAAATAAAAAAAGTGCTCAGCAAACCACTAACCAAACCAAAAATTCTCCATCCATCCAAAAAAATCGACAGAGTAATCACTAAACTCCAAACAGGACACACCAACCTAAATAACCACCTTAAAAAATTTAAAAAACACACTACAGGTAACTGCCCACACTGCAAACAACCAGAAACCCCAGAACACGCACTCATCCACTGCACACACTACCTAACACATCGAACCGCATTACAAACCACCCTCAATCTAAACAAGGCTCTAACTCTAGAAGCAATACTAAACCCACAAAATAAACTAGAAAACTTCAAGGCCTTAGGCGTATTCTTAATCAAAACGGAACTAATAAAACGCATCTAAAAACACAATAACTCACCAAATCAAAATCACATAAACAAACAAACATCCACCATACCCAGCTCCCTTAGTTCTCCTCCCCAATCCCATCGGCATCTATTCCAAATCTCAAAATTCCCAAATTCTATATAAGCAACCCCTAAAACCCCCCTCTTGGGTTGCACAGACCACCTTCGCCCCTTTCGGAAACACATTAAATGGCCTGGCCGGGCCCGTGTGCGAAATACGCATCAGTCGGAAAGCGCACGTTAAATCTCCAAAGTAAGTAAGTAAGTAAGTCAGAGGAGGCGTACATTTTATACTATGATGGCTTTGCTGGATGGAATATGCTGACCACGTGGGCGACCTCCTTCATCTGCAGTTATGATCCATTATGATATTCATATGCTATTCATATTCATCAATGTAAAGTTCTGATGAATATGTTATCCTTGTTGAATAAGAAATGAGAAAACAAGACTTGTTTTGTTATATACGGTAACCTGTTAGAATCACAAAGCATGTTTTGACAGCATAGCCGCGAGAGCCACATTATACAATCACGCAACCATAACCATTGCCGGGAGAGCCACATCAATTTGGGCTATCTATTTTCGAAATGTGGCTTTGCCGGCCTGTAACCACTCTGCTTTATGCAGAGATTTCTATTGGAATGCTAGCCCATTGGGGGGGGGGGGGAGGGGGGGGGGGGGGGGGGAGGGGGGGGGTTGGGGGGGGGGGGGGGGGGTCCAGGGCATGAGGGTCCCACGCTGGCTGGATGTGTCACGCCTCAGCAGATTGCCCACAATCTTATTGATGTCCAATCATTAAATTGCATGTGCCCAGAATCCTTTGGGGATTTAAATGTTGTATTTCCGGGCAATCAACCATTGACACCTTGACCTTTGAGTGTTTTTTTTTTTATCAAATAGAAATGCAATTTATTATTTTGATAAATTAAACGATTCAAAGAGCAATACAATATTGCGTCCATTCTCAATTGATCTGGGCCCACTTGCACAAAGCGATCTTAGCGCTAAGATGATCGTAACTCCCATACTTTAGCATAGGCTCACAATAGTCTTAGCGCTAAGATCGTTTTGTGCAAGTGGGCCCAGGATATAGGACGTATTATTTAGCGTTTGGTAAACGCCTGGTTAATATGTTTCCTCTACACCTTAAACTGAACCGGTTGATGTATATAGCCTTACTCGACATGTTATCAACCTAGAGCTCAATCAATAGGTTAGCGAGTGACTGTATCACAATATCAATAGTATATCTGATTTTTATACTCTTTACTATTGATTTGGTATCATAAAGTTTCCATGATGAGAAAAAGTGTGAAATAATCAGTGTTTTCCTCTTTATTGAGAAACGGCAATAATGCTATCAAAGGACCAATCAGAATTGGCCTGGTGGAGAACATGGCGGAAGTGTACAAGATGGACACTATCGGCGTTGGTGAATAATTGTTAGGGTTGGAATAATTAATAATAGCTTCCTTTCAATGTGCTCTGTTGTGCAACGGATCCCTGAATAGATGGGGTCAGGTTACGTAGGGACAGAAGATGTTAATATTACTGACGTTTTATAATATTCTGGCACGGAAACCCAAGATGACATATCTGATTTTGTTCCAGACCTCGTCTTGGCTACCTGCTCAGTTCTGAACCATTGCGCTGCAGAGGAGGAGACATGGTGCTCTACTTTAATATGAAGTTTGTTTCGTCCGAGTATTTTATTAAGATCGGTCTGACTACCCGACTACGATTGACACAGCCTTTTCATCAAACCCCCTTTGGGATATCGGGATTGGTTCCCGACACACCGTGGTTCCCAGAGGGGGGAGAGAGACCATGGAGATTGTATGTATAATAACGCATCCCAATTGTGTAAATGTTCATGTTAATCTCCTCTGATAATCATTTTAATGCAGTGTATAAAATTATAAACATTTGATAAAATATTCAATGTGAAGTGCGATGTGCGAAGTGTGAGGTGTGACGTGCGACGTGCCTCGTGCGACGTGTGATGTGTGACGTGTGATGTGCGACGTGTGCCGAGTGACGTGTGATGTGCGACGTGTGACATGTGACGTGTGATGTCCGACGGATGACGTGTGACGTGCGACGTATGACGTGTGATATAACTATAGTCATCCTACATACGCTACAACACCACTTTAAACCACATGTTGCCAGTGGTTGTTATGTAACCAATACACAGTATAATAATTATCACAGCATCCCATGGATGTGGAACATATTGACTGAACCTGATCAAATCACCTTGCCAGGAGGCGCAACGCATAATGGAACCCCTAATGAAAGAGAGAGAAAAGACACTACCATGTCATTAAGGCCAACGCTACTTGACATAAAGTAGTTGCGTCGAAACCGATCCAGGTGTAGAGACTGTCACTGGCGATTCAATTCCCTACCAGCCACATCACGCAGCTATCACCCTAACAAACCCGGCTACAACATAAGCCGGTGTTAGCACCTCTTCCGAAGACTCCGAAGCACAAATACTTAAAGATCGGAGTTATGAGGGCTGAATGACTTGGGCCCGTTAACACCACCCTTGGCCGTAGATGGAGTTGAAGTTAATATATAATGTCTGAAAATGTCATCATGTTAGAAGCGTGGTTGTTGGATTTATGTGTTCGTACAAGGACATAGGGCCACCAAGCTGTGCCTCTGTGTGTGGAAGGATCATATTCAATCTCTATGTGATGGGATGATATCTGATTCACTTTTTCCGAGCTATGGTGATGTTATTGTTGAAGTTTTTGTGCATTTGCTATCTTAAATTGAAGATGGGTTCATCGGCGCCTCGGTATTATTATTTTAAGATAACTTGTAAATAATAATAATAATATATTGTTCTAATGTATGTATACATTATTTGTTTCTACTAATAAGAAGAGGTCAACCCGCTTATTTCATGTTGCTGTGGTTAATCTGCCATGGCGTTACAGATTAACTAAAGTAATAGGATAGAATCGAGGTCCTTAACTTCTTTTGGGTAGCATATATTTTCACCTCAATATATCTGAAATGGATATACAAGCATGTAATGTGTGCACTGTAATCCTCTACATGTGATCTGCGTTAATGGTCATGGTGCACGCATTGTGATCATAATTCAAGTATGATTTTAATGATGTCATCTTAGAATGCAGTCTTTCAGCCCACGTGTTGTGTTTGCTGAGTGGATGTGTAGTGTGTGGATGTACCAAGGGTGTTTACACTGGCCAACTCACGAAGTGAATAATTGCACATGGTACAAGATCTTTGCACGTAAGGTATCTGAAAGGTGAGACACTAGGGAACCACCAGTGTATTATATGTATAATGTTGTTCTGTATTTGTGTTTTTTCTCATACGTGTTTGGGTCACGTTATCATACGTGTTTAGGTCATGTTCTTACACGTGTTTAGGTCATGTTCTCATACGTGTTTAGGTCATTTTCTTCTACGTGTTTAAGTCATGTTATCGTACATGTTTAAGTCATGTTATCATACTTGTTTAGGTCATGTTATCATATGTGTTTGGGTCATGTAATTATACGTGTTTGGGTCATGTTATCATACGTGTTTGGGTCATGTTATCATACGTGTTTGGGTCATGTTAGCATACGTGTTTAGGTCATATTATCATATGTGTTTTGGTCCTGTTATCATACGTGTTTGGGTCATGTTATCATACGTGTTTGGGTCATGTTAGCATACGTGTTTAGGTCATATTATCATATGTGTTTTGGTCCTGTTATCTTACGTGTTTGGGTCATGTTATCACACGTGTTTGGGTCATGTTAGCATACGTGTTTAGGTCATATTATCATATGTGTTTTGGTCCTGTTATCATACGTGTTTGGGTCATGTTATCATACGTGTTTGGGTCATGTTAGCATACGTGTTTGGGTTATTTCATCATCCTTGTTTGGGTCGCATGTCGTGTACAAGTGTTATGCCCCGACATAATGTAGGTGTGAACTGAGATCATATTTAATTTTACCTACAATAATATGTTACTAGGCGATTTGTGTATATGTCCGGATTGCTTCTGATTTTCTCAGATGTTGGCATCACAGTTTCTTCCGGCACAAGTACTTATACCTGATCTGCTAAAATCGTTTTTTTATTGAAATTACATATCACATCTGAGTGCAGGCAGTAAGATCACATGTGGTGATCACATAAGATTAAGATATCGTTTGATACTGTCAAGCAGATGGAAATCCGACAAAATTGCCAAAAGCGTTGTCGTAGCGTTACAGAGAGATGACACACACAGGGAAGATTATCACACAACCCTAAGCCATGCCTGTCACTTCTGGGAGATTTAAGGCAGTGTAGAAATGTCGCTTTTAATATCCCCGACGTCAGCGGTGATGCGAAGACGCCATATCCCATCCAAAATTAGTCTTTTCCCCATTATCGGGATTTTCTGAGAGCCCTTCTCGTTGCCTGCTCCTCCACTGGCTAACAGCTCCCCTAGGCCTATCCAAACCCAGCAATCCAATTTTAGACACATTCTTGAAACTATATTTTGTAAACTGGTGCCCACCTCAGGCCAGATCTATTTTGTTCTGAGAGATCTATGCCCACATGTATCAAGCACACTGTTCCGACGTCATCCAAAGATTCATCATAGACTGTGTAGCAATGTAATGGAGAATAAGAAAGAGAGCTCGTTCTCTACATGATCCACTGCCCCCCTACACTAGAGGGGGTATTCTTTTCAAACATCCCTCCCATCCAAACTAGCTCTGAGTACGTCCAAAACCTCCATACCCAATCGCCCTCAAGCCGCGGGACAGGAAGGACTACTTTTAAGCCGGATTCTTCGATAAAGTTTCTGGGACCAGTTTGAGATGAGAGATCGATCTATGACAGGCTTATTAGATCTTCTTACAATTTTCTGTTTTGTCTAATAGCCAATTATAGACTTTGTTAGTCACAGAGGCTGCGGCCCATAAGGCACAGGTCTCCTTGAGGCTGATTATTACTGGTGGAGAGAGCTCCCTTCATTTATATGTACGGAGAGGGGAGTCAATGAAAGAAATATCCCTCTCACTACGTCAATATTCAACTTGCCCGAAAAATGGATAAATGAAAACCTTCCACATTTGTGGACATTCGATGTGTAGAAGGGACTGTGGTGTATTTGGGAACGGCAGCACACAGGAGTAGATGAGTGCGGCCCTTGTTGGAAGGATCACAGAGAATCTCCCGCCGGGTTCCCTTATCTTGGCAATAAAATATTTTAAAGATTATGGACAAATATTTACCAGCCTCTGAATCAAATGTGATTTTAAAGTACTGAACGACCTCAATAAGTGACGGGTCTTTTGAAGGATTATATCAAATCTGAAAGGAACTGTGGTTACACTCAACCTTCCCCGCGTTGTGTCTGGTAATGAATAGCGTAATGGTTCAGCAAGGTGAGCAGTTAACTCGGACGGGACGGAAATAAGCATACAAATGATGCTGACCAATTTTTTTACAAAGATACCAGAAGGTGGAGAGGTCCACATTAAAGAGAGCCTGTGTTTTGTCTTGTCTACCTACCAATATATCTCCATAACCCACCCTACGATTACCTCCTCCAGGTAGCCTCAGTAAAAAGCATCTCCTTCAGTTACCTTACCTTACAATACATCTCCTTCAATAACCCAACCTTACAATACATCTCATTATGTTATCCTACTTACAATGCATCTTCTTCAGTTACCCTGCATTACAATACATCTCTATAAGTTATCCTACCCTATAATGCACCGCCCTAGTTATCCTACCCTATAATGCACCGCACTAGTAATCCTACTGTACAATACTTCTCTATAAGTTATCCTACCCTATAATGCACCGCACTAGTAATCCTACTGTACAATACTTCTCTATAAGTTATCCTACCCTATAATGCACCGCACTAGTAATCCTACTGTACAATACATCTCTATAAGTTATCCTACCCTATAATGCACCGCACTAGTAATCCTACTGTACAATACACCTTATAAGTTATCCTACCCTATAATGCACCGCACTAGTAATCCTACTGTACAATACATCTCTATAAGTTATCCTACCCTATAATGCACCGCACTAGTAATCCTACTGTACAATACATCTCTATAAGTTATCCTACCCTATAATGCACCGCACTAGTAATCCTACTGTACAATTCATCTCTATAAGTTATCCTACCCTATAATGCACCGCACTAGTAATCCTACTGTACAATACATCTCTATAAGTTATCCTACCCTATAATGCACCGCACTAGTAATCCTACTGTACAATACATCTCTATAAGTTATCCTACCCTATAATGCACCGCACTAGTAATCCTACTGTACAATACATCTCTATAAGTTATCCTACCCTATAATGCACCGCACTAGTAATCCTACTGTACAATACATCTCCTTAAGTTATCCTACCCTATAATGCACCGCACTAGTAATCCTACTGTACAATACATCTCTATAAGTTATCCTACCCTATAATGCACCGCACTAGTTATCCTACTGTACAATACATCTCCTTAAGTTACCTTCTGTAAATCTCTATAAGATCGTTTCCTATAGGTTGTTGGTTTGTTAAAGTTCGGAACGAACGGGAAAGAAGCATCGCCCATCTACAGTAATGCCACTCATCTGTTGTACAGTCCTTTAGGTTGAACACGCTAGATAATGGTTTTGTGTACACATATATCACAAACACAAATGTGTGAGATTTACAACCATTAGGGAAACCATAGATCATGTTTAATGATGCACCGATACGTGATTAACGTCGCCGTGACGTCTTATTGACGTGGCCAGTTGAGTGTCATACAACACGGCCGGCGACGAGTGACACCAGGCTTCATTGCACTGAATGAGCTTTCAACATACAATCAACACTCATCTGTACTCGCAACCCTAAACCACTTAACTCAATCTGGAAATGACAGTTTTATTTCACAGTTTATTCAAATGGCGTAAGACGAGGGTGATTGATGCTAAAGAGTCTGTCTTGCGTCACAGAATGGTGATCTGTAACCCCACTGGACCAGTGATATATGACCGCATTAGCGTTTATAACCATTCGTCAACTTCCGGTATCTGCGCGTTGGAGTGACGCGAGTGAATGACGATGGAAGGGTCGTAAAAATACTCAGGCCATACATTGTCAAGTCTCCCAATCTGATCACTATAGTAACAGCCATCAACACACTAGCGTACAGCACGTATGCATTTGCATTTGTATCATCACATTTGCTTAACGTTGTTTGTCATTTAATCACAATGCCATCATAAATAACCGTGTAATTGTCAAAGGAATAGTGTTTGACGTATAAACCCGTGAGAGTATTGTATCGACGTCGTGCATGAATCGTTGTGTCGTGATGTTTGCCAGTTCATTGTTTGACATCATGTTATTTATGTTTGATAAGTTTGACCTCACTTATTATTATCATGACGTCGTGTACAATCCTGCCAGATCATGTTTGACAACATGTTATTTATGTTTGATCTTAGCTTACATAACATTATATAGAGAATCTTTTGTGTCTTTTGATATCAAATATATCACCATGAGTTGATAAAAGTGGAAAAACGAATGACGTCATAATGGTCTGCAAAGCATTGTGATGCAATTTCCTTGCAGCGATATCTACAATGTACATGTACATCACTACCATCTACAATGTAGATATCGCTTGATCTCACCCCAGCGATATCTCATGTGGGAGCCAGTTTGGATGATAAATTGACGTTGTGTACAATCTTGCCAAATCACTGTTTTGACATCATGCAATTTATGTTTGATCTCACTTAACATTATATTGACGTTGTGTACAATCTTGCCAAATCATTGTTTTACATGACGTAATTTATGTCTGATCTCACTTAACATTATATTGACGTCGTGTACAATCTTGCCAAATCATTGTTTTACATGACGTTATTTATGAGATCTCACTTAACGTCATATTGACGTTGTGTACAATCTTGCCAAATCATTGTTTTACATGACGTAATTTATGTTTGATCTCACTTAACATTATATTGACGTCGTGTACAATCTTGCCAAATCATTGTTTTACATGACGTTATTTATCTTAGATCTCACTTAACGTCTTATTGACGTTGTGTACAATCTTGCCAAATCATTGTTTTACATGACGTTATTTATGTTAGATCTCACTTAACGTCATAGTGACGTTGTGTACAATCTTGCCAAATCATTGTTTTACATGACGAAATGTATGTTTGATCTCACTTAACGTCATAGTGACGTTGTGTACAATCTTGCCAAATCATTGTTTTACATGACGTAATTTATGTTTGATCTCACTTAACATTATATTGACGTCGTGTACAATCTTGCCAAATCATTGTTTTACATGACGTAATTTATGTTTGATCTCACTTAACATTATATTGACGTCGTGTACAATCTTGCCAAATCATTGTTTTACATGACGTAATTTATGTTTGATCTCACTTAACGTCATATTGACGTTGTGTACAATCTTGCCAAATCATTGTTTTACATGACGTAATTTATGTTTGATCTCACTTAACGTCATATTGACGTTGTGTACAATCTTGCCAAATCATTGTTTTACATGACGTAATTTATGTTTGATCTCACTTAACAGTATATGGACGTCGTGTACAATCTTGTCAGATCATCATTAAACTTATGTTTGCTACGTTTGAAGTCACTTAATATTTTAACGGCACTGCATACAATCCTGCCAGATCATTGTTTTGGCACCATGTAATTTATGTTGTACGATGATACCATGGACAAACATGTGAGAAACGTGTATCGACGTCGTGCCACTAGCATGGTTAACTCACTGGTGGACGAATGGTGTGATTATGTCGTACAATCCCATGTACAATATACTTGTTACATTGTATGGACGTCATGCAAGTGATCTCATGTAGTGTTGTGTTAATGTCATGTATACCTTGTTCTGATGTCCTGACGTCTCGACGTCTCGAGCTGTAACGAGGTTGTCTGAAGGGTACTTTAAACACCTTCTTAAAACCCTTTCGATACTGCCTTATAAAGATATATACAAATGGTCTAAGTTCTAACACCAGAAGACGCGTAATTGTAATCTGAGCCCAAATGTGCCACAATGAACGTCATAAAACATAGTACTGTTGGAAAAAGAAATAAATCGATTTTAGGCCCTCACTTGATGCAGTTAAATAAACCCCGTAATTTTCTAAATAATTTGGCCGGTGGCTTTATCAAGGCAAGCATCTGTAAAAATAACATTTACACGACGTAAAAGAAGTAACGACTGAACGACACGAACATGATAATATTGTGTTGTGACAGGTTACCAGGTGATGCGCATTGTCTCACGCTCTCATTTCACATCTTCTGTGAAAGGACACTAAAGATTTTAATACATCGGTGCAATGGTAACAATTATATATCTTCTTTGTTGTGTAAGCACAAAAATCAAAATGTTGTTATGCAATATTTCAAATACACTTCTTCTCCTATAAATGCTCATGTAATAATAACTTTGTTAATTAGATATTTATATGATTAGTACATAAAACTTTTAACGCTGACAATTAAAGGCCAAATAGGCATTTATTTCTATTTCCGACAGCACTTCAGTTACAGGTGATCATGTAACGATGTGCTGGGGTAGGTTCAAGGGGCCCGTTTCACAAAGCTTTCTCAGCTCTACGACCGTCGGTTGTGGGTTTATGTTAGTTTTTAGAATTACGAACGCTTTGTGAAACCGGACCCAGGTTAATATCGAGACAAGCTTTGCATCTACTCAGTTTTAGGGAAAGATTGCAGATCTTTTGTCAAATTGAATGATTATGTTAATGTACTGAATGACTATCGATTTTTTCAGTTTGCCAAATAGGATTGTTTCCGTGGGGTCATTGGTAAACCTTCGTAACCCTTAACAATAAAAGTGAACGATTTAGCGAGAATCATGAAAAATATTGAATATTTAAGCTGCATGCACCTCATCAGATAAAAAACTTATACAAAAGTTATACGAACGTTCAGGACATAAAAATAATAATTATAATCATAATCCTATTTGAAAATATATCAACATTACCAGACGTTGTATATTATAAGATTATATTTGCCACGATTAATCAAATATACCTGATATATCTAGTGTCATTGAACAAGGATAACAAGAGTGTTGGCACCGCCTGTTGCTCTCTGATGGTGTGAGAGCATGCCATATTGTCAAAACATTAGCCACCGTTGATGGTGCGTTGCCTCGTTACACAGCTGTGTACAACAGGCACATTAGAATGATTGTTAGGTCCGACAAACACAAGCGCCTTGTTAGGAGTAGTGTTTTTTGCGCATCAGGATAAGGTATTAAAGAAAAGTTTGTAACGAATTGTTACTGTAACCATTAAAATGCTTGTTACAGGCATGTATCAGATATATAATACTTTTTAAAAATTATTATTTTTGGTATGATAGTACGGTGGTCAATATGTCTCCAATCCCTGCATATCCGCCATCAATGATTTCAAAAGAGACGAATCCTGACCATGAAAACACATGTCAGATGAATGAAAAGGATTTGTGTGGGAAATATATCAGACATACTACTCCCATAGTATTGCATGTGGTTGTAACATGGTCGAGGCATTGACTAGCTTATTAGTAATGACAAATGTGTGCGAATTGAAAAGAGATATTTTTATATGTAACACACGAGAATTTAACAGGAATTCAGCTTACCCCTCTTTTGTCGCCAGCCGTGATATAGCCAAGTAGTGGTAGACCCAGACCCTTAGCAACTACAGACACTGCTTGGATAGTTCCACTTGTACCAAACGCCAACACAAATGAAGCTTTGGTGTTGGTGATGTACGCTCCCAATTCGGGTAAATCCTGTGGAACCAACCGATCCTTAATGTACAATGATCCGTTGATATTGTACTCGCAGCCCTGTTTAAGAAATCCCACGGTGTTTTCCAGGAGGTCGACGCTGTTGGCACAGTGGGCGGAGGTGGTAGCGTCACACACCACCACCACAGCCACTTGAGAGGCTGAGTTCCAAATTTCAGCAGAAGTATCCGTGAGAAGATTCGCGGATAGTAACATCAAGATAGCGAACATTTCATCCAGGCGTGTCACCTCGGTTGGCACCGTCCTCGCGTCGTCGTCGACGTCGTCGCTCGTGAACCGCACCCAAATGAAGAAACATCAGAGGTAGCGAGTTCAACGCCTGTAGTCATCGCTTGACAAAAGTTTATAACTCAAACAAACTTTCTTGTCAAGAGACGTCAATATGTTTTCCTAAAACCATCCTCCTTAGGCAAGGATCTTTATACAATCGTTAAGTCCCGAGCGGCGTAACACTAGTGCCGGCTGTAGTACAACTCGCTCCTCAACTGCCAATATATCCGGTTGTTGCTCATTGACGACTCGCGGCCGATGAAGGCAGCGGCCAGCCAGGCAATGTTGGAAGGATGGGAGGATTGAGCGCACTCGCATACCCAGGCTGGCGCAGAATCTTCACACGGATAGCGGGAGGCACCTGGCTCTGTGATCGATACATGTATATATCGACAGTCGTTCGGCGGTCAGACAGGGGTGGGAACTGGACGTCGATAGCCAACGACCATTCGCTTATGTGCGGGGAAGCAACTGGTTGTGGAATTGGTCGTTATTGCAATAGAATAGCTAATAAGCTGTAAATACTGGGAGAAGAAGCATGGCA
Organism: Haliotis rufescens; assembly: GCF_023055435.1. NCBI lineage: Eukaryota > Metazoa > Mollusca > Gastropoda > Lepetellida > Haliotidae > Haliotis > Haliotis rufescens. Next base: position 9,529,697 of record NW_025963890.1, read on the forward strand.
ACGCAGGTATTGATGTATGAACTAAATTGCAGATTCATTCAATCATCGCGTACAATACAGGCCTGATGTAAGGCACCTGTTAGGCCTGTTAGATAGAGGATTGGTTTAGTGACTGGGAACACTCTTCCAAGCCATCGTGGAATGCCCATTAGGATGTGTGGTCGATACAGCATTTAAACTTTTATCCCTTGCATAGATTCGCAAGTGGATCTGATTTGGATGCCTTCATTTAAAATATATTGATGCGTGCATTATATATATGTATTATATATGAAGTCATGGTTAAATATCACTTGATGACATCGAGAACCTGCACTATATATTCACAGTGTGATTAAGGTGTCGTGATATGCATGCCTGGCATATAAAACAACTGTTAAAAGCATAAAAAAACTAGTTATATATGTACCATCAGTATTTAACGCGGTTTTTTGTTATGTCAAGCTAAAACAAAATTCACTTTGTTCAAAATGGTGTATAACAACGACCTTGAATAGACAGATTGAAATGTGTTTTTTTTTCACATTCTCAATAAGTTGGATTGCGTTATCTGTAACCGTATAAAAAAAAGGAGCGTTAAGTTACAACAAATTATTCATTCGTTCCTTTGAATCTTGAAGTTCTCACCCATTTCCCCCCTTTTTTTAGAGACATTGCTATAAGATTTCGTGACTAGTTTCAGTTACTGAATTATTTACTTTGTAAACCGCAAATCATTACCTGGCTAAAATAAAGTCTCTGCTTAGACTCAGTAAAAGTCGAAAACTGACATTTAAAATATTTCTTACATGATAATAATCATTTCATCTGTTAATAAGTTAAACATGTTTTCATTGTTAAGCTAAAATTGAATTTGTAACCATACGTGTAGCATGATAATTCTACAGTCTTTGACGGGCATGTAGAAGTTGCAAGGTCCATGTATTCTTGATCATTCTTTTTTGACAAAACTAACGCGCACTGGTGTTAGAGAAGGTATAATAAATGAAGCGGCATGGGTTGGCCAAGCGACAGAGTAGATTGTTGGTACAAATAGAGAAATATACTCAAGTATTGTATTTTAAATCAATGCATTTTACTCGCATATATGAGATATTATATTGATGGTGCGGATCACAGCTACATTTAAATGTATATTTCATTAAAGTCGTTATCACTACACCGCCACCATGGATGATCGATACTGGTTGTTCTCTGACGTTGATATTTTGTATTTGTGCACCTCATGATCTATAGACAAGTCAAGTTAAAAGTATCTTTGAAGTAATGTATTGACCACAGGATATACGCTTGCCACCACAAGAGTGAAGGTCTTGATTTAACACGAAATTGTCATGAACATTTTATTACTTTTATTAATTCATATCATGGCGAGTCATTTTAATGTGTTGAAAAGTCCGAAGTAGCGCAGTGGACGTTTGTCAGTTCAGGAAAACTAACTGGTGTGAACTAACTGACACACGAAGGATCAGAGCGAATCTTGGATAAAGTGTCACTTGCTCGACATTTTGTAAGTCCAAATTGATAAATGGGGAAGTCTTGAAACCATATGTTAAGTGGATCTTTACTGAAGTACGAGTGTATTTTGCAATTGTCAGTTAGTTGCCAGAGTACGTCATTGTTGACGATGGTTAATTGTATGATGGTGTCCAACAGGCGGATCCCGGATTGAAATATAAACCGTCAAGGCCAGAGAATAACCAGTCTCGAATATCAACCAAAACAGATTCCACTGGGCGTAAAAGGCCAAACAAAGATGAAAATTATATCAATGGATCACTACAAATGAGTGATGACTCCAATTGTTCGCCAAAAGGTCAAGCATGTCCTGCCCCACCGGCAGCACCTGCCGCTAACACATTTTACTTTTAAAAAGTGAGTGTTTGTTGTATGACGCCGCAAACAAGTACCTCACAGTACTCTAGCTATTTATATTGTAAGGTAAATTTACTGACTCAATATACAGGCGTTGTCAAACGCATATACAGTTATGTACAGTCAATAACAATAACAACAACAAAATTACCTGCCTCACACATGCAGTCAGTATTAGTATTGCTAACAGACATAAGTCAAATGAATAGAGGCGACTAACGGGATCGGGTGGTCAGGCTCGCTGACTTGGTTGATGTATGTCATCGATCCCAATTGCTTGGATCGATGCTCATGATATCAATCACTGGATTGTCTGGTCCAGACTCGATTATTTACAGACAGCCGTCATATAGCTGGAATATTGCTGAGTGCGGCGTTCAACAAACAAACAAACAAATTCAAAAGATATGTAAATATTCATAACTAAGAACGAGACAAACCCCCGAGCTCACTGCCCACGCTCTGTCTATAATTAGAGTGCTAGCCAACTTGTGAATGGTATAGGTTTCCATTATGCAACAAAAAAAAGAAGGCCACATTAGGGTTCATCCGATATATAACTTGTCTACCTTTGAATGTATTACAAATCTGACCATGATAGAAGTTTTTAAAATCAATTTTAAAGTTTCGAACTACACATGTATCAATGCGACATTATGTGAAATAGGAGGTCTTATAACCTCATGAGCATATATTTGACCTTTTTACCTATATCGTTGTGCATGTATGTCACTACAGTGCAGAAAGTACATTTTAGTCACAACCAAGGCATTTATTGATGCATCTAATGCGGCAGTTCAAAATCAGTTCACATCTGATCGACTCTGTGGTACTCAACGGTTATTAGACATTACTACTTTGTGAGTGATGACTGATGAGCGTTTTGATGGATTACAATAATTTTGATAGAATGGTTGATGAATTATTCACAATGTAAATGATTGTAGTTATGATTTACTGGCGTGGATGAACCTACTTGTACATCGACCTGGGCCCATTTCCTCTCGGGGTAGAGTCGACTTGGCATTGTTGAAACACGTCCAAATTCATGGCCTTTAGCAGAGTCTACTTTGTATGGAGGGAGCTAGTTCAACACTAAAGCCTCATAATTAACATGGGGTCGTTGTGTTGTTGGTTGCTGTCACGGGGTGGTCATAATGAACATGGGGTCGTTTTGTTGTTGGTTCCTTTCACGAGGTGGTCATAATGAACATGGGGTCGTTTTGTTGTTGGTTCCTGTCACGGGGTGGTCATAATGAACATGGGGTCGTTTTGTTGTTGGTTCCTTTCACGAGGTGGTCATAATTAACATGGGGTCGTTTTGTTGTTGGTTCCTTTCACAGGGCGGTAAAAATTAACATGGGTTCGTTTGACGCCGCAAACAAGTACCTCACAGTACTCTAGCTATTTATATTGTAAGGTAAATTTACTGACTCAATATACAGGCGTTGTCAAACGCATATACAGTTATGTACAGTCAATAACAATAACAACAACAAAATTACCTGCCTCACACATGCAGTCAGTATTAGTATTGCTAACAGACATAAGTCAAATGAATAGAGGCGACTAACGGGATCGGGTGGTCAGGCTCGCTGACTTGGTTGATGTATGTCATCGATCCCAATTGCTTGGATCGATGCTCATGATATCAATCACTGGATTGTCTGGTCCAGACTCGAGGTGGTCATAATTAACATGGGGTCGTTTTGTTGTTGGTTCCTTTCACAGGGCGGTAAAAATTAACATGGGTTCGTTTTGTTGGGGGGGGGGGGGGGGGGGGGGGGGGGGGGGCACTTGAGATAGTCTTTGTTTTATTTGGTACCTTATAGTTTGTTGCGAGGAATCATGTTCACATGGGACAGTCTCTGTTGTGAACTACTTTTTACCTTCTTTGGGGTATACAATGTACAAGCGTTAATCTTTGTGAACTGGCTACCATCCACTCTCCGCGGTGAATCATTTACACATCGGATAGTCGTGCATGTTCCCTCAGTACCATCTATATTTTTAACCCACACAAATATAAGTGTTGAAATTGTCGCACTTGAAAAAACGTTGCCATAGTCAATATAGCCGTTCGTTGGTGTTTATCTTTCCTTTTCCTTGCTATATCCTGATAGTTAATCAGTACTGACGTTTAATGCGATAGTAATTATTTTTGGGAGAATAAGTTACAAGCAACTCAGAATAACCGATTATCTGTCTCGTTCACAAACTCTTTACAAACAATGATAAAAATGGAACAGCTGTCATTATGCTCACTGAGAATTATTCAAGCTAATTTCACCTAAATCCGCGCCATTATTGGTAATAGTATTCAGTAAAACCTTTGTTCTGAACAATTTGAGCCCGCCCCATTCCGTACTCTATATCATGGGGTAGCTTCACACACTTTGCATTAGGAACAATGCAAATAAATGGAACACACAGTCTATACATGAAACACGTGGCACCATTTAGAATCAAGTAAATACCTTTTTATACATTAACGACAGCTGTGGTGAAAGCTACCAATTGACATACTCTAGCTGTTATTGCCTGGCCACTGATTTATTGATGTGTAAACTAATGTACACACATACACTCCGTCACCTAAAACAGAGTTAGCTGATATACGATGACCTTGTGATACAATCCATTAATATAAACGTTATTATTTATCTAAATGAACCAATTTTGGATATGCTGAAGTGACACATTGTGTTCTTATCTCCAGTGACAATTACGGCTTCCCTACTTATACCATACGTTCCCGTGTTTGTTCAGGTGAACACTTGCTTTGCCTATGCATGTGTCTGTGACCCGTGCACCGGCGGGGCAGGATACCTTTTCACAAGCACCTGGTAACATCAGTAATTGATTTTGAATCATAGACACATGAATAACCTCATGAATATGGAAACGGTTTTGTCGCTTTTATTTACTGCATAGTAGTCGCCATTGATTCAGGATCAAACTGATGCATGATCTAGATGCTTCATTTTCAAAGACAGCCACGACGAGCTTATACTTATCACGAACACCTGGGCCCACTTGCACAAAGCGATCTTAGCGCTAAGACTATTGTAAGCCTATGTTAAAGTATGGTAGTTACGATCATCTTAGCGCTAAGATCGCTTTGTGCAAGTGGGCCCTTGTGTCCCTAATTTTCAGTGATCCATTCATACATTTTTTACCGCTACTTTGCCTTTTGGAATTTTGTTTCGTCGGATAGTCGAGACTGGTTTTTCTCTGGCGTTGACGTTTTATATCATATCTCAGCGGGATCTACATAGCAGGAGCTCGGGTATATACTTAGAACCCTTATTTAGTTGATCCAGTTGGAGAGCTTCTACTTTGCTTCATGTAAATCGCCATATTGACGACGCCCTTGGTGGCTGTTCTACAGGTTCTATCGGAAGGGCCCTACTCAGAGGATGGGTACTCCCTGACCCCGGTGTAATGCAAGTAACCATTTCTGAGACCCATTACTTTATATTGTAAAACGTCAGTGTGCGAAGATCTGCCACGAGTAAACAATAATTTACGAGACATTAACAACAATCCATATGATGGAACTACTCAGCCATTGATTCAATGCTTAAATCCATACGGTAATCATTAAAAGGTTCTGTTAGGGATCCACGAACACAAACATTCCTCTCAGTGAAATGGACCCGGAAGTGACCTCTCAGTGAAATGGACCCGGAAGTGACCTTAGATTCCTGAATCATGAGATTCTCCTACTGCCTGAAAGCCTGGGTATTATGCTGGCACTCTCCAAGACCAACAGTTGGCTTCATTTTCTCAAAGCCCTCAAATGATCTTATAAAAATCAATTCAACACTTTTTGAAGGGACTATCCGAGCATACATTTAAAGTTTACCTTTGTTTATGATGACAAATGTCGTAATTTATACTCAAATGTCATTACCAACTGCCTAAGAACACGTTTAAGCGTTACATCTGATTTGTGGTAGCAAGTTTATGTTATAAATGTAGCATTTGATAGAAGTGTGTGTGTTTGTGTGTGTGTGTGTGTGTGTTTGTGTGTGTGTGTGTGTGTGTGTGTTTGAGTGTGTATGTGTGTGTGTGTGTGTGTGTGTGTGAGTGAGTGTGTGTGTGTGTGTGTGTGTGTGTGTGTGTGTGTGTGTGTGTGTGTGTGTGTGTGTGTGTGTGTGTGTGTGTGTGTGTGTGTGTGTGTGTGTGTGTGTGTGTGTGTGTGTGTGTGTGTGTGTGTAGTCATGTCAACGGGTAAGCAGATGCTGTTTAAGGTCGTAGTCAGCAATATTCCAGTTGTATGTAAATAATTGAGTCAAGACAAGACATTCCAGTGACTTAAAACACGGACAACGATCTCCGTCATCGGGCCACGATGATCAGCCAAGTTACTGAGCTGATCATGACAACTCAGTTCTCATTAGCCTTACAAGAAGAATGGGATACCGCGGACCTATTCTCCACCTGAATAGTCACGGTGTCCTCCTTATGGCAGAGGTGGTGCATACATCTATCACAGACAGTGTACACATATGTCAATATCAACGAAACAGAAACCGCCCTTCTCTAATTCCATCTGTCTCTCCCGTCTTTGAATCGGACATTGACTTGTAGATTGAAGACGTCAATACCATAACCCATATGAACACACCAGTTTACTGCAACATTTTCAGATCTGATTTTATGGAATACAACGATCAAAGTCTTTTTTGACGTCACGATCCAGTTTATTCACCGCGTCTTGGTCAGGGCGGCTGATTGGCACAGATATGTATGTCACTATATACTAGAATAAGGACGTACCTCAATATCAACGAGACAGAATCAGTAGACAACAACGAGTACCTTTAAGAACATAATATCAGAAGGCTACAAGATTAGTTTTCAGTTCAACAGTTGGCTTTCACATACTTTAATTGTTAACGAATTCAGTGTGTACCCAATCTAAATGAATTATCGTGAATTTAACTGGTGTAAGATCAAGTATTGGTCAAAGGTAATATTTCTGCACGAAGCTGTGCTCGTTTAGGAGATTTATTTACATGTTTTCTATAGACATGTTATTCACTCTCAAAACACTTTCTCTGTGCACTCTAAGAATATGTCACCTCAACAACGATTACAAGTTTAGAACACGACTCGCAGCACTTAGAGGGGTTGTGAGGTAGCCTAGTGGTTAAAGCGTTTGCTAGTCACGCTGAAGGCCCGGGTTCGACTCCCCACAATGTGTGGAGCCCATTCCTTGTGTCCCCAGCCGTGATATTACTGGAATATTGCTAAAAGCGGCGTTAAAAACCAAACTCAATCATATTATGCAATGGAGTTTGACATTGTGTTAGACGAGAGAAGCTTTGTTTACACGGCTATCAGCGTAGTACAGGTATATCAGTGTTAAGATGCTACAGGATCTGTGACGCTCCACCTCAGATCATCGGGTGCAGAGAAAAGCGTGAAGCCGAGCTGAGATCGCCGCATTGGAAGCCTAGAGCTGGGGTCGCTTTCTCAGACCGCCAGGTGTAATGCTTTGAAGCCTGAGATCGCATCACCTGTACCATCTGTGCACAGCCGTGTAAAATTTATGACGTGCGTTTAGAAACAATGTTATCTCTTGAACATGCATGTTACTGAATTTAAACACTTGCTTTCATCTAGAGACAATTTGAATATACATGTGTGTGATATCCACGTGATGCAGCTGTTCTTCCTTCTCCTGTTCTTTCCTAATTTCCTTTCCCTCTCCCTCCACTCTTTCCCTCCTTTGTCGACCCTCCGCTCTATCTGCGACTTTCTCTGTCTTTCTCACTGTGGAGTGTTCAAGTGATGTAAGTGGCCACAAATCCTCTATTCTGCTAGTGGTTGGTTCGAATCTGAGATTGATCCCAATCATGATATTAATCCGTCAGCACCAGGTCATGCACCAGTTGTTTATAAAAGCGACAAAACCCTTCCCATATTCATAGTGAGTGAGTGAGTTAAAGTTTAACGTCACATCGGCAATATTTCAGCCATATCGTGACGATCCCATTTTCATAAGAAATCCCTGCTAAAGGCAGTCGATTGCACAATTCTGACTATATCATGAGCATGTTGGTTGGTTGGTTTGTTGTTTTACGCCGCACTCAGCAATATTCCAGCTATATGACGGCGGACTGTAAATAATCGAGTCTGGACCAGACAATCCAGTGATTGACATCATGAGTATCAATCCACGCAATTGAGATCAATGACATGCTTCAACCAAGTCAGCGAACCTGACCACCCGATCCCATTAGTCGCCTCTTACTACAAGCATAGAAGGGGCGGTGGGGTAGCCTAGTGGTTAAAGCGTTGGCTCGTCATGTCGAAGACCCGGGTTCGATTCCCGACATGGGTACAATGTGTGAAGCCCATTTCTGGTGTCCCCCGCCGTAATATTGCTGGAATATTGCTCAAAGCGGCGTAAAACCATACTCACTCACTACAAGCATAGAAGTCTTTTACGACAAGTATGGGTTGCTGAAGGCCTATTCTACCCCGGATGAGCATGTGTTTATGAATAATTATGAGTGATGATACCGGAAAGGTGAGCGGATCCTGCCCCACATGTGGTACCCGTCACAAACACATGTTCAACGATCCACAAGGTAACCTCCCAAAACCCCTACATCCCATTTCCCCTACAACTTAAGACAACAAAGTTCACGGTCCATGGCACTGCTAATCCCTAGTCTGTTACCTATTTCATACAATGGAACAACCCAAGAAACTCGAATAGATTGAGATAAATATTTAATTACGATTACGATATTATTCAAAATTCATAATACATTATAATAAAATGTTCATTTTTCAAAATTCATAATACATTATAATAAAATGTTCATTTTTCAAAATTCATAATACATTATAATATAAATCGTCTCATCTCAGTTTCTCAGTGTAATAATTGTTTCTTCCTATTGTTATTTTTGTAATTTCTAAAAATTGTCTTCTCATCATACAGGCATCTTTCATTACACTTACATTAATTTTATTTTTTTTAACTTTCCTTTAAGTCCCCTAGTCCCCTAAAGCTCTACCCCTTTCATTTCTACTACCTCTACTCCAGACCTTAATCTCTCCTTTAGGTGAGTTCATAATGCCAGACAGGTAAATGCCGCGTGTTGTTTTAACTAATTGTAGGGGAACTGGGTTGTAGGGGAAATGGGATGTAGGGGTTTTGGGAGATAACCATCCACAACGATGCGGCCTCTCGGGGTTACATTGATCTGTCAATCACTCATTGGTGTTTGATTTAAATAGGTTTGCACAGCAATTAAATAAGCCTTGGCTCTTGTTCACAAAGAAAATTTATGTGAATGTGTGATTTGGGGGGTATATACACACCAAGCATGTTTATGTGTCACTGGTAACGTGTGGAATTTGTTCCCGAACGCGGTAATTGGGGTTCAAATGGGATTTATAGCAACAGAAAATATGAAGTTAATTTGCTTCCTGTTAATAAAATAGGTTATCCATGAAATGTATTGACCTCGAAGTGGTGAAATAGAATACCACGATTCGTCAGTGGTTTTAACGTTTATACATCAAATAGTCATTTAGCTGAGCGGATGCTACAGGAAATTGATTTGATTTGTACAATTCCATATATCGCTGAGAAGCTGAATATCGGCTGTTTTCAAAATATTGACTTTTTCATACTTCAGAAGCATCCTGAAGTTGGTGTTCATGCATAATACATTTTTATCAAATGAATAGATTTTTTAGCAAAAGTAACTCTTAAGTTCATGTTCAGTTGATCATAAGGATTCGTATGCTGTTTAATGGTAAAATGCTTTTTATTTTCTAATTTGCAGCATGTTTAATATCAAAACAAATCGGGTTGATATTTGTTTCCATATGATTCACACAAAGACAGAAGTAATTTGTCTGCTATTTATCTACTTCTATTTGATTTTCTCTTTTGTGCAAGTCTGTTCTGGCAATCACGAGGGTCCTTCTGTTATAGCGTAATGAGATCTTAAGTTCACAATTTGAGGTGTCTTGTCTATATTTCTCAAGTTTAAACGATCCTATTTATTTTTTTTATTTTTTTCGATATCTTTATTGAATATTCTTATGAATATTTAGTGGCTAAATTACTTTTTGGTGTTTACAACTCAGAACTATCCAAACAGTTTCTCTCTATTAACAAAGTACGCATGTGTATGATCAGAGGATTGAGTGTGGTACAGTTCAGCATTTCTCATCACCGTTTGCGTTTGCCAAAGCTATACTGCTTAAAAGAAAGACTTGAAATCAATAAATATACATACGCATTACATTCAATTCTGAATACTTAAATACCATAAAACGCAGTCTTTGTTCAAGCACCATAAAGAGGAAGTAAATCAGAGATGACGTCATGCACATATATCACCACTATGTCTACAGTAGCCCCGTAAAAATGAGCATTCCAGGAAATCCTCAATCAGAGCGGATCATTCCAACCGTTGCCCAATTACCATTATCCAAAGTTCCGCCAACGCAGGGGATCCAGTGCTGTTGTGCCAGTTGCCGGGGTCTAGTGGCACTAGGTGTATATTTTTTACAGACCAAGGCAAGCTTCTTTATACCAATTATCACGAACGCAGAACGATGGCTGACATGACGGTCATTCGAACTCATTTTATGGCGGTAATTATGTAAAACGCAAGAAAACTACGCCAACGTAGACAAAATTCATCAAGCTTAAAACCACGTTTGACGGAGAGTGCAACGATGCTGAAGAAATCTATATGGTTGTTGTCCCGCGTCTTATGCTTCCTCCAACCCCCCTATCTGTAAAGATCTGGGTTAGAATTCGCCTTCAGTAACCCAGCCTTGGTCCGACTTGCCGACTTGGTTGACGCATGCCATTGTATCCCATTTGCGTTGGGGGGCACGTGTGGCCCAACCGCCGCGATTAGCTGTGCAGATTTGCGTCCCTTGGGCACGCCAGAAACCTAGGATTGAGGGTTCGAATCCCGGTTCGCCCCGATTATGTTTCTAGGTTTGTCAGCACCATACCCTTGCTCGTGGGTTTCACCGAAGTGGTAAACGTCTGAGACCTGCATCACTTCAGGCTTTCCTCCCACATTAAGCTGACACACCTCGATGTTAACTGGAATACTGTTAAAAGCGGCGTTAAACCCAACTCACACATCCATTTGCGTTGATCGGGACTCATGATGTTAATCACTGGATTGTTTGGTCCAGACACGATTGTTTACAGCCGCCGTCATATAACTGCAATATTTATGAGTGTGGAGTTAAACACCGTGAAACACACAACCAAACTATGATCCCTGTGTACCGACAAACCTTTGTCTCGTGAGATTAATGATCCTGTAACCTTCAGGCATGTTTTTAAAGTCACAGGTGTTTGATTCCTATGTATTTTGAATTGTTAAAACTACCAAGTATTTAAACTACATATACATACATGATGGCATAGGATAGGTACACATGTTACTCACGATGTGATTGTAACAGCCTGTCAGTTCAAACATTGGTTGTTAATGGAGCTTTTAGTATACACCGCGCAGCCGGAGAGCTCAGTAAATTTACATCCTTAAAGGGGAAGTGTACACGCAAAAATTACTTTCTTTCTTTTTCTAAACAAAACGCAATTTTAGAATTAGTTAGTATCTGTGTTTGAAAATATACACTCATTTTTTTCACAGTGAAAGTAGGAAGCTCACAATAGTGTGAAAATGATATGCCGTTATGAGGCCTTCGTTTTTCGAGCTAAACAGGCCTGAGTTATCTCCCTTAGATTATGACGTAATTGGTGCCAATTCAACTGGGTCCCTGTCTATTCTGAACGCAAAAGATATCAAGTACAAGTTTTCGGTAAAACAACATGGCCTACGACACACTCCGGCGCAGTGGTGACTCAGCATAACACTATGCTGGCTGGCATCTGAGACGCTAGAATCACACACCTGTACCTACACCACGTGAAGCGGCTCTAACAAAGCATGATGACGTCATAATGTTTATCAATTGGCACCAATGACGTCATATTGCAAGGGGCATAAGCCATGGTGTTTTTGTTATGGAAATAGAACACTTGGTAAATGTGAAAAATATAAATCGTTTTAATGCAAAAAATATGTTAATTAAATATGATGTTTTTATATTTTTGTCTATGACACTTCTATGTTAACACTTTTAATGTGGAAAAAGTACAAGAAAAATTGGTTCATTTCCGTGTGAACTTGCCCTTTAACATGTTAGCTCAGTACACGCTTTACAGTTACATCAAATGACAATAAGCCTGCTACAATGTAAATGTCATACAAATTGGTGACTGTAATATGTTTACCATACACGAACTTCACTCACAATTTGGCCTTGTGGTTAAAATGTTCGCTCGTCACGCCTAAGACCCGGGTTCGATTCCCACATTGGTACAATGTGTGAAGCCCATTTCTGGTTTCCCCCGCAGTGAATATTGATGGAATATTGCTAAAAGCGGCGTAAAACAATACTCACTCACTCATGAAAGCAGTACCCTCAGCACAGCTTGTATGGATGTCATAAATGTAAGTTTCAGCTGATTAAAGGCAATCCGATTACAATATCACACATACACTACTTCTCACAACTACTTACCTCTTTATCGCGATACGCTTCCCGTAACCTACCGCGTTATTTCCGCTAGGTTTATCGATTTACCGCCGTAACTTTGCGGAATTAACGTGAAAATTATGCCAAAACATGAGATATTTCAGAAAAATAGAGTTCTGCATTCCATACACACATCTTAATGAGATCCAAACTGTTGAATGTAATACAGACTGTTGAATGTAATACAGACTGTTGAATGTAATACAGACTGGACTGGGTTCTTATCACAGAAGCCTGGACACAGATATCCAACTGTTACAAACGTATATGTCGTATATTACACAAGACAGTCATCTTTTATATGATTCGCTTTACTCGTAGGTTAAAACAGTATGTTTACTATATAAAACGTCAACGTCAGTGGACAACCAGTCTCGATTATCCGGCTTATTTAAACATACAAATGTGCGTGGGTTGCACACATGCATCTGGTTAATGTCATGTACAAATCTTCCCAATATATATCGGTAACCCCAGGAAGAGTATGCGCCACTTTGCTCTGAATATAGATGTGATCAATAACGTTACCAAGTATGACCTGCTAGACACAGCGGGAATGCTTGTCAAAACGTTTTACGATTCCGTTTTTTATCGCCGAGACAATCAATATACATCTGTAACGAGCAGAATACAACAAAAGAAAATAATAGTTTTTGCTCCATAAACTCTCTTGATGAAACAGCCTGTTGTTCTCTCAGCTGGACAAGCCCTGATATACTGCTGGTTGGAGGCAGTGCATAAACACTATACCTAGTGCGGCAGCAGTTGTCGGGCCACTTTTCTGGAGTATGCCATGGTAATGAAGCTGTCTTCGACTCATTCATCATAGATGCTTTTGTGGACTGTGTTTTAGGCCCTCACATCAAACAGCTGTTCGATATTCTAATGAAATGCGTTCTTCCAATGGATCGGAATTAGCTTACTAGATTTGTAATGGTGCTTATCGCAAGACGACTAAACATTCCTTTTTTACTCAACCGCATATGACGAATGCGTTCTTGTTAGGCTCAGTTGGCGAATTATCTTATGTTATTAAGAGGACTATCAAAGGGATAGGTTTTTCATGACCAAGAATTGTCGTGAGATGCGCGGTTATCCTACATCTGTCTCTCATCGTGTCCCTGGGTGCACATACCTACATGTAAATGTTGTTGTTGGTATTCTTCTGGTTGTTTTATGATATTGATGTTGTGGCTGTTATTATTAATAATATGTTGTTAGTTGTTTTATCGTGGAATTTATGTTGCTGTGGTTAACGTTATGTGTTGGTTCTGATTGTTTCGGTACACAATGCAGTCATCTTTAGGTGTTGGAGTCTCTGCATTGGTTTGAGTCTTTGCATTTGTCGGAGTCTTTGCAGTTGGCTTCAATTTTCCAAGAGTCAACTTTCCCATTATCTCGAGCATTATTCCAGCAGCCCCAGCCTTTGGTGTTTACTTCATAACTTTTGAGGTACAATTAACCATGCCCTTTATTACGAAGATTTCAAAAAGCGTTATACGACTCTTACTAAGAAGTTGTTTTTGAAGGTTACAACATGCAAAGCCTCAATAAAGCTGTCGAAACGTTTTATGGAAGACATGTGGAGGACATTTCCATATTTGTTGCATCAGTGACCAAAAATATGTCCGATGCAATTCCCTATTTCTACTTGTACCATGTGTCCCCGTGTGTGTTTTTCAGGTGAACAGAGGGGGCACGGGTGGCCCAGTCTTCTAAGGCGCCGCCATTCGCTGTGCAGAGTTGCGTCCCTTGGGCACGCCAGAAACCTATGATTGTGGGTTCGAATCCCGGTTCGCCCCGATTATGTTTCTAGGTTTGTCAGCACCATACCCGTGCTCGTGGGTTTCACCGAAGTGGTAAACGTCTGAGACCTGCATCACTTCAGGCTTTCCTCCCACATAAAGCTGACACGCCGTGATATAACTGGAATAATGTTAAAAGCGGCGTTAAAAAACCCAACTCACTCACTCACTCAGGTGAACAGTTGACTTGCTGTTGCCTTTGCCTTTGTGACTGGCGTGACAGAATACGCTCACCTTTTCGCGAACACCAAGAACCATCGGATTCCCTATTTCATAGTGATTCATAAACATATGCTCATGATATAGTCGGAATCATAATTCAATTCAGTCAATTCTGCCTGTCGCAGAGATCATGGAAAGACGTGGTTTTGGGGGTGTGTTTTAAGTAATGTTGGTATTCATATATTTCTTGATGATGTTGGCATTGATTTGTTTTTGTTTTTTTAATATTGTGGTGGTGATAATTGTCCGGTGTTTTCACAGTGTGTTGGTGATGTTTGTGTTGATTTTTTTTTGTATTGTTTTTTTGCATTGATGCTATATATATATGTTGGAATATTTGGTCGTTTATTTCTGGTGTTGGTTCGTTTATTTCTGGTGTTGGTTATATTTTCTTTGATGTTATTTTTGTGCTATTTATTGTTGGTGGTGTTAAAGATGTGTAGTTGTTCGTGCGCGTTGTGGTGGTTTTTTTTTTCATGTGTTTTTATTACTTTATTTGTTGGTAGTGTCGGTATGGATAACTTAATGTTTTGTGTTTTGGTCTTGGTAGGGTAAGCGTTGTGAAGCTCGGTGACTTGGCTGATAGCCTGTTAGCTTGCTTGGTGTATTGCGGAGTAAGCGGTGCCCTTTGATGCGTCATTGCACTTTTAGTGTCGGTATCTTCGGGGTTGGTTATATTTTTCTTAATGATTATGTTGGTGTAATTGGTGCTATTGGGGATGATATAGTCGTACCGTCTTACCCGAAAGCACGAATTCAAGACATGTTCCACTGGAATCGATTATAATTGTGGCTATTACATGTTTTCAAAGACGAGGCTAATGAAAAGCTATATAGCGCCCCCAAACTCCTCACATCGTACAGCTGCATATCTGGCACGTCGAGGACTAATATTCACCAGTAATATGTATCGCCTTGACAGGGGGTCGCGTTAATATCCATGACACCTCACGTGCCGATATTTGCAAGCAACGATATTGTCCAGTTATCGATCAGCCCCATGCTGACCAATAGTCTGGCTTAGCGGAATTAATTAAGCTATATGTACACAACACTCGCTGATCGATTGCCAAGATAGGGCGATTTGATGACTAAACAGAAACCTTGGACATCTTCCTATTTTCTTATTGTGTTTGTGCAGTGAACATGATCCAATTAAGGGCGCAGCTACGTGATTCTGTACAGTTAATCACGCCGACGATTTCTATGCACCTCTAACTTGTTGTCGGGATGGTAGTTTTATCTCCTTACGTTCACGCTTGTCATATCCGCGAATCAAAGAATGGACATAAAAGACAGATATAGAATCTTCGGATTTCTGGTCACCTGCACATTCATCTGCTTAGTCTCAGTCGCCGAGCTCCATGGGGGCTACGGAAAATATAACATCACTTCTCAGCGTGTTTATTTGTTGGTGAACAAGACATGCATTAACAGTTCTTAAATACATAAGCTTACACCACTTCTGATTGTAAGCTGTTTAATTTCGGGGTGTCAAAGCTCCCCTTGCAGAAATACATCCTGGTGTGAAACAGACTGATAACCGTTGTTTGCCGACACTAAAGTGGTTTGGTGTAAGCATAGGTAACCTTTTGTAATCTCTCTCAATGGTTTCATCTCGCATCTAAATCTGTCTGCGGATTGTGTGTGTTGAGGATGTATATGTAATACGGGATTGTAGTACCAGTATACATTCCTTTGAGTGATGGTTCAGATGTTGGCAATCATTTTCCCCAACACGGAACTGAATTTTCCCCATCACCCCCGCCCCCGCCCCCGCCCCAACCCCCAAACTCCACCTCCTAATCCCCACTATGGACCCAAACCCCCAACTATATAATCCTCACTCAATAACCTCTCGTCCATTTAGGCCCCAGCAGAGTCATAGCTGTCATGAGGTCACCTACAAATTTATTATTTTTGTTGTTGGTTTGTTGTTTAACGCCGCACTCAGCAATATTCGAGCTATATGACGGTGGTGACTAGACAATCCAGTGATTAATATCATGAGCATCGATCCACACAATTGGAATTGGAAGACCTATTCTACCCCGGAGTCGTCACGGGTCCACAAATTTATTAACTCACGCCCACATCACCACTCCATTAGAACGAGGTTGGCCACCTCAAACCTATAGGAACTCACATTCAAAATAACTCCATAACTCCATAACACTTAGCCACAACCCATCCTACATCAACGCTCAAACATTCACACATTGTTCGTGACACGAGCTGTTGATTGAGTAAATGATACCTGTTTACTGAAGGGATTTGTCATGACGCAGATCGGCAATGTCATCCCATTTAATGAAGTGTATATATCGACAATACTTTTAATGCACATTGGGCAATAGAGAGATCACGGTATGATCAGCCAATGCTTTCGACTGTGTTGATACCGGGTGTTTGTAATGTAACATGGCTGTTGTTTATGTTCAGGATCAGGTGTTCCTTATGTAAAGCTTGGTTATTGCTTATGTAGAGGACCGAGTGTTTGTGACGTTGAGATTGGCTATTTGTAATATGTAAAGCTTGGTTATTGCGTATGTATAAGACCGTGTGTTTGAAATGAAGAGTGAGTGAGTTGGGTTTAACGCCGCTTTTAACAGTATTACAGTTATATCACGGCATGCCAGCTTAATGTGGGAGGAAAGCCCGATGTGATGCAGGGCTAAGACGTTTACAACTTCGGTGAAACCCACGAGCACGAGTATGGTGCTGACAAACCTAGAAACATAATCAGGGCGAACCGGGATTCGAACTACAATCATAGAATTCTGGGCCACCCGTGTTATGAAGAGAATGGTTATTGCTTATTAGAGGACCTTGTGTTTGTAATGAAGAAATTGGCTATTGCTTATGTTGAGGACTAGGTGTTCGTGGTGAAGAGATGGGCTATTAGTTATGTGGAGAATGGTTATTGCTTATGTAGAGATTGGTAATCAGTTATGTGGAGAATGGTTATTGCTTATGTAGAAAATGGTTATCAGTTATGTGGAGAATGGTTATTGCTTATGTAGAGATTGGTTATTAGTTATGTGGAGAATGGTTATTGCTTATCTAGAGGTTGGTTATCAGTTATGTGGAGAATGGTTATTGCTTATATAGAGATTGGTTATTAGTTATGTGGAGAATGGTTATTGCTTATGTAGAGGTTGGTTATCAGTTATGTGGAGAATGGTCATTGCTTATGTAGAGATTGGTTATCAGTTATGTGGAGAATGGTTATTGCTTATGTAGAGGACCATGTGTTCGTGATGTCGAGGTTGGTTATTGGTAATGTGGAGAATGGTTAAAGCTTATTTTTATATGGAAATCTATTTTGTTCCTGTTAAGAATTGGTAGACGCTCATTGCATTGTGTTTGGACAGTGATCAGTCGCCAGGAAGTTACTATATTTTGATGGTAGTGTGGTGTGTAAATCTCCGGTCCGGTATACCGCGGACGGTGATAGTATGTTTCCGAAACTTCTTTAATGTTCTTGTACCGTTAGACTGGTGTGGGCACTGTATAGAAATTCTCAGTAGCTTGTTAGGCTGTATATATAGATACATGAGTGGGATAACATTGGTAGGTGTTCACAACAAGGGGATAAAACTATCACAACACGATGGACCTGCCTATGTTATCCAACTCATGTATGCAATTGTTGTTACTGTTAATCATCTACGTAACTGTTAATCCTCCACCTACTATATATATTCTGTACTATGTCCCTCATTCAGTATTGCTTGACAACGGTATAAGGATCTATACTGAAACGTCGCTTTTTACAGTATTAGAAGTTGTTATCCATAAAATTGTGTCTACCTTGTCATAACAGGGTAGTCGGTGATGTAGTCAGTGTGAGTTCATATTTGGTGATGTGTACATGTAGATTCGGTTGTGTGTGCCTGTATGAGGCCGTGATGTCGTTGACATTGAAGTCCCATCGACCCTGATCCAGATCCCTGGGATGGTTCTTTGATACGCAGCTCAGGTTATGTTCTGAATCCCAGGTTGTGACTAATATTGGACCCGGCTGTGGCTGATGAAAGCCTGGCGTAATAACCCAGAGTGTTACCGCGTGAAAAACAGACCGGGAACGATTATCGTTAGCACAATTACACAAGCCCTTGAAGTGCTCTTGCAGTTGCGTCCATAACGACCACACGTGTAGCCGCATGAAGGTTCTGATTTCTTGACTGTTAAACCACCACACGGTGCTTACTTACAACTGATTGCCGAATGCTGAATGTTTGTATCAGAAACGAGGACATTCAATCTCCAGATACACTGCGCGTCTCGAATGTTTTAACACTGTTTCTTGTGTGTAGGTTAACGGCCTTGTGTGTAGGGCTCTTAGGAACATCCTTGGGTTTAGAGTGTGTGAAACTGCATGGCAACACACAATTTGGATTACGAAGGTGTAGGTCATGTTTAACTTTTTGTCTCGGCATTCATGCTGTGTCTAATTGAGGCATCATAGGAGCAAGACTAGCATAGTGCAGTTTCTAAGGGTTGTAAAATATACACATATAGTGTTTTAAATATCCATTTGGTTGTGAAAATGATTTCAATGTTATCTCTAAATTTAGGATAGTTTTCTCTAGGTTCCTTACACGTTTTCATAATACGAACTGAATCGGTTTGAAATGAGAGCATTGCCAGACGTGACCG
Source organism: Haliotis rufescens (assembly GCF_023055435.1). Lineage (NCBI taxonomy): Eukaryota > Metazoa > Mollusca > Gastropoda > Lepetellida > Haliotidae > Haliotis > Haliotis rufescens. The sequence continues at coordinate 9,548,875 of NW_025963890.1, forward strand.
ATGATGCTTATGTTGCAAATCAGGATACAAAGAGTGAGTGATTGAGTTTGGTTTTACGTCGCTTTTAGCAATATTCCAGCAATCTCACGACGGGGAACACCAGAAATGGGGTTCACACATTGTACCCATGTCGGGAATCGAACCCGGGTCTTCGGCGTGACGAGCGAACGCTTTAACCACTAGGCTACCCGACCGCCCCCAGGCAACAAAGAAGATGAGTATCATTTCATAATTGTCTGTTCAGGGTGTTATTATTTGAGTGGGAAACATTTGCCCTTGAAATATGTAACGGTGCCATCACTAAATAAGTTTCATATACCACTGCCAAGTAAGCAAGAAAGTATTGTCCATAGTATTAGGTTATATATTACACCACGAAAGGTGAAATGTACATGTTTTACCGCAATGATCATTTATTGTACCATTTATATTGCTTGGGACCACATTATTGTATACAGACCGATTACATTATGTGGGAGCTATGTCTTTCGCTCATTTGGTGTATATTTTTTTGACTATCTGTGTGGTCAGTTCATTGCTTCTGGGAAATTATATCAGAATGGTTCTCTTCTTATGTAGATCATTCCTTAGATGTGAGCTCATTCAAGATGGGCATGGCGGGGTAGTCCAGTGGTTAAAGCGTACGCTCGTCACGCCACAGGCCTAGGTAAGATTCCCTTTATGAATACACTGCGTGAAGCCCATGTCTGTTGTCCCCGCCGTGATGTTGCTGGGGTATTTCGGAAAGCCATGCAAAACCGAACTCACTGACTCATTCAGGGTGGAGCTGAAACCACCCTGTTCGATACGTCATGTGGAAGTAGTACCTGTCTACAACTTGACCATAATGATAGATCTAGAGTTGGTTGTTAGGCTAAGTTAAGCCGTATCAATTTTCCTGGCACATAAGATATGACGATAAATTTACCAATATGGAAACCCAACCCGGTCTTAATCTTGAAGAGACAATCCTCCCTAGAACAAGAGGCGATAGCTAGACTGCCAGGAATTGACGATGTTTGGTAACTGCTTTCCCAATTTGAAAAATAAACAAAGTGTAAGAACGTTTATTAAAACTATCTGCAAATCAATCATATCTCCTAGAGTAGCGATTCCGGGGCAGAATTGATTAATTTTCGTTTATCCCATGATTGCCGTAGGGTCGATAAATGAGGACAGGTAGTTACAATGCACACCCTGGTTGAGTATGTGTAATTGCGCGTTGCTAATGCTGTCACAATAATATAGCTGAAAAGTTGCCGACCGTGGCGTAGAACAACATGCGCTCATTCCACTATCCACCAATTGATTGGATTATAGAACAGTTCTGAATCAGTTAAGAAAAAGAGCACTTTGTATTGATTACTTCGATCGTTGATATTGAGGGCTGATGTGCAACTTGAAAAAAAAATGGTATGTTCGAGGCACTATGCCAGATTGCTTGATGGATTACAAATTATATCGTCATCAATATATCCTTGTCGCTGGGACTATGACAGAAACAATTGTATTAACAGCGGGGGTCCCACAGGGCTCATTCCTAGTCCCAATCTTGTTTATCGTAATGTCAATATTATCGCTGACGATCTGAATTTAGTTTTAGTATACATTTTAGAGAATCGTAGAAAAACGTACACAATCTAAAACTTAAGAAAACACTAATATGTCAATGGGGCTGAATGTTTATACATAATATAATAAATTCAGAAAATAAATTATCTTACTGTCTTATTTGTTATTTTCCACCATCCACTGGAATAAGGAACCAACAAACCAACAAAGAGTGAGTGAGTGACTGACTGTCAGCTTGATATGGAAGAAAGGTCCGAAGTGATGCAGGTCTTAGACGTTTACCACTTTGGCGAAATCCCCATCAGAACAGAGAAATATTGATTCATGCAGACTGTTTCAGGCAAGCCTGGGTAATACGTCTCCCCAACCCCAGCGCGGTATTCATCGGTTTTAGATCGTGAACCGTAATACACGCGAAACTCTGATACAAACATAGTGTATTGAAATGTGTTCCATACTGGTTTTCGTAACGACTCTAACTGCTTTTGTTGTTATGTAAGTGAAAACGGATTTCAGATTAATTTCGTCACTTCAATTACGTGAAAAAGTATATAAAAGTTTTAAATGAAGGAGTAATATATTCATGAATACAGAAACACGCTTTACAAACGTCCAAGCGTGAAATTCTCAAATACACTACTCACATTACCAGAGATCAAATACTGCCGTGGTCTCCGCTAAGAAGACCCTCAGATGTCATTCCGTGCATCTGTTTTGCAGGAGTAGTGGGAGTACAAGTAGACTGTGTCGCGGACTCGAAAAGGTCTGACACTTGTCTTGCATCTGTCTATCACCTGCCTGGCACCTGCCTGGTACCTGTCTATCACCTGACTGGCACCTGTCTAGCACCTGTCTGGTACTTGTCTGACACTTGTTTTGGACCTGTCTAGCACCTGTCCGGCAGCTCTCTAACACCTGTTTAGCACCTGTCTAGCACCTGCCTGTTACCTGTCTGACACTTGTCTTGCACCTGTCTGTCACCTGTCTAGCACTTGATTGGCACTTGTCTCACACCTGTCTGGCGCCTGTGTTTATCAACTTTCTCGCACCTGTCTAGCTCCTTTCTGGCACTTGTCCAGCACCTTTCTAGCACCTGCCTGACACTTGTCCCGTACCTGTCTGACACTTGTCTAGCACCTGTCTGACACTTGTCTAGCACCTGTCTGCCACTTGTCTAGCACATGTTTGACACTTGTCCAGTACCTGTCTGACACTTGTCTTGCACATGTCTATCACCTGTCTGGCAGCTGTCTAGCACATGTTTAGCACCTGTCTAGCACCGGTCTAGCACCGGTCTGTCACCTGTCTGACACTTGTCCCGTATCTGTCTGACACTTGTGTAGCACCTGTCTGCCACTTGTCTAGCACCTGTTTGACACTTGTCCAATACCTGTCTGACATTTGTCTTGCACATGTCTATCACCTGTCTGGCAGCTGTCTAGCACATGTTTAGCACCTGTCTAGCACCGGTCTGTCACCTGTCTGACACTTGTCTAGCACTTGATTGACACTTGTCTCGCACCTGTCTGGCACCTGTGTGTATCAACTTTCTCGCACCTGCCTAGCAACTGACTGGCACCTGTTTAGCTCCTTTCTGGCACCTGTCCAGCACCATTCTAGCACCTGTCTGACACTTGTCCAGTACATGTCTGACACTTGTCTAGCACCTGTCTGCCACTTGTCTAGCACCTGTCTGTCACTTGTCTAGCACCTGTCTGCCACTTGTCTAGCACCTGTCTGACACTTGTCCAGTACCTGTCTGACACTTGTCTTGCACATGTCTATCACCTGTCTGGCAGCTGTCTAGCACATGTTTAGCACCAGTCTAGCACCGGTCTGGCACCTGGGTGACACCTGTCTGTCACCTTTCTAGCACCTGTCTGGTACCTGTCTGACACTTGTTTGGGACCTGTCTAGCACCTGTTTGGCAGCTGTCTAGCACTTGTTTAGCTCCTTTCTGACACCTGTCCAGCACCTTTCTAGCACTTGTCTAGTACCTGTCTGACACTTGCCCAGTACCAGTCTGACACTTATCTCGCACCTGTCTGACATCTGACTGGCACCTGTCTAGCACCTGTCTGGTACCTGTCTGATACCTGTCTGAAACTTGTTTGGGACCAGTCTAGCACCTCTCTGGCAGCTGTCTAGCACCTGTCTAGCACCTGTCTGACACCTGTCTGACACTTGCCTATCACCTGTCTAGCAACTGATTGGCACTTGTCTCGCACCTGCCTGGCACCTGTCTGACACTTGCCTTGCACCTGTCTAGCACCTGTCTGGCCCCTGACTGTCACCTTTCTTGCACCTGTCAGACACTTGTCTGGCACCTGTCGGGGGAGGTCGGGTAGCTAAACGGTTAAAGCGTTCGCTCGTCACGCTGAAGACTCGGGTTCGATTCCCGACATGGGTACAGTGTGTGAAGCTCATTTCTGGTGTACGCCGCCGTAAAAGCGGCATAAAACCGTACTCACTCACTCACTCTGGCACCTGTATAGCACCTGTCTGACACTTGTCTTGCACATGTCTATCACCTGTCTGGCAACTGTTTAGCACATGTTTAGCACCTGTCTAGCACCGGTCTGTCACCTGTTTGACACTTGTCTAGCACTTGATTGACACTTGTTTCGCACCTGTCTGGCACCTGTGTGTATCAACTTTCTCGCACCTGCCTAGCAACTGACTGGCACCTGTCCAGCACCTTTCTAGCACCTGCCTGACACTTGTCTGGTACCTGTCTGACACTTGTCTAGTACCTGTCTGACACTTGTCTGGCACCTGTCAGGCACATTAACCTCCAAACCTTCAACTTTTTCTTCATCCTGTCAAGAAATAATGCAGAAACAGAGCTGTTTGTTTGTCAGCTTTTCCCCTTGTTTATTTCCCACAAATGTCTCCACTGCTGAGAAATGATCCGCTCCAGTGTGCGCGCAGATGTTTATAGTGACAGCTCAACAGTCTGAATAAGAGCACACGGACGTGGCCACAAATATTAAGTGGAAAGTGCTTTATTTCACAGTTAAAGTGAATCTACTTGACTGATGTGACGTCGGTGTCAGTCAGTCACACATTATAGCTCACCCTGGCGTGAGACGCCGCACTAATTGATTTGGTTGCTTCCGGTATGCGCAATAAATGTCGCCGAGCAGTGACGGAGAATCACGACGAAACGAGTCCCTTGGGCCCCATGTTCTTAGATTTGCGTCTTATCGGCATTTACACTCAGTAGTATTTAAGCCAGTCTGGTGGCATATGTTCGTTTATAAGTCTCATTAGAATACCACTTGTTGGTAGTTACAGTAACACGTTTGTATGTAGCTACAGTATGTCTCATGTTGCTACGGGAAATGCTTTTCGGTTTAACTCCGTCTTTAGCCTTCTGATTCGTTGGATTCTTTGGACTTTGGTATAATGCCATTGAGCTCTCTATGACTGCGTATGCTATGATTGATGTACAAATGAATCTGAACCATTTGTCAAGAACAGATGCCTTATTCGTGGTTACATCTGTACATTAACCCTGAACAGTTCGGCGTTTGTCTGTGAGTGAGGGAGGGGTTTAACGCCATTTTGAACAGTAACGCAGTCATAGCACGGCGTGTCAGCTTCATGTGTGAGGAAAACATGATGCGGATATTTGACGTTTGCTACTTTAGTGAAACCCACGAGCATGGGTATGGTGCTGACAATCCAAGACTCATTATCACGACGAATTTGAAACGATCATAGGATTCTGGCACGCCAAAGGAACGCAACTGTGCACAGCGAAATCCGGCGCCTAAGACGACTGGAACATCCGTGTCCCCGGTTATTATGTTGTGCTCCAGTGAAGTTAGGCGCCGTTTCGTAATAGTCCAATTTTATTTTCTCATTTAAGCTCCTACCTAATGATTATTTTGTCGTTATAGCCAGCTTCTCTTTTCTTTGTGTTGGCTATGTTTTAATAAGACTGAGATGACTTTTTTCCTCCCTCGGGACAACGCCTCCCTACAACGGATCCAAAAATGAAACGAAGGTGAATTCGTTTAATTCTATACCAGCACAACGGTATTTATCTACTAATGAGCCTGGGACTATCAGCTCTGAACGTAGATATTATATTAAGCAGGTACAATGTAAAAATTTATTTATTTGTTGTTATTTTTTATTCTTCTTCGCGATCCGATAATCCGATTTAACTGGTGTGATGGTGTGCTGGTGTGAAGTGTGATGCTATGATGCTGTGATTTGTAATACTGTGATGGTTCGATGGGTGTTGTGGTGTTATGATGTGATGTAAGCTTGTGTCATTGGTGTGATTTAACTTGGAATGATGGTGTAAAGGGTGATTGTATGAGGGGCATGATTGGTATGGTTGCTTGATAGTGTGATAGTGTGATAGTGTGATGGAACCATGGGTGTGATTGTGTGATTGTGTGATGGAACCATGGGTGTGATAGTGTGATAGTGTGATGGAACCACAGTTGTGATTGTGTGATTGTGTGATGGAACCATGGGTGTGATTGTGTGATAGTGTGATTGAACCATGGGTGTGATTGTGTGATAGTGTGATGGAACCATGGGTGTGATAGTGTGATAGTGTGATGGAACCACGGTTGTGATAGTGTGATATTGTGATGGAACCATGGGTGTGATAGTGTGATGGAACCACAGTTGTGATTGTGTGATTGTGTGATGGAACCATGGGGATGATTGTGTGATTGTGGGATGGAACCATGGGTGTGATTGTGTGATGGAACCAAGGGGATGATTGTGTGATGGAACCATTGGTGTGATTGTGTGATAGTGTGATGGAACCATGGGTGTGATTGTGTGATAGTGTGATGGAACCATGGGGATGATTGGTATGATTGTGTGATGGAACCATTGGGATGATTGTGTGATAGTGTGACGGAACCATGGGTGTGATGGAACAATGGGTGTGACAGTGTGATGGAACCATTGGTGTGATTGTGTGACGGAACCATGGATGTGATTGTGTGATGGAACGACGGGTGTGATAGTGTGATGGAACCATTGGTGTGATTGTGTGATGGAACCATGGGGATGATTGTGTGATAGTGTGATTGAACCATGGGTGTGATAGTGTGATAGTGTGATGGAACCATGGGTGTGATAGTGTGATAGTGTGATTGAACCATGAGTGTGATTGTGTGATAGTGTGATCGAACCATGGGGATGATTGGTGTGATTGTGTGATAGTGTGATGATATAATTGGTATGATTCTGTGATGGAACCATGGGGATGATTGAGTGATAGTGTGATGGAACAATGGGTGTGATTGTGTGATAGTGTGCTTGAACCAAGGGTATGATTGTGTGATAGTGTGATGGAACCATGGGTGTGATTGTGTGATCGTGTGATGGAACCATGGTTGTGATTGTGTGATAGTGTGATGATATGATTGGTATGATTGTGTGATGGAACCATGGGTGTGATTGTGTGATAGTGTGATAGTGTGATTGAACCATGGGTGTGATTGTCTGATAGTGTGATGGAATAAAGGGTATTATTGCGTGATAGTGTGATGGAACATGGGTGTGATTATGTGATAGTGTGATGGAACCGTGCAGATGATTGTGTGATAGTGTGATGGAACCATGGTTGTGATTGTGTGATAGTGTGATGATATGATTGGTATGATTGTGTGATAGTGTGATGGAACCATGGGTGTGATTGTGTTGATAGTGTGACAGTATGGAGGTGTATGAGATGGTAAGATGGTGTAATGGGTGCTGTATCAGTTTCGTGATGTGTGTGATGGCGTGATGTATATGATTGGTTTGCTGGAGTGATGGTATGATTGTGTTATGGTGTGATGGAGCCATGGGTGACATGGTATTATTGTGTTATGGTTTGATGGTATCATCGTATTATTGGTGTGATGTCTAATGGAATGATGGTGTGAAGGGTGGTTGTATGAGGGGTATGATGGAGATGCTAGGACGTTTGATGGGTGCACGTCAGCCTACGCTGTTGTAGGTTATGGACGTCAATGCAGTGGAGGTTGACTTTTAATGTATTCCACACTCTCTTCAATTACAAAATCGAAATAGGTCACATTTGTCTTGAGGCTTACTCCATTGCAACGTTAATAGTTACTATCCCTGTGTTATGGGGTTTCGGACGCTTAAGAAACATTCGTAGGTTTTTCTCTAATCACATGAACAACTGTAAAACACCTCATTCACAAAACAAGTCATCATTTTAGTATTTACAATGTCTATGTGATGCTACTATCCCCGTTACAGCGAGAATAATCGCGATAAACGTGGCCGCTCGAAAACGTATGACGTCCGAAAACCTATGATCCGACGATGCTTTGGGTACGGAATTGAACTATTTTGCCCTGATGTCATATAGAATGTATTCCCGTGTTGAATTCTTACGCGTGATAAGGCAGTCAAACCCGCTCTTTCTATTAGAGGAATGCAATTGAGATCTGAAACTTCTGATTGTCCGATCAAAATCAGGGCACGGTAGAAAATTTACTTCAAGATATTAGCGAAGCCCAACAGTGTATGCATGCCTGCACATTAAAGCAAAGATTGCAAGATCTCACGCTTAAGAGACAAACGAGAGGCTGTAACTGGTTGTTATGACTGACATCAACCACTTTACATAATTACACCCCAGAAGTGACAGTAATACCGTGCAATTATCATGTAATGATGAGCAAAGAGATATCATTGAACTAAATTTGTTCCAATCTTGAATTAAAAGCCTCTTGTCGTGTCATTTTGCAAGGGATTTGGAAACACACATAATCACACCGAACCCACTGTTTACCACTGTTTGCTATTGTACTACCTGGTTTGAACATCCAGAAACCGCAGCTACTACTGCTTGCTTTATTCCCCAAGGTAATGCGAGCGGCTTATAAATGAGTGCTGACCTGCAAATCAGAAATTGATATGTTTATTCAACATAAATCGATCGAAGTTACATAAATGACTTTGTCAGGAATGTTTGGGCTCCCGATTTTGTGCCAGATTTACGCTATTGGTACATGAGAGAGATTTAATTGACACTGGGTGAGACAACAAACAGCTTGTCTAATAAGAACAAATGATAAATATAATCTGCATTCTTTTTTCATTAAGTATTTGACAGTTAGTATTAGGCTTCAGAGAAGCTATTCAATGACGCTCGGTATGAGCCGTTTGGTTTAATGTTCAAACAATTGCAAACGTATAACCCAATTTTCCGTTTAATATTCTTTTTGCTTCTCGTTTATAACACGTAATTGGTGGTATTAAACCCGAGAGTTCGGTCGTGTTTCAATTCACATCAAAGAGTTTAAGTACGGTCTCCTGATCACGTGATACGTTGATTTAATGTATTATTTGTTCATTAGGGTTGAGGTGAAACTTTGATTGATTCTATGCCTTGTCAGATTCTCTGTTTTGCGCGTGCTCACAAGCATTGCCGAACTAGACGACGGTTGACATAAAAACCAGAATAGCTTTCTTTTGGATTGTTGGTGTTGCAACAGCGAGAACTAGACGATAGATGACGTAACAAACATAACACCCTTGGGGTTTGTTGATGTAACAAACAAAGGGAACTAGACGATAGATGACGTAACAAACATAACACCCTTGGGGTTTGTTGATGTAACAAACAAAGGGAACTAGACGATAGATGACGTAACAAACATAACACCCTTGGGGTTTGTTGATGTAACAAACAAAGGGAACTAGACGATAAATGACGTAACAAACATAACACCCTTGGGGTTTGTTGATGTAACAAATAAAGGGAACTAGACGATAAATGATGTAACAAACATAACACCCTTGGGGTTTGTTGATGTAACAAACAAAGGGAACTAGACGATAGATGACGTAACAAACATAACACCCTTGGGGTTTGTTGTTGTAACAAACAAAGGGAACTAGACGATAGATGACGTGACAAACATAACACACTTTGGGTTCGTTGATGTAACAAACAAAGGGAACTAGAGTGAGTGAGTGAGTATGGTTTTACGCCGCTTTTAGCAATATTCCAGCAATATCACGGCGGGGGACACCAGAAATGGGCTTCACACATTGTACCCATGTCGGGAATCGAACCCGGGTCTTCGGCGTGACGAGCGAACGCTTTAACCACTAGGCTACCCGACCGCCCCAAAGGGAACTAGACGATAGATGATGTAACAAACATAACACCCTTGGGGTTCGTTGATGTAACAAACAAAGGGAACTAGACGATAGATGACGTAACAAACATAACACCCTTGGGGTTTGTTGATGTAACAAACAAAGGGAACTAGACGATAGATGACGTGACAAACATAACACACTTTGGGTTCGTTGATGTAACAAACAAAGGGAACTAGACGATAGATGATGTAACAAACATAACACCCTTGGGGTTTGTTGATGTAACAAACAAAGGGAACTAGACGATAGATGACGTAACAAACATAACACCCTTGGGGTTCGTTGATGTAACAAACAAAGGGAACTAGACGATAGATGACGTAACAAACATAACACCCTTGGGGTTCGTTGATGTAACAAACAAAGGGAACTAGACGATAGATGACGTAACAAACATAACACCCTTGGGGTTCGTTGATGTAACAAACAAAGGGAACTAGACGATAGATGACATAAAACAGGATAGCCAAGGAGATTAAGTAACAACATATTGGCAGACAAAGAGACCATTCGTCACCTCTCGCCCATCTCCGTAACCTGCAAGAAGACTTGTCCCCCTATCGATGAATGCCATGTGCGAAACTACGACAAACCAATAAGAATGCGCGTATGACTTCAAGTTCTTCGTCAAGGAATTCTTCAGGAATAATTTTTGATTTTACATATGTCTTGCGTCTAAAAATATACCCAAGACATACTAGTAGTTAGATGTGTTAAATCATACTGTATAATTCCACATGTCCCGATTCGCTTTAAATTGCATCTGAAATATATATAATATATGGGGAAATATATGTAAACCATTACGCAACGAATTGACAATTGTTTTAGTTATGCCCGTTTGCGCTAAGACGGAATGAGAAGGGCACGAGTCACTATTCGGCTTGTCCCGGAATACCACGAGTTGGTCACGAACGACAAAGAGACAACTGACGTAACAAACGATGGTATAAGGGGAGACAGTTGTAACAAATAATAGCAGACTATACCTTATGAACAGCTTGACACCCAATCTACATCATGACCTCAAAGAAGTATTAGATTTCTGAAAAAGGCGATAAATCCCTGGAGAGAACATCCATGGGCGGATACAGAGAGAGGGGGGTGGGGGTGTGGGTGTGTGGGGGGGTGGGGGGGGGTGGGGGGGGGGGGGGGGGTGGGGGGCGGGGTGTGATTGTCGCGGGAGTGCGCAACCCCCCTTTTATTTCGAAAAAAATAATTATTTCTGTATAAATTACCACCAAAGACAATAAATATATCTTAATTGTGCACACACACACACCCCTCCCCTTTTCAAAAAAGCGGTATCCGCCCATGACATCCCTACATACGGCAACCTTAACATTTATGTTACTAGTATTGTAGCCTCTCGCATAGGCTATTTGGCACTTAGTTACATCATTGTCATAGCTAAGCTACGATTACAGTTGTGGTTGGGTCATATATATTGGGTCAACCGTATAGCAGCCATTATGAAATATGTTCTTGTAGTCATTTAATAGGCGTCTCTGTGATGCCCTTCTGTGCCAGTGTGTTTAATCATTGGAACACTGGTTCCTCACTCCTGCAAATGAGTTCAGTCGCAGAAAATGAAAGTTAATATTTATCGTCCGCTTCGTCTGTCATTTCCTCAACAGCGTCCACCGACTATCTTCCTGACACAATGACGTATGTTTCTTCTGGTTTCCAATTACAAGCTGAACTAATTCGGAAATAACTAAAACTCACAATTTATCTAATATGTCAAATTGGCTGAAGTGGAAGAGGCCAAACACGTCCTATATTACGCGCAGCCGTCTACCGAATATGTTTCCACAGACAAATGTCATTCGTATATTCGCAGACAGTTCCACGCTGTTAGTGATTTATCACCAAGCAGAACTACGATGACATTATAACCCTGGGTTAATAATAATAATTCCTCTAACCATTCTCGTTTATGCCTCATTGGGCTCTCGCTGGATCTCACGAGATCCAAACATGGGATATATCTCGGGAACACATTATACCAGTGAAGTCAGGTGTAGAATTACAAATGTGGTTTACATAAAAATGAAATATATCATTTGTTCTGAAAATTGAGGAAAATCTGTATGATTTTATTTGGCCAAACAGAAGAGGGATTGTACGTCTGTTGTGATGAAATATTTGAACCCATGTCGAGAGAAATCCTTCGAGAGTACGCATGAAGGTCGGGCCATCAGCTATCCATCGTTTGTCGAACTGGAAGAGCATGTCACCCCGATGAACAGCTTATTCATCACTTGTGATGGGACGAAATTAAAGATTTATTGTGAACTCCAAGTTTCCACATGAGGGATTGTATGAACACTTTATCTTCCTCTCCGTCAGATTGCAGACTAGGAGTGTCTAGGGTTGTTTACGATGGCACGGACTGGACTCGTCATCAATACAAAGAACAGGTTATTCATCAACGCTGGGATTGTTTTTCGGGTATTAACTACAAAAATCGTTGAATTTGAAACGTGAAACACCATCTCTGCATATGTAATGAATTGCTGCGACACGATAATACAATTTTAGCCATCAACGCCAGAGAATAATCAGTCTTGATTATCTGTCTAACAGATTCCATTGGGAGTAAATGGCAAAATAGTGCTGATAATTATATGAATGGATCACAGAAACTTAGTGATGACACCAGGTGTTCGCGAAAAGGTGTTCTGCGCTACAGGTAGCAACCTCACATATTTTGCATAAAATTGTAAAGTGTAAATTTACTCATTTAAGTATCTGAATCATGTGCGTTGTGTTTTCATTACTAAACATCAAATAGAAACACAATATCCAAATCGAAAACTTCAGATTGAAGCACATTAAATGTGTCTCTCCTCAACGGTATCTCGGGGACAGCATGGCTTTGCTAGTTGAATACCGTCCGGATATTAATAGGAGCCAATTAGAGGGTAGATAGGATCCTTTCTGTTTTCTATATCCGGGTCTCACGGGCTGTGGTTATATATAACCTTTATATAATCTTTTATTCCTCCATAAAGAAGAGTACAAAAAAGGCAGAAAATAATAGATGAACATTTAACAGAACAACATATTATTTTGCATTTGCGATCCAGACCTATCCTAAGATCATCTTAACACCCAACTTATCCAGCATCACTTCTGCCTAATAGGACCCAGGTTAGGTGGATCTCTGCATCTCTGCATCTCACTTGTGTTCAGAATAGCAATTTATCTTTCTACTTCACACCATGGAGGGCCAGGAAGGTACAGCCATGCAACATATGGCCAAGCTGTTGTCATCAGCTACTGAGGTAATTTAATTCACATCCAACAACCGGAAGAAAGTGATCATTGGATTTGAAAAAACCCATTGTACGACAGCCGAACAACGTTGCTGTTGATTTTGCGACGCGTGCGAGGCTATGATCTGCTTCTTGGTCTAACCCTTCGCTATTTCATGTGCAGAGTTGCATCCCTTATGCGTGCCAGAAAGCTATGATCGCGGGTTCGAATTCAAGATTCTCCCCGATTCTCTTTCAAGGTTTGTCAGCTCCACACCAAGCCACAAACAGGGGAACATTGAGATAGGAGTGTAAAGTCACGAATAACACCCTTTGAATCACATCAAACAGACAGTGTGGTCCATTTGTCAGCTCCATACCAAGCCACACACAGGGGAAAATTGAGATAGGAGTGTAAAGTCACGAATAACACCCCTTGAATCACATCAAACAGACAGTGTGGTCCATTTGTCAGTCCATACCAAGCCACACACAGGGGAACATTGAGATAGGAGTGTAAAGTCACGAATAACACCCCTTGAATCACATCAATCAGACAGTGTGGTCCATTTGTCATTTCCATACGAAGCCACAAACAGGGGAACATTGAGATAGGAGTGTAAAGTCACGAATAACACCCCTTGAATCACATCAACCAGACAGTGTGGTTCATTTGTCAGCTCCATACCAAGCCACACACAGGGGAACATTGAGATAAGAGTGTAAAGTCACGAATAACACCCCTTGAATCACATCAACCAGACAGTCTGGTTCAATGTGGCACAATTTGCAAATATTGTAATAACACCAACCCGATACAGGTTAAATTAATAATACCAAAAAGAACCATACATCAGCTGGTATTAAACAAGATGGCAGAATGAACCAGTCGCATGTTGTGTGATTTAGTTCATCCAGATCTGGCTTTGACTGATTTCAAAAAGTTCAAGCTACCAATATCTCAAAATGAATGTTCCTTTAGTTTGTAAACTATGGATATGATGATTGCTATAATATAAAACAACCGTGGAATCGACCTAAGAAAATGTGTGAGTAATTCAAAATCAGGCTTTATCGGTCGGCTCAAGCAAAATAAAACAGAGGAGCGTTTTATGCTATTGTTAGGAATAAATAACTCGATCGATACCAACGTTGAACGACTGAATAAGCCTTCACTTTCAATGAAATGGTCGGCATTGTATGGAAGAAACGTCTGCATGACATCCAGACCAAAAACAGCAGAGGAAGATCACTGTTTTCTGCCCTGATAGTTCATATGGAATTGGAATAATAGACACAAAACATTATGAGTACAACAGAACAAACACGGTGTCGCCGCCGAGTCTAGTCAATCTATGGCCAAAAATATGCTAGCATCAAACATAGTACGAAAGAATTAATTTGATATTTTTCAGCATTTGATATGTTTGCTACATAGCATATGAAACGTGTAGAAACATTCAGCTTGAGGGGCATGTTAATCATTTGATCTCACTGTGTTGTTTTTTTCTTTGCCGCCTTGGTGTGAAACAAGATTAGCTTTATGCATCACTGGTATCGTTGTAATTTCCTCGATTTTATAGTCTCATCTGATCCCAAATAATGTCTTCAGAACGTGTAATATCATTTTCACTTTCCTTTACTTTGGGTGGCGAGATGCATCGTCGCTTTAGACGCCAATAATCGCTGGACAGAGTTGCATTGCAATCATTCAGGGTGCCACAAACGTATGATCGTGGGTTCGAATCCAAGAATCATCATGTTATTCTTTTAGGTTTGTCAGCGCCGCATCTGTGTTCGTGTGGCAAACGTCTAATACATGTGTTACTTCGGGTTTTCCTCCCACATTAAGCTAACACGCCGTGCATAAATGATCAATGTTCAATGTGGCGTTAAACACTCAAACACTCGCACTTCTTACCTTAGGAAGTGTGATATGGTGGGCTGGACAAACAGAAGACGTTAGAACAGCTGACGCCACGATAGTCTCCACATCCAGCACCGCAAACCATTTTATTGTAGTCGCCGGTCTACTGTCTCAATGGGTTAAAGTTACATCCGATAATCTTCAGTCGTTTCCAAAGTCAGCACGATGCTCGTCGTATGACGTGACTAACTTGATCGGGTGGACAGGCCCACTGAATTGGTTGATGCATGTCATCGTATTCCAATTGCGTGGATCGATGCTCATGATGTCAATCACTGGATTGTCTAGTCCAGGCTTGATTATTTACAGAACGCCTTCCTATAGCTGGAATAATTTAACAACAAACAAACAAACGAACAACTATTTGCCATGTGTCCTGTTCTGTCCCTCGTGGATATAGAATTCCGGAAACAACTCACGCAAGTGTATTTCATTTTCTGAGCTATTTCAACACCCTAGGTGTACAACGGTGCATTATAATGAAAATGATTCGTTTGCAATTTCTTTTGGTCAAATTGTAGATTGCAAACGGCAGATCGCTGTATGTGAAGAGCAAGGTAAGTGTGAGGATATTTTACGCCCGCTTCACTCAGTGGTAAGTATAAGTTGACTTATTCTCCACGGCTGAACACAAGTTTAAACGGTAGCAACTATTAACGGGTACTTTCCACCTTCCAAAACGGCAGATGCACGAGAGCAACTACCCTTCTCCCTCTGTGATTCGACAATGGGAAAACAGCTGAATTGGGTAAGTTTTCGATATTTTGATTAATATTTCACACTGAGTCATGTTGGTCTTATGTATATAAGGAATTATGTTTTCGTCGGTTTTGTACATTACATGTTCAAAAATAACATCTCTTTCTTTTGGAGATCGCTTAAGCAGTGTGTTAAATGTATTATTTTCTATAATGGAAACAAGGCTTCTGTCACTTCCAAACATTTGACAACGTCCAACTGTCATTGGATATTTGCAAAACCGTAAATGCATCATTTTTTTATAGTTGACTACTGTAAATGACGTGAAATAAATACGAGTGTTTATTGTCTAGATATTTGATTTATTAATTTCCCATGACATTAATACGAGTGTTTAATGTCAAGTTATTTGATTTGTATTTATTTGAAAAACAAGGATTAAGCAACGGTCGATGATGCAAGATACAAAATGTTAGACATCATGCAACCAAATCGAAGATTCATCTTCCCTGGAACTGTAGGAGTCTGAGAGTCTCAGTTTCCGTTGTAAAGTATAACAGAACAACAGTCAAACACAGCTAACAGCTAACGAGCGCCACAATTTACCATTCTGTCTCATTCACATAACGTGAACAATATCATAAGACAAACGACAACATGTAAATGAGGTTGCTTTTTTTATTTTGTTTTTGCTTTTCCTCAGAAGCCATCTAGAATCTTAACATGTGTACTTAACATCTTCACTCTTATTTTTCAGCGTCATTGATGACGAAACATTGGATTTGTACCAGAAAAAAAGTTTGAGAAGATGGGAGTTAACAACATACTAGTTGGTGATTCCAACATCGCATTCTCAAAATCAGTGAAACAACTTGTCGTTTATCTGGACAGTGGACTAACTATGGAACAACATGTAAGCCATGTCTCAAAGTCCTGCTTCTTTCATCTCCGCAACATTGGGAGCGTTCGACATCTACTCACAAAAGACGCTGCACACACTTTGGCTAGATCTTTAGTCACATCACGTCTTGACTATTGCAACAGTCTCATGAGTAACATCACAAATGATCAACTCCACAGGCTCCTGTGTGTACAAAATACAGCAGCACGTGTCGTCACGAAGACATCAAAATGGACTCCAGTAACACCTGCTCTGATGTCGCTGCACTGGTTACCACTCAAAGCCCTGGCCTACACATGCTACATGGAAACAGCCCCATTATATCTCACCGAACTACGGCCTAAATACAAGCCTTCCAGATATCTCCGTTCTCAGAAAAACCACCTGTTACTAGTCCCCGAAACCCGTCTCAAAACCTTTGGTCAGAGATCTTTCGGGTTCTGCGCTTCCTCGCTATGGAACAAACTGCCATCTGATTTTAAGCTGTCGTCCTCGCTTTCATCCTTTAAGGCTCATCCGAAAACACACCTTTTCAGACAACACTATCAACTCTACTCCCCTTTCATTAGCATTATATGCAAAAACTATGTAACGCCATGAGCATTAACTTAGTGAATGGAATTTGGCGCAGAAAAAAAATGGACTTATTATCATTATTATTATTTATCAGTCACAAGTTTATTTTCACACAAGCTTCCTTCAATCAAGTAGCCTCAAGAAGATTGTTGTGGAGACGGTCACAACATGTCAAAAGTAACCATGAAAATATTTGGAGATTCACCTGCATTATTTGTGCGAAAATGTTGAACAAACGTTGAAACTGTATGAGCCACACCAATATGCATAATAACGTTTTAATATTTACGAACAAAATTATACAGTGTGAATTATTAATCAAAATATATATACTCAACAACAAAAGTTCCTGTGACACCAATATTTTAGTGTATTTTTCAAGCAAGTAAAGTTTGGTTTTCAATATTGTAGAACATGTATGGAATCAAATCACAAAAACGCAGATGCTACAGAAAAGCATGCATTCCATGCAAAAGTTGACTTTTATGCAAGCCCCATGCATTTCACTTACCAAGAATGGCTATAAAAACATGTGCGTTAACGGGATTCCAAATGCATAGTTTAGCATCGTGCTGACAACCACTCAGAAAAACAACAAAAGTACGCAATTATTCAACATTATGAAATGCCACGCCTGACCGAAAATGAGCATCTGCGAGCCATTGGTATGCTTGAAGCAGGATCGAGTCAACGTGATGTTGCAAGACAATTTAACGTCCACAGAAACACCATTTGGTGCTTATGGCAACGTTGGCAACAGACGAATGCAGTCAGAGACCATCCTCGGAGTGGCAGGCCACGCGTAACCAATAATCGACAATACAACTGGATTCGAACAACACACCTACGAAATCGATTCCAGCCAGCAACAGTGACTGCAAGGAGCATCCATGGCCTTCGACGAATATCTTCACAAACCGTACGTCGTCGCCTCAGATGTGCGGGGATTGTCGCCAGAAGACCCGCCAGACGTCCCATTTTGACAGGAAACCACCGTCAAGCACGTCTACAGTGGTGCAGACAGCGTCTACGCTGAACGGCCATGCAGTGGGGACATGTTCTATTCACTGACGAGTCTCGATTTCACCTCAGCCACCGCGATGGACGGATTCGAGTTTTCTGATGTCGAGGTGAACGTTACGTCAATCATTGTGTCATGGAAGAAGATCGTTTCGGTGGCGACAGCGTTATGGTATTGGGTGGGATTACAGCAAGACAGAGGACCCGTTTGATAGTGGTAGAGGGAAATCTCAATGGACAGCGCTACCGCGACGAGATCATCGGCCCTGTTGTCTTACCGTTTTTGCGTCATCATGGCCCAGGCATTACCTTTCAACATGACAACGCCCGGTCTCATATTGCTCGACTTGTTCATGATTCTCTTCAACAAAACAACGTGAATGTCATCCCCTGGCCGGCTCGCTCCCCTGATCTCTCACCAATCGAGCACATGTTGGATGAGATGGATCGTCGCCTTCGACGTCAACCACGTGTTCCACAGACACTTCAGGAACTTCGAAACATGCTCTAGCAGATATAGACAGATATCCCACAGATCTTTGTGCGACACCTGGTCCATTCCATGAGACGAAGATGTGTTGCTTGCATCGCAACTAGAGGTGGACACACATGCTATTGATTTGTAAATTGACATTTTGCATGTTCTTGGCTTTTATGAAATCATGCATTTTCTGAAGTCAGTATGGCAAAATAAACCATTTGAACACTTACAGGAGTCTTTTATCTGTTGCAAACGGAAATTGTTTCAGATTTGGCAAAAAAACATAACTTTGCATTAAATCTTATTCAATGTCACAGGACCTTTTGTTGTTCAGTATATATTTAACCCAATTCAGCTGCTTGTCACACTGTAGAAAGGCTGTCTAATGGAAAAATTTAGTTTCTGTCGTGCAACTCCCGTTTTGGCATTGGCAATCTGATCCCCAGTGGAGTTGTTTCAAATATATACAGACTCGATTATTTAGAGTCTGACGTCATGTAGCCGGAATATTGCTGTGTTTTGTGTTAAACAACAAACACACTAAAAATTTGTGTTACAGATATTGTCCTTGTTAGTGTTCGACACAATGAGATGCTGACTACTATTAAACATGCTGGCATCAACCGCTAACCCGAGGTGAACAGTGTCATAGGAAGCTGCAGTAAAATCTCACCTTGAAGAAAAGTGACACCGGACAACTTGGACTGGCATCGAGATTGACGACAATAGAGATCCCTCACTCAGCCAAGTCACGATATTCACTCATTTATACCTTCGCTCAATAATTGTTTCAATAAGCGTATTTTGTCAAATATCAAAGCTTTTCGGCTCTAATTCCGGAATTGTTCCGATCCAAGCTATCTATTGCTGGAAGTGCCTTTTATTGTTGCTCTTCGGCTGTTAGATCGTCTAAAATTGCGAACAATCACATAAAACATGTGTAAAGAAGTGAGTGAGTCAGTTGGGTTTTAACACCGCTTTTAACAGTATTCTAGTTATATCACGGCGTGTGAGCTTAATGTGGGAGGAAAGCCCGAAGTGATGCAGGTCTCAGACGTTTACCACTTCGATGAAACCCACGAGCACAAACCTAGAAACACAATCGGAGCGAACCGGGATTCGAACCCACAATCATAGGTTTCAGGCGTGCCGACGTGACGCAACTCTGCACAGCGAATCGCGGCGCCTTAGACGACTGGGCCACCCGTGCCCCCCTGTGTAAAGAAGAGAGGTCTTAACTGAAATACACTCATATGAGCGCCAAATAGGTCTTGAACTGGGAAGCTGGGGTATATGGGCTATGAGTCATTGAATAATAAAATAGTTCTAGACGTTGTACATTACTCGCTTTTTAAGAAATATCCATTCTGCAAGTTATAAACATCAACATTGAGTTTTGATCACGTGGTCACGAACCGGGTATGATAAGCAGTCAGGTGACTAGTTCACGTACCTGGTGTAAATACGCCGTCTCTGTACCTGGTATAAATACGCCGTCTCTGTACCTTGTGTAAAGACACCTCTCTACCTGGTATAAATATACCGTCTCTGTACCTGGTACAAATTCACCAACCTTGTTATTAGAGTAAATTCACCGTATCTATACCTTGGGTATATACAGCGTACCTGTACCTGCATGATTAACATTGATACCCCACTCAGACACAGTATACTGAACCAATACTGCAGTGAGCTGATATTACATGAAAATACATATACACATCCCAGTACCCAGTACCGAGTACAGATGCCCACCTCACAGCCTCTTCCTACAGGTAAAAGTGTATCTAATTCCACTATCACTTCCTGGTTCACGGAACAGACCAAAGAGAGACTTCTGCCATCGGGAAATCGCTGTAACAAGAGTAGCTACAGTCAAAGCTGCATTGGACTCTGCCTTAACATTTTCGTAAACGGTAATGTTTTTTAATGTGCACATATAAAGAAGGCGTTTCATACAAAAATAAAAGTTTCAACGTCCTTTACAGTTTACCCAAGTGATTGTTTTTCATGAATATAAGAACATAATAATTTGGCGAAGACATAGTTTCACTTTTACTTGTGCGAAAGAAGTAGAAACTCATGAACAACGTTTGAATACAAATTCCACCAACCACTTCGGCCTCTATGTTTTCATAAATAGATTTAAATCAATTGTTTAATGGGATTTGACGGCCTGAACCATCCACCTCCGCGTGTGAAAGTGACTCGAAATCAGATGTGGAATTAAAGCACATAGTGAGAGATAACTTCACTCCAGACGGATAGAACAATATTAGAAGAACGATTACAAGGACAACCTATGACACTATGGGGATTTACACGCATGTTGTATACGCTAACCTGTCACGGTAAGCTTTTCACGTATGTCGTGTGTGTTCTCTATGCTCAATCTCTCTTGTGTATTATTCATTGTTGTTTACAGTTCCGTTTTACGCCATTACTGAGCTTATCACATCACACCTGCTCCTATACAGAGGAAGACACTATGAAAACTTCCTTCTATGGAAATCTAAACTACGTGGGCGAAACTGGGACAATGTAAAGGGCGCATAAACAATTTTCTTCTATAGACTTAATGGTCTGTAATGGCAAACACGCGGATCTAAAATACATCCCCAACCCAACTGATTATGTGCGGAACTTTGAACTATTATTCACGGATGTTGGGAACATGACAAGAGATCTGATGATCAACCTGTCCTGTCATACTCATCTGCATTCATTAATGTTGGAGGCCAACAAAATCACTAACATCACGCCTGATGCCCTTGATGATCTTATATATCTGAAAAGAATAGCATGGTATCAACATTCCCTTCAATTAGATGAGTTGGTTACAACACCCCAGCAGACAACTGAAGATATTGAACAAATCAATTTCAAAGCGGACATGATAAACACACCCACGATATAAGAAGCATGTTTTCGAAGATTCAAACGGTTAAAGACATTGTATCTTAAACTTCCACAACTGGAATATTGGAATATTTCAAAACGATTGGTCTGGTGAGACTCCCAAAATTAGAAAGTTTATATCTGAGTGAAAAATGCATTGAAAGAGTTCACACTGAGAGACATTAATGGAAAATAAATTCTCTTATTTTCCGTATCTATGCATCAACAAAACCACTTCACGACTGAGAATTTACTCTAACGCGTTTGTATAATTCCAAAAACTTTTCAATCTGAAACTATCCAATCTTTTCTCTCTATTATGAATAAATCATTGCTATTTAAGCTTTCAATTCATGTATATTGGAAACAAGAGTGACTACATGTATGTGAGCACAACCGAGACTTCGTTGCCAGCAGGCTCATCGCCTACAACGTTTTGGAGTCCGTGGAAACGAGTTGGAAGACCCTCCTTGCCATCTTCAGTGAGTATATGAAGAGTGACTGGGCGCCAGATTGTTCATTTCTCGCGAAGGATACTGAACCTGTCGCTATTCTTCTTGAGGACATCAAAGCTTATCACCTCCACTTACTGTTTTAAACACGAGCCACCAACAACCAGAGCTAGGATACCTCCCTTGGTATCATGGAGACTTGTGGTGACCCATTTTCCCGCACGATACCCCAGCAGGTTTTACGTCATCACTTTAGCTACTGGGATGAATGAGGTGGCCGCTCTCACCGGAAAAAAGATTACTGTTTGTTAATGTGAATCCCTTGCGATTGCAAAGTCCACACAGTCAAGCAAAATATGCTTGACGGTGAACCTTACATCACAAGGAATACACTTAGGAGATTCGTCCTTATCTGTTTTAAGCAGATAATCGTGGTTAAACCAACTGTAAAAACGACCTCATCATATCTTGACGGACAACCTAAGCAGGTATGTCCGATTGTTGGTTTAAAATCGTAAAGTTGATTGATTCCTACCTGGGTGTCCTACCTTTTTGCATTAGGTCCCGTGTATTGCTCTTGGTGGTCGGTTTACGGGACAAGGAGTAGAGATAACGGCTTGTCAAGAGCTGCTTTAGCTGCAGCCTGGGCTTTTGAGTTACCTATTATGCCTCTATGACTTGGAAACCAGCAACAGACGTTGTCACATTGGCCATTAGAAAGATCATTATATTAAATGTCGATGATTACAGGGTGATATATTGAGACATTTAAAGTGCATGAAGGCAAGAAAATTAATCTGAAAATATGATGAAATTGTTTCATTGATTTTTATTTTTAATATAGGTCAAATCTGTTCAGATGGCTTTGACCTCAGCAGTGAAGATTGAATTATTATCTGGGATTCTTGGTGAAACAGATTTGGATCCAATAATGGTGGCTCTTGCAACTTTGCCACCATCCTTTGACCCGTTGGTATGATAATTATATTTTGTTCGTAATTGGTTGTTTTCTTGTTGATATACCAAGGATTTGTTTCAGACGTTTTTAGCTGGGTGACAGTGAGGTCTACCCAAGCTTCACCATCTGTCAGGCGGAGAAGACAGAAGTTGGTAAAGTGATATGATATCAAGATTTATTTTAGCTGCAGTGATGTGTGATTGAATTCTGATTCCAAGTGATGGAACCAGGTTTGACAAGTTTCGAAACAGGTTTTCATACAGAGGGTTGAAAAAAGAAATGTATGCTGGGTTTGACTGATTGGAATGCAATTTAGTGATGTATTGCAGTGATAGTTTAATGCGGCCTTGTTCGAAGGAAAGTTCATCAGCTTCCACATACAAACTGTCCACAGGTGATGTGCTAAAAGCTACAAGACTAAGCCTTATGCCTTGGTGGTGTAGTTTCTATTTTTCTAAGATCCTTAGTCTAGTTTAGAGCGTATTAACGAACAAGTGAAGAAGGATTGTGTGATCCTCTCCCCAATCGGAATTTGAAACGACCTTTAGGCACTTTGCTTTAATACCTTGATATTGTCCCCTACTACCTTGATAAAGAGTACCATCTAAAAATAAATCTGGATCCTTGTGTTTTTGCCGTAAAAGGCGACTATGCTTGTCGTAAAAGGCGACTTTGGTGAAGCATGTCATCGATCCCAATTGCGTGGATCGATGCTCATGATGTCAATCACTGGATTGTCTGGTTCAGACTCGATTATTTACAGACCGCCGTCATATAGCTGGAATTCTGCTGATTGCGGCCAAGCTTGTGAGGTTTATATTTCCGACAAAAGTGATAGCTGTCTTTCTATCGTATGAACATTATTACCACGACATGTTGAAATCGCCCACAAAAAGTGACGCATCAACACTGATGTTCAAAGCTTTAGTGAGACTATCAATTGTTATGCTAAAAAATGTGGCAGATGGCATGCTACTTGGAGGGACGCCCTGATCTTGATCGAAATGGTCAGACAGGTAAGAGCCCACTCGTACTTGAAATTGTTTGTTTTAAAATTGAGATATGAAGTGAGGTAATCTGTCCCTCATTCAAAATTCATGCGAATCTTTTAAAATATCATGTTTTCCACTTTGTATCAAATGTCTCATCTAGGTCGAAAAGGATTGATACGGTTTGTTCGCAACGGCATTTTTAATAATGATAAACGTGCCAAATGCTCAATGGTACTTCCGTTTTTCCGGAAACCACACTGGATGTCACTTAGGAGGTTATTGGTCTCTAAGTACCAGACTAATCGATTGTTGACCATGCACTGCATGGTTATACAAACACAGCTAGGTAATGGTATTGGATGGATCTATATGATCCCGTCCAGGCTTTGGTATTAGAATGATAACAGCATTGTGCCCTGATGGAGAGAAATGTCCCGTGGTCCATATTTCATCAAATATATTAGGTAGAATTTACAAACATGAATCGGGCAAGTATTTCATAAGTTGATAATGAATGTTGTCGGCTCCTGCTGCAGTGTCATGAGCTTTCGCTAGGGCAGTATGCAATTCACAGAGTGAGTTAAAATTGACCTTTTTCTTTTCTTGCTGTTTTTGTTATCTTTGAAACTGAGGGTTATAGTTAAATGATTAGGAATGGTTTGCGAAAGTTTTACAAAGTTTGTTGACAATTTCAGATTTAGTGGTTAATAGTGTATTACCAACCTTGAGATGGTGAAGTCATGATTTTGAACCATTCCCTTTAATCTTTTGAATCATGTTCCACACTTGGACATTGGTGTGCGAGAATTGTTTTTTGACACATACATGTAGTTCCTCCAGGATTGACATTTATCTTGTTTAAAGGTACGTCTCGCTTTGGCGTTTGTGATTTTAAACGTTATTCAGGTTGTGAACGGTAAGGTGTCGGCGGATTTCTTAGCTTTCTTTCAAATATTTTAGCGTGTTTACAATCATTATCAAACCATGGTTTACGTATATGAGGGATTGCAGAGGACTTAGTAATGCTTTCGTCTCCAATAACATTTAATCGAAATAGTTGTGTAGGATCAGGAACATTCCTGAAAATGTCAGGTTTTAGTTTTTCTGCACACAGTGTTTGGAATAAAGATCAATTGGCCTTTGTAAAATTCCACCTCGTTGAAGGGGGTTCTTCAGCGGAATTGGTAGTTGTAAGAGTTGTTGGAAAATGGTCACTTCCACAAAGGTCATCATGGATCGACCATTCAAATTTGTTAAAAATAATTTAATCTGTCAGTGAAAGGACCAGGGCAGAGTATGTGCCGGTGGCAGGAGGCATATAAGTATTAGATCCATCATTGAAGATGCATAAATCATTGTTTGAGATAAAATCGTTAAGGTCTTTTCCCTTATTAGTGGTATTTGTATCAATACACCGCCTTGGAGGATTATGACCTTTTAAGTCGCTCATGATTATACAGGACTTGGGGAGCTGATCATATAAAGTCTGAAGATCTGATTGACGGACAGTTGAGGAAGGTGGAGGATACGGTGAACAAGATGTAAACACTATGTTCTGAGGTACACGGACAGCAACAGTTTGAGGAATAGTGCTAAGTGGAACAGGGCTGTGGATTATACCCTGCCTCACCAGGATACATGAACCTCCTGTGGCTATTGTTATAAGGTTAAAATTGCATCTAAAAAACATTAGAAAATGGTAACAAATAAAACCGTTATAGCTGCAATGAGGAGTTGCATTAGATATAGTTTGTGACAGAGAATCTTAAGTTCGAAAGGAATCAATAGATAAAAGACATTTCATATTCATCACAAGTGTATTCTTGACATTTCATATTTATCACTGGATTGGTTCCAGGTTATCGTCCTTGAGTTAATGAAACAAGCAGAGAATTTCAAGTTATATTTCATTTGGAGCATCCGGGGCGAGTCACAAAATCAATAGAGAGATGAGCAATCTGGCACGTAGGCTTCTGTATTTTTTCGATTACGACACACATGAGTTCATGGTCAGATCTAACTTTTCACGAATCAAAATGAGGTATTGTGACATGTGACAAAGACAGGCCAAGCCCGAACACTATAAAATGATACTTTAACATTAGGAGAAGAGAGCGCGGTTTGCAATGGATCGAGTCGAATCCCGATCGTTCTAAGTTTTCCCCATTTAGTGACGAGTCTGGTCGATCTGATCTTGTTCTGTATTGACAGATGGGCTGAGAGTAAGTAAAACTATGTGAGTATAAAGCTGGTGTTGCGTTTCTTTATCATGCGAGTATGAATGCTGATAGAGACAACTTGGAGTAAGTGTCGCAATCACTCCTTGACGGAGCCGAGCCGCTGCGGACAAGGCGAGGGGCAGTCATAGCGTAATTGACCATGATGACCAGGACATTAAGTAACTGTAGTAGGGTCGCACATGACGCCCGAAAGCAGTAACGACACTATCACCAGGAGGGGTAAATGAGTTGGAAGAGCTATACGAGCGGATGTCAAATTGGTCTGTGTTTTAAGGTAAGTTTCTTGGAGACAAAAAGCTTACGGTTTAAAATCTAGAATTAATAATTGTATTTCATTAAAATTCTGCTTACAACCTCTGTGTTGTTGATTCATAGTGGTGCTTTCACGGGAGATTTATCACGAGAACGTGTGAAAGACTTTGTGGTACTCCTATTTGTGTCATGTGTGGAGATGGAGTTACCTCCAGAGGACCAGAGGACCAAAGGAAAGGAGTTATGTATCTCTATGAGGACCTCTAAAGTAGAGGTAGTTTTTGGTGGTGGTGTTTGCAACTCTTTTGTTGCTACTTTTGTCTTAATAACTATATTTATTTCTTTGTCAGACGAACAATTTCTGGTTCTGGTTCTGGTTCTGGTTCAGGTACCGGTTCTTACCACATCATCTTTCTTGACTGTAAATCGCTTTACAGCTGCTACAGAGTGTTTGGCAAGATTTTGGAAGATTCAACTTCGGTCATCTCAGACAGGCGGCGTACGCTGTCGCTGGCAATGCCCTCACATGAGTTCAGAGTCTTATGCTCAGAGACAGCAACCCTGATACTGAAAAAACTCTTTCAATTTGAGAAGACTGACGGATTGTTGTCTCTTTGAACATTCTACAAGAAGTGAACCTGATCGAAGGTAACATTTTCATTTGTAAGCACTTCCCAGATACCAGCGATAGCTTGGGAGATTGCAAACGGATTCAGTTTGATTGGTTCCTTGCCACACGCTTCAATAATGATAAAAACGTGAGCAATAGTCAGATCGATTGGATGAAGTCTCGTCAGACGAGCTACTGTCAGTATCTATTTGTCGTCATTTTGAACCAGGGTGTTTGGAAGCCATGTCGAAAGGAGAAAGATTCAGCACCCCTTTCCACACCCACCATCGAGTGTCAACAAGGACAGACTTATGCTGCAGCGGTTCTCCAAGCTGCGAAGACCGAGGATAAAGGGGTGTTGCACTCAGCAAATATGACACGAAAAGCGATAGCTATCTACCGAATAAAGGTTCAGCTTGGTTCGGTCCACGTCAATCAATTCTAACCTGCAGCTACTTGAATATTGCACGACACAAAGAAAGGAAAGTTGACTATTGGAAAGTTAAAGTCAGCCCGGTTTATTTTATATGATTGAGGATACGACCATAATACCCCTCACGCAAAGACGTTTCAAGGAGCCATGCGTACGCGTCTGAGGCTCCGCAGTTTCTTGTGCATAAATGCGTCCCAGAGTCATGCCAAGATCCCATTATCTTGGGTTCTAATCCCTGGCTGGCCCTGCTAATGATCTTTGGTTTGTCAGCACCGTACCTATTTGGCCAACATCTAGGTACCGCATCACTTCCTGGTTCCCTCCTACATGCAGCTTACAGATACAACTGGACTACTGTTCCATACGACTTACAATCAAACACATTCAATCACACATTGATGTTATAATTCTTTGTCGTCTTGCAATGTACTAGGATAACGTCAGTCATTTATGCATTTCCCCAAACTGAGAGAGATCGGTTGTTGTTATAATAGTAACTGTTTGTTATTTTTGCATCTGTGCATTGACCCTGACAAAATGCCAAACAAAAATTGATATTATCTCAGTATCTTGTTTATGTGATGTGTGACCTGACTGGTGAACTTCACAAGCGTCGAGTGTTGACCTAACTGACAGTGAGGAGCCATCTGTTATGAAGGATTAACTGATAAAAACAAGATAGCACAGAGACACATGATTGGAAACGTGAGAGACTGTCATTCTTCTCAGGATCGGAGTTATACACGGAAACATATCATCACAACAATTATATCTGCATCATAATCGGATTCTGATATCATATTGACATACATGTTAAATAAAAAACTTAAACGCTAGAGAATAACCAGGCTCCATTATTCGATGAAACAGATTCCAATGGGCGTAAAATGCAAAACAGCGGTGACAGTCATATGAATGGACCCCTGAAAATCATCGATGATTTTTACCATGAAAACAATGTTTACCTTTTTCTCGGGACGTAGATTTTCTATCTTTACCATCAAACAATCCGACAGTGGTACTACTATAAACGACATAGAAATAATACAGTCATCATTTAATACTACTTATGTAGATTGTGTATTAAGTATTTATATCAGTTATGTATCGACCATTTGTCATTTCGGGGTCTGTGGTGGGGAGTCGCCGAGGTTGGATGTGTCATAGAGATCGATTTGGGTTTACCTTTCTCTGAAGGAACATTTAATTACCCTGTACCCATGATATGTCCGGAATCACTTAATAGCCAGTACTTATATCATGCTAATCCCAATTGTTAATGTCCATTGTATTGTACATTGGCTGTCAGCCATCTTGAAAGAGGTGTGCAACTATGTCACTTTTCATTATCAATTAATTCACCTGATGAAGGAGTAAGTATATAATCCGAAACGTTGTGTTCCTCGTAATAAAGAAGCTGACCACCACAAATGATCTTCCTTATTATTAATGTTGTATTCATCCGTGTCAGATGACCTCGGACATATAAGCCTTGGTCCAGATACAAAACCTTGAAGACCTCACCCTTAGCCAACCTAGGGTAAGGTACGATACTCAGGTGCATCAACACCGCCAGTTCCATCACTGTGCACTGACCTGGCACATAGTGATGCCTGTGTGTATATTGTAATTCGTGAATATACATGTATGAAGCAAACCTGTATATACCGCAAGCCATCGACACCATGTTGTCATGTCCTAACGAGAACCGGACACCGATCCCTTGCATACAGGAATATGCAAATAACCATAATCAAAGTTACGTGTGACTCTAGCGCATGCCCGGAATTTTCGTTGTTGGTTGTAAGAGACAGTACTTTTTCCGTAACTGCTTCAAGACATACTATTTTTTACATAAATTTGGAAAATTAAATGGTCGGTCCCTAAAGCCAAGAGGACGCAAACTGATGTGTTTTAAAAAAATAAAATACAAGGTTTTACCACATTATTTATAATTGCTGTCAGTTTGGGAGAATGGTTTTAATGTATAGATTTCTCCTCCATGTCGACCAGTATACCATCAGCTCCAGCTAATGGCGTCTACATTTCCCAGCTGCTTAACAGGTACTAATGTACATATTCATATTTCATAGATAGAGACATTTTTCATACAGCTGAGCTTTTCAATCAAGGTTTCACCATCAATGGCCTCGTTAAGTCATTGTAGAAATGTCATGGCAGATGACGACAGCCAGCATGATGCCAGATGCCATCTCATACTATCATCCTCAATGGAGTTTACCCACGTCCTTTACTCACCGGCACGTACTTTAATGCGATCGGGTGGTCAGGCTTAGTGATTTAGTTGACAGCGGGGCAATGTATCCCGAGGATCGACGTGGGTCATTGCTCATGATACTGATCACTGGATTGTATGGTCCAGACTCGATTGTTTTCATGCCGCCGCCATACGGAAGGGCAACACACGCTTAATTTTATGGAAATTGTGTGAGTGGCGGATGCTACCGGTAGAGACGCACATGCTTACCCTTTTCGCAAACCCCTTATTTTCAGTGATCCATTCACAAAATTGTCATCACTATTTGACTTTTACGCCGCATGGAATCTCTTTCGGCAGATAATCGAGACTGATTATTCGCTAAAGATGACATTTTGAATACCCATTTAAAAGATTAAATCACGCAGTATCTAATGATAATAATCCTAAAACGTATTGACTATCCCTTTGCAACTTACTGTATGTACTTCGTCAACAACCAAGACCAATATGCCACACTATTGTATATTGCATAATGTCAAACTATTTTGGATCTGTTATCATTGCAAGATCTCGTAGGGTATTGTCTTTGAGGTGACGGTTATAAACGGTTAATATTTCATAGTTAACTCCACCGGCATTACAACAATAGACTGTGCATTTAGTGAGATCAATGGGATGTTAATTCCCTTTTAATACTATGTGCTGTCAACCAAGAAAACAAACACCGACCCACTACCTGCACTTAAAGAGTCATTATTTACTAACTCAATGTACAAAACAAAACGGCGCTCCTGCAATCTATTTTTAGCTATTGAATCATGAAGATCCATTTAGTTGACTGTAGTCTGTATTAATATAACTAAAGTAGATGGCGAGTTTTAAAAGTGTATGTGTTGAAGATTTGAGTGAGTGAGTACGGTTTTACGCCAGTATTTTAACAATAATCCAGCAAAAACGGCGGGGGACACCAGAAATGGGCTTCACACATTGTACCCATGTGGGGAATCGAACCCGGGTCTTCGGCGTGACGAGCAAACGCTTTAACCACGTGCACTAGGCTACCCCACCGCCCCTTAAAGTTTGAGTGAGTGAGTGAGTTGGGTTTAACACCGCTTTTAACACTATTTCAGTTATATCACGGCGTGTGAGCTTAATGTTGCAGGAAAGCCCGAAGTGATGCAGGTCTCAGACGTGTACAGCTTCAGTGAAACCCACGAGCACGGGTATGGTGCTGACAAACCTAGAAACATATTCGGGATTCGAACCCACAATCATGGGTTTCTGGCGTGCACCAAAGGACGCAACTCTGCACAGAGAATCGCGGCGCCTTAGACGACTGGGCCACCCGTGCCCCCTCTAAGATTTGATGGAGCTGGGAAATGTGATAACTGGTTCTAGAAAGACGCTGAGACCCCATCTTTGATTTCGCAGGACCATATCAGTGCTTGTGTGCTTCATTAGTACTACAATCTGCATCACTTGTAGTTTCCTCCCTCATAGAACTGACACCATTACATGATTAACTTAACACATGAAAGCACTAATCGATCAATCTGTGATATAAAAAGTTGTTCATATTTTGTTGTGTCGTGTTGTAATTTGGGGTATGGATAACATTGATAAAACGAAGCTGTACACACACTTGTAAACATTTCTAGAAGTCGCATCTTCAAACCCAAAGAATGTGGTAAGAGGAGTGTGTGGTAGATATCCATTGTATATACTTGCGTTTGAATGTTGCGTCAAATATTAGTGTAAATTTATGAAATAAATAATAGTGAAATCAATTGGCTATGAATGATAAAATATATGTTTTATAAAATGTGGATTCAATATACAGTAAACTACGTTTATAACGAACACGCTTATAACGAACTTACCGATATAACGAACTTATTTTTTAGTCCCGGCCATTTTTTGCATATATGCTGTATATATGAATTTAACGAACTTCGGGTATTACGAACTAAAATTAGTGGTCCCTTGGAGTTCGTTATAACCGTAGTTCAGTGTAAATGTATGATGACAAAATTACGTTGGCATTCTTTTTTTACCAAAGAACTGCTTTATATACATCCTAACTGTTTTGGAAGATCTGTTGCCCCTCCTTCAACAACTATTGGAACTTCACAATGATAAACAAGTCTATGCCCTGTTTACAAACAGCAAGAGACCATAATTTCGATTAGAGAGTATTTTGGCCTTGATATAGCTTTTTCTCCACTAAATCAGAAAAAAAGACATGTTACAGAATTTCAAATTTGCAAACATAAAAATCGATTTTCTCAAATGCCATAATATTCAATATTTAAACATTCAAGATTTTCAGGTTTTTTTTATCAGGGTTACATCATTCAGAGCTTAGGCAAGTTTTCAAAAAGGTTTTAGGTAGACATGTGGACATTTCTAAATTTGTAACCTCAATGATATCCGATGCAATTTTCAATTTCGACTTTTTCCATAATATATATGTTCCCGTGTTTGTTCAGGAAAACATTTGCCTTTGCCTTGCCTTTGCATGCGTGTGTGATGGTAGTCAGCAGGGGACAGGATAAGCTCGCATAATCTGAAATACCTGGTATCATCACTATTTGAAAGTGTTTCATAAACACATACCGATGGTGTTGTCATTATAATCTGATTATAGCCGATATTTCTTATGATTATGGGAGTGGTTTTACCACTTTTCTTTGGAATCATTAAGGATAATGAGAGAGTAAAGAAACATTTATCAGAATTTACTTGTAAAAAATTCATCCACCAGTCGCAAAATTTAATATGCTTTTGTCATCTTCAATTGGCCTATTCAGTTACCTGCATCTGCCATGCAATGAATGTAACATTACATATATTAATATAATTTTCAAAAAGCCTGTTGAATCAATTTTTCTGTACCGAACTGTACTGTATTACAGTGTAACATGGGCCTATGGCCTTCATCAGTACTGAAGGATGAAAAATGAAACCGAAAGGATTTGTATGCAAGATAGTACAAAATAGGTGTATGTTTATTCAATCAACATGCAAATGATGCACAAACGGTTAAAAGTGACTTGTTTGCCCTGATAAATGCCTCACTATTTGATCTGATGATATTTGCTACAACACAAGGCTGCTATTGTTCTCGAATATTGGCTTAACCACAAGTCACTATGAATAGAAAGGTTAGTGTGATCGCGCAATTTTGTATTGATTTGTTCAGTATTCCCTCTGTTGTACGTTGCGATTACGCACGTGAAAGAATAAAATCACTACTTATATACATTGTGAGGTTTTGTCATGGAAACTTGTCATCTCAATCAATAAGAGAAGAAATTGCCTATCAGCTACACGTGACTGGCTGATCGTTCAGAACTTCATGTGAAACACCACTACAAAAACCGTCAGCCAGTCCACATCTCAATACATTACCAAGTAGTACCATTAGAACACTAAAATGAGACTTCAGATATAGATGACCAATAACAGAGCATCCAGTTAGGCCCGCTGTAGGTTTGTAATATATTAATGTCTCTTGTTTGGCGACTCTTTCCGGAAATCATATTTCAGAATTGTAGGCTGAAAAACGGTCATGAATGAATCTATGCCATAAATGAAAACCCAACTGGGTTTAACCATAATCCTTACATCAAAGGAAGGAAAGTATTTATATTCACAGAAAATATTTGAGACATGTGGAACTAATACTATGTTGATTTTCAAAAGCTCAAACGATTTGCTTGAATTTTTGGAATTTAAAAAAGAAATTAGTTTAAAAACTGTCAAAATATTTGAATTTTCAAATTTGCACCATCCCACATAACAAGATTTAGGAAGGATTTAATTCATTGATCCATGGGGCATATGTTACTTAAAATTGTGACCATATATATAGCTACATATCTTTATTCAGAACTTAAGGACAATTTGTCAAAAATGAAAGCAAATGGCATCTGAAGTTTACTGATAAACAGCATGTTAAAGGTTGGACTTCCTCATTGAAAGCATCTATTGGGGGTAAGACATTAAGGCAAGACGTTGACATCCCCGTGGGCCCAAATTGTTCTCCCATTCTTGCTGATGTGCTTCTTTATGCGTATGAATTAGAATTTCTGCTGGGGATTGACCAAGTCAAAGCAAGACAATTGGCCAAGAAGTTTAACTTAAGCTTCAGATATACTGATGATCGCATATCAGTCAATAACGGTCAAATAGCCAGTTCCCTTCCACTGATTTACCCACGTGAACTATAAATAAAGAAAAGCAGTGAGACCATCTCGTCTGTTCAATCGTTTTTATTTGAAACAATACTTATTTGAAACAGCGTTGATACTAAACAACGACAACATAGGATTTCCGAACACTGATACAGATACGCCACTTTTAGGTATTCCAAGTAAGAATAATTTACCTATGCTAGACGTGAGAGGCGACCAAATTGATGGTCAGGCTCGGCGACCTGCTTGTCGTCGTACCCGACGGCATTGGTTGTTGTTCACAATATCAATCCATCAACACATCACCATTAGGTCAGCTAAGGAGAGATAGAGGGTGGAAGTATAGTGTGACAAATTAAGTCATATTTATGGTATAATAAATCTACACTTTTAAAAGCTTTAAAAAGACTTTAATCTCACCCGTCATCCTGTAATTGCTTCGCAGGTCATTTTGGAGCTGATGTCATCGTAGATGTTGGTAGGTTGTTAAAATTCCTCAAGTTTGATCTGTTTGTATAATTGTTATGATTTCAGTTATAATATTGTTATTCAAAAGGGGTTTTACTGCAAACACGTACTGGCAAAAAGGAAAATGAGTTTAGTAGTAATGGAAGGTATGAACTTGCTAAATAGCTATTTTCTTTAAGTACTATACTTTGTCGTTTTAATTTTATGTGTATGTAAATATGGCAATGTCTCATAACCCATTGCCGGCAGAAGAACAACGTGAAAACTGGTACTGGATTTGGCGCGCGCGCACGCACGCACGCGCGCACACACACACACACACGCACACACACACACACACACACACACACACACACACACACACACACCTCAGTGAATCTACCAACCAGTATAACCTTTCAGACATTTTATGAATGTAAAAGTTGTGAGTTATCACAAGTGTTGCCGGCATAGTGTTATGCCAGTTGTGCATAATGTTCTGCTGTTTCAAGTACAAATATAAAATTTGCTCTGCCATATCTTCAGCTCCAATCACATGACATGGTTTAAAATTCTTTGATATAATCACGTAATCCTTTACTTCGATACGAAATATCAGCTTTGCCTTTCGTATTGGTGGTTCTTTGGTTCTTTGCATCCATAACAATTAACTGTCTATTACAACTGGACCGCTTTTACAACACAAACACAAACCAATCATAGCCCTGACTTATCGACTATTCAACATAGAATTGTTTTTATTTCTGTAAATATCAGCTGCGATGTGTTCAAGAGCAATCACCAGTTCCCTCTCCCAAGTAACTGTAAATAATGCTCAGTGTCCAGTAGACTATACTTTTATTGATTACTGTCCGTTTAATGCAGTAACCTAGCGACAACACTGCCCGTACTATGAAGACATGCACAGGCTACCAAAGTCACTGCTTCGCTGACGGGTGGGCCGTCGTTGAACACCGTGTATTGAAGAGTTACTGTGATTACTAGTATATTGTGTAATCAGGCTGATAGGGGATCTGTCTGATTGTCCTTGACGAACATTGGTACATTGTTCTTGGGATATATCTGAATATGTGAGGAACACTTGGTGACTTGTTGACGTCGCAAGATACTTTAAGGACAGTTGGGGTATTTCGGCAACCTATCAAGGTGTTTTACGGTACATAGTCTCTTTGCATTAGACAAAAAGCATGGCCAAAAAGAAGTTCAAGATGCTGGCCAAGTCGATGGTGATGGGGGAAGGTGGAAGTGGGGGAAAGACACAACTATATGAATGCGTGTGTAAGATACAAGATGGACCTTTCTGGATACTCAAGGTAAGGTTTCTCCCGATTGGTCAGGCTTACCGGTTTTTGTATTTTTATAGATTTGACAGATTTGACATGTATCTGTATACATGTATGTGCATTTGAAGACATGTTATATTTTCTTGGAATTTGTTAGATTTTAAAGCTTTAGATTGATTGTAAAATATTCGAAATAACAGCATTTCAAATAGAAGTAATGCTCCCTTCCTCTTGAAACAGTGGTGATTCATGTTTAGTGATACACAACAGCTGCTATGGTGAATAGGTATAAATTTCGTCTCTGTGTAATGTTAAGAAAAGTAATGGCATTGTTATTCCTCGTCTGTTGTGAGTAAATATATATTGTCAGTGCAATAAAACACCAGTTTAGATTATCTGCCGAAACAGATTCCATTTGGCGTAAAGGTCAAAATAACTGTGAAAATTACAGGTATGGACCACTGAAGATCAGTGATGAGACCAGGTGTTCGCAAAAAGTTATATGTATAAGTTATGTGTTAAGCGTTCTAAGCAGCTGATGAGGCGCAATTTATTTTCATTTATGAATCCAATGCAATTAACACAGAACACCAAAATAGTTTCGTTGTAGCTATTGTTATGATACTAAAAATTACTCATTAATTGCAGTAAATGTATCATTACAGCCGAATGTTATTGCATGTCAAAGAGGGTCAGGAGAAAATAAAGAAGGACACTTATATACAATGCATTGGTTGTCTCTTATATGAAACTAATATATGTACAGAGGTAGGTCCCGTGAGAAATGAATTTAGAGCATTTTCAGAAAGTGTATGTGGCCATTTACGTGCACAGTAACATATGATTTGGTGTATTTACATGTCAGATGTCTGTATCGGTGTACAGGCTGAATGTTTCGTCTTCCCATATCATCCCTCTATAATTCAGAAAAGCTTCTTCACTGATGTTCTGTGATCCTTTCAAATAATGTTGGTCACTTAGTTGCCAGGAACGCCAACCGAATATGTTTCGTCAGATAAGCAAGACTGATTATTCTCTGGCGTTGACGTTTTAGTATTCAATGAAATTGGAAATCTTTTATCTATGTTTCAGACCAGGGTGAAATATATTTTTAATAAGGCGCGGGAGTACATGTATATGTATTGTTACATATATATCAGTCGATGTAGCTTTAACAATGCCCTCCGATATATCTATCGGACGGCAGTATAACAGCTATACCAACTGATCTATATCATTCATGATGGATGCATATTTACGTTTATTATATGCACGAATCTACAAATCGCAAAATAATCATTCCAGTATTTAATAATTATATCGGCATGCTCAGTCGACTGTATGTCCCAACGATATATATAAGGATCTTATTATTTAACATTATAATTAACTTTATCACCACAGGTTAATTGATATAGCAGCTCGTGTACCAACAGCCGGGAGTTGTAAGCCCAATAACACTCTTAATAATAATCCTTGCACTGTCATCACGTACGTCAAACAACCATGTGCAATTACGGCGTTACAGAATCGGTTAGTTTCACGTTTCTATCACAGCGTTCTGGCTCATGCGTCATTGACTGTCCTGATAGTGTGTGGTCAATCGTCCCGCGATCGAAGTGTTTGTCTTTTTTTCTTTGGGTTCTATCTTTAACTGTAATTTACATATTTGCTCTACTTTTGACGTGTCTCGTGATGAATACATAATTGACGGTATAAGATGAAAATAACTTTGAAAACTTGTTTGTGACATAAAAGGGCAAAAATAAAGGAAAACGTGACATCATAGCGGGGTAAATCTGTCCGGTTTGAATAGTTCATACAAATAGCATGACCAGTTTGAAACCCAAGAAAGCTAACACGTTTGTTCAAGTGGTATATATTACTCAAAAGAAGTCAAAGAACACCCGATTCTTTTGTCAGGGCACGACAAATTAACTATAGTCATATAAAAGAATCGAGTACTCTTCAACTTCTTTTGAGTAGTATATTTCAGATATTCCGTTGTCACCGAGACGAATTGCGCTCGCTTTTGAAACTACGTATATATATTATTTTAAATGAAAAGCATAAAGTACTGGACGTGGGTGGATTTCACACAGAAGGTTTGCATCAAACATACAATAAACTTTTTTTCACAAATATGACGTAATATGACATAATTTGTATTATGTACTGTTTAAAGTCAATTTTACAAGTCTTTTAATTGAACTTAATTAACTGACCACTCCTTTGCTGGATTAATTACATCATGGATGTTTTTCCTGATGACGCTATTGAGGGAATGGAGTAACGAAAGAGCAATATTTCCACTTTAACAATGCATTTCTATCAAATCGAACAAAACATTTGACTGTGCAAGGCTATTTTCAAGCTGTATAGATTTAATAGGTTGCCGTTCATAATGATGAAAGTTCAGGTGTAACCACTGGCGTGCCGTGGACTCAGTTGTATATCAGTAACATGTTAGGAATTCACTAATGTGCCATGTGCAAGTACAAATATCCGTTTAATTGCTTAACAAGTGAATTGAATACCCATTAAATAGCTCCAGCCGCAAAAAAATCATTTATTAACTCTTCCCGGAGAAACATTATATTAAACTGCCGTCTCCAAGTAACTGTAAATAATGCTCAGTGTCCAATAACACTCTTAATAATAATCCTTGTATTATCCGCACGTACGTTAAATAACCATGTGCAATTAGGGCGTAACAGATTCGGTTAGTTTCACGTTTCTATCACAACGTTCTGGCTCACGCGTCATTGACTGTCCTGATTGGTCGTACGATGACGTCCTACGCACACATGAAACAATTACGGCTTTGAAATATTTATTCTGTTGAATCATAGTGTGTGGTTAATCGTCCCGAGATCGAAGTGTTTGTCTTTTTTTCTTTGGGTTCTATCTTTAACTGTAATTTACATATTTGCTCTACTTTTGACGTGTCTCGTGATGAATACATAATTGACAGTATAAGATGAAAATAACTTTGAAAACTTGTTTGTGACATAAAAGGGCTAAAATAAAGGAAAACGTGATATCATAGCGGGGTAAATCTGTCCGGTTTGAATACTTCATACAAATAGCATGAACAGTTTGAAACCCAAGAAAGCTAACACGTTTGTTCAAGTGGTATATATTACTTAAAAGAAGTCAAAGAACACCCGATTCTTTTGTCAGGGCACGACAAATTAACTATAGTCATATAAAAGAATCGAGTACTCTTCAACTTCTTTTGAGTAGTATATTTCAGATATTCCGTTGTCACCGAGACGAATTGCGCTCGCTTTTGAAACTACGTCCTGGTGGTTCTGAATCCGTGTCACTTGTTATGTAGAAGAGGCTTGGCCTTTTTGTCATTGAGGAAGTTTGGTTTAAGACGCTTTAATCAGTATATATAATGTGTTAGTTTTTTTAAATGAAAAGCATAATTATATAATGTACTGGGCGTGCGTGGATATCACACACAGAAGGTTTGCATCCAACATACAATAAACTATTTTTCACAAATATGACGTGATTTTTTAGCCATGACAGATTAACTCCAGTCCCTTGTTCTTTAACTTCTTTTGATTAGTATATATAATTTAAAGTCAACTTTACAAGTCTTTTAATTATAAGTATTTTGAACAAATGAACTAAACACTCATTTACGCATATTTTCAGCATTTGTTCCTTTCTGCTGGACATATTTTACCAAATCTTTGAAAGCATAAACCCTTTTGAGAAACTCAAATAATGTCATGCATGTACTTGCAAATTAATTAACTGACCACTCCTTTGCTATATTTATCACGTCATGGATGTTTTTCATGATGACGCTATTGAGGGAATGAAGTAACGAAAGAGCAATATTTCCACTTTAACAATACATTTCTATCAAATCGAACAAAACATTTGACTGTGCAAGGCTATTCTCAAGCTGTATAGATTTAATAGGTTGCCGTTCATAATGATGAAAGTTCAGGTGTAACCACTGTCTTGCCGTGGACTCAGTTGTATATCAGTTACATGTTAGGAATTCACTAATGTGCCATGTGCAAATACAAATATCCGTTTAATTGCTTCACGATTGAATTGAATACCCATTAAATAGCTCCAGCCGCAAAAAAAATCATTTATTAACGCTTCCTGAAATAACATTATATCAAACTGCCGGGCAAATGAAGGTATACACTTGAAAATTGATTTTTTTTAAATTACCAAAGTTATCAAAACGTTACTTGGCTGAAAACTGTCGCCGAAACCCCACAAACTTGAGGTCCAAAAGCTCTTCAAGAAGATGGATACCTGTTTAATAGCGCTAACAGTGACCATGGGTAACCATTTAATAGCTTTACTTGCAAATATCCATTTAACATTTCTAACAGCAAGTACCAGTTTAAAAACTCTACATGCCAAAAAGAACCCGTTTATTAGACGTCATTATAAGAGGCATGTACCCGGGTTAAGTGAGAAAGTCACTCTGTAAATCTGGAGATTCATAACTTATATAATGTAACTCGGTTTTTTTTCTGCGGGCATGCTAGGCCGATAATAGAAGACACGTTACTGTTAGCAATGTATACGTATACATGTACACGTATGTATTATACTGCATTATAATCCTGGATATTTTGAATCGGGCCGTTCTCAATAACTTCTGTCCTATAAAAGTGGGGTCACTGTACGTTGTACCAGTAAATGAAGCGGCTTGACAATATCTGCAGAGTCGGCGGGCGACGTCAGCAGCAATCGAAATAATGATCTGGGCATTTAGCAGCTGAAAACAGCTGAAAACAGCTGAACTGTAAACCATTATTCAATTTGTTCAACTAATTCTGTACTCAATAGATCATGTGTTCACAGAAGATCTCATGTGGTATTAATTCTCCTGTAAGTAAATATATATAGAAAGAACAAAATCGTTTATAAAATGCTGCAGATGTGTAAATGCTCAAGATGAGACAAATCCATTGAAGAAAATGTGTACTCGGACTCGAGAATCAATGTTTAAATTATAAATTACACATTTCAAATTACAAAGACAACACAAGGAAAACGATAAATCGTTATATCCTAAAAGCATGTGAGATCAATTACTTTAGTAAAGTTTTAGAATGCATGTAAACAAAGGGATCGATGTGTCAAATTAATGAGGTAAGTGAGAATTAGCTGCGAAGTGTTTCTAGAGTTGAGAGAAAGAATGTGATACTTTCCAATCCCCGAATCTTCCCTTTCCCAAAGTCAGATTGTGACCTTGACCTGCTGACCACGTTGAACGACAATGACAACTTGTCACGTATGGGGGATCAGGGTGGACGCCGCTGTGGAAGAGAACATGTCTTTATAAAAAAAACTAACCTCATCGTTTCAGATCAAACTTGGAGGTCGCTAGAATGTTCGTTATGAATTTTGTTATTGTTCGAATGAAGCTGACGTCCAGGCTAAATGATTGCCAGATGAGTCATAGAACAATACGCCTGACAACGTCACACCAGCCAGTGTCCACGTGTACAAACAACTTAGCGTTACGTCTACGTTAACGCATGTACAGTATTCGCAGTATCAAGAACTCGTGGTACAATATCAATTGTTAATGCAAGTGAATAACCAGTCTAGATTATCCGCCGAAACAGATTATAATTTGGCGTAAAGGACATAGGAAATCATAGGAAGGACCACTGAAAATCAGTGATGACACCACAGGTGATGTCGGTGGAATGAGTCAGTAATGTGCGGCGTCAGACCACAAACATTTACATTTTTATGCAATTTGTGTGAGTGGCTGGTGTTTCCGGTAGGGCAGGATATGCTTACCCTTTTCACGAACATCTGGTGTTGTCACTGACTTTCAGAGATCCATTTATATAATTTTTCCCGCTATTGCCATTTATGTGTAGCGGCCATAAAAAATCCGAGTCCTGTGATGAGATTCGAACCACGGACCTTCTGATCAGATGTCGGACGCCTTGTCCACATGATCAAAGACGTTAACCCCGTCAGCAAGCTGACAAGGTAAGGATGTCATCTGTGGGATGACTCCACGCCCTGCTACATATGCACAATTGAATCTGTTTCGGCGGGTAATCTCTGGCGTTGACGTGTTATAGTTTAAGATGGTGATGTACAGGTGGTCTTAGACAAGGACCACAGAACTGCTTGTCGAAGTATTGTTCTTGGTACTTGATCTTATAGGTGCCGGTTAAATGTTGGACTTCCTCAATGAAAGCATCTATTGGGGGGTAAGACATTAAGGCAAGACGTAGACATCCACCGTGGGCCCAAATTGTTCTCCCGTTCTTGCTGATGTGCTTCTTTATGCGTATGAATTAGAAGTTCTGCTGGGGATTGACAAAGTCAAAACAAGACAATTGGCCAAGAAGTTTAACTTAAACTTCAGATATACTGATGATCTCATATCAGGCAATAACGGTCAAATAGCCAGTTCCCTTCCACTGATTTACCCACGTGAACTATAAATAAAGAAAAGCAGTGAGACCATCTCGTCTGTTCAATCGTTTTTATTTGAAACAATACTTATTTGAAACAGCGTTGATACTAAACAACGACAACATAGGATTTCCGAACACTGATACAGATACGCCACTTTTAGGTATTCCAAGTAAGAATAATTTACCTATGCTAGACGTGAGAGGCGACCAAATTGATGGTCAGGCTCGGCGACCTGCTTGTCGTCGTACCCGACGGCATGGGTTGTTGTTCACAATATCAATCCATCAACACAGCACCATTAGGTCAGCTAAGGAGAGATAGAGGGTGGAAGTAGTGTTTGACAAATTACGTCATATTTATGGTATAATAAATCTACGTATACACTGTTAAAAGCTATAAAAAGGCTTTAATCTCACCCGTCATCCTCTAATGGCATCGGAGGTCATTTTGGAGCCGATGTTATCGTAGATGATGGTAGGTTGTTAGAATTCCTCATGTTTGACCTGTTTGGATATGTGTTATGATTTCAGTTGTAATATTGTAATTCAAAAGGGATTTTACTGCAAACACGTACTGGCAAAAATGAAAACGAATTTAGTAGTCATGGAAGGTATGAACTTGCTAAATAGCTATTTTGTTTAAACGCTATACTGTGTCGTTTAAATTTTATGTATAAAATTATGTAAATATGGCAATGTCTCATAACCCATTGCCGACAGGAGAACAACGTAAAAACTGGTACTGGATTTAGCGCCAAGATATAAACTGTCGTCCAAAAGAAACTTTACCAACTGAAAATATAAATTTCAGGCAAAGTATAAATTCTTTTTCGATGAAGTCTATCTAAAACACAGAAAATGTTAATCGTCTGTTACATGTTTGCGAGATAACACGCGAAAAAGTGAAATACACGTGCACCACGGACAACCGCAAATGCACGTGCGGGTAAGGGTATAAAACGATTGCAACGCCAAGTCAGACATCCACAGTGATAAAAAAACACAAAAGAAACACGTCACAGTCGAACAACGTGAACGAGCCTTGGGTATGGTACAGATGGGAGCCACCCACGCCCATATTGCACGAACCTTCGGTTGCTCCGTGTTGCCGTTACCAACTTGATGCCTTAGGTCACAGGGTTAGTCGACAGACAGTGGCCAGGAGACTCAGGGCTCATGGAATCAGGGCTTTTAGACCACACAGAGGACAGCTATTGACAGCGCAACATCGTCGTCTGCGATTGAGATAGGCCAGGACTGTGCGAGTTGGCAACGACGTGACTGGCAGAGGGTTGTCTTCACTGACGAAAGTCGATTCTGTATGTTTAGGGCTGATAGAAGACAACGTGTTTACCGCCGAAGGGGGGAACGAACGGCGGCGTGTTGCGTGCAGGAGGTCGTACCATATGGTGGAGGGAGTGTCATGGTGTGGGGAGGGATCTGTGGGCAGGAGAGGACACCGCTGGTCATCGTTGACGGAAACTTGACAGCTCAGCGTTACATGGATAACATTCTTCGTCCAGTTGTCATTTATCAGCATGACAACGCTAGAGCCCATACAGCCAGAATTGTCACTAACTTCCTCGCAGCCAACAACGTCAACGTCCTGCCGTGGCCTGCACGCTCACCCGACATGTCCCCCATAGAACACCTCTGGGACTTGATGGATCGTCGTGTTCGACAACGATCACATTCTCCAGCCAACCGGCAAGAACTGATCTTGGCCCTCCAAGAAGAATGGCGTCAAATCCCACCTGACCTCATCAGACGACTGACTTTTTCTGTGCGTCGAAGAGCTTTTGCGTGTATTGAGGCATTTGGTAGTCACACACGCTACTAATGACTTGTTATTGAACGTGAGCGATTGTTTATGTACTCTGCCTATTGTCCATGATTCTGAAAGCTCGAGTTTTGTACCACACCCAACTTTGGGGGGCTCTGATGTCATTCTCGGTCGCGGTATGATTGTCATTTTCAGTGCTGATTATGTTGATATATTGATATCAACACTTTACTTCATGCATGTATGTTTTGTTGTTTTTGAGCAAGAGTGATTTCAAACTCTGGTAAAGTTTCTTTTGGACGTCAGTTTATATATATGTACAGATATGTATGATTATGTTGGATTAACGAGTATGCCGGATAAACGGAATTTAGTAGTATCAACGTTCGTGATCGAAAATTGGACAACTACACGATAGATAAGGATTCAAACACGTAATAAAAATACAAAATAAATATTCATATTGTTATGTTAGATTGTTGGCGGATTATGTTTTCTAAAGTTTAACTCAAAACAACTTTTACGGACTGTATGACCGATTCAAAAAACTTTAAAAGCCATAGTCTGGAATGGAAGTCGCAACTTTGAAACTGCTACCAGAAGCTTAAGAAAGCAGCTTTCTAAGTG
Source organism: Haliotis rufescens (assembly GCF_023055435.1). Lineage (NCBI taxonomy): Eukaryota > Metazoa > Mollusca > Gastropoda > Lepetellida > Haliotidae > Haliotis > Haliotis rufescens. The sequence goes on from NW_025963890.1 coordinate 9,593,327, forward strand.
GCTAACGTCGACTTCCTGTTGGTCATTTCATTGGTAGGTCATAGTTCGCGTAAGGTTGTTCTGACATGACCTGTAATGGGATGTCATCGTCGATAGCGAGAACTTGTATCTGATTTTAATAAGACTGAGGTAATCTAAGCATGTGAATTATCCTGTTTTCTTTATTTAACGCATTAATTGTTTATCGTTAAGCAATTGCAAGTTTATCTCTGCAGCCGTTGTAATAGCTACCAGCCGCTTCGACTCGCATCAAAACACGGGGCTGTGTACACGCGGGCAGGTGACAACGGAGTACGCTGATCACTGTGTCGGATTAACGAGACTGATTAATGAGTGATATCGGTAATTCGTTGCAAATTAGGTGTGTCGGAGTCGGAGTGCGAGACTGTCGGATTAACAGGTCTAAATAGCACTCAGGGTCTCATCATTAGTGTCGGATAAAGCCGATTGTCGGATAAACGAGACTTGACTGTATGTACCTTTGAAATGGCGAGTACACACCTCAGTAAATCTTCCTAACAGTATAACCTTTCAGACATTTTATGAATGTAAAAGTTGTGAGTTATCACAAGTGTTGCCGGTATAGTATGATGCCAGTTGTGCATAATTTCTGCTGTTTCAAGTACAAATATAAAATTTGCTCTGCCATATCTTAAGCTCCAATCGCATGACATGGTTAAAATACTTTGATATAATCACGTAATCCTTCGATACGTAATATCAGCTTTACCTTTCGGATAAGTGGTTCTTTGGATCCATAACAATTAACTGTCTATTACAACTGGACCGTTTTTACAACACAAAAACAAACCAATCAAAGCCCTGACTTATTGACTATTCAACACTGAATTGTATTTATTTCTGTAAATATCAGCTGCGATGTGTTCATTAGTTCCCTCTCCCAAGTAACTGTAAATAATGCTCAGTGCCCAGTAGACTATACCTTGTATTGATTACTGTCCGTTACTGGAGTAACCTAGCGACTACACTGCCCGTACTATGAAGAGATGCACAGGCTACCAAAGTCACTGCTTCGCTGACGGGTGGGCCGTCGTTGAACACCGTGTATTAAAGAGTTACTGTGATTACTAGTATATTGTGTAATCAGGCTGATAGGGGAACTGTCTGATTGTCCTTGACGAACATTGGTACATTGTTCTTGGGATATATCTGAATATGTGAGGAACACTTGGTGACTTGTTGACGTCGCAAGATACTTTTAGGACAGTTGACGCATTTCGGCAATCTATCAAGGTGCTTTACGGAATATAGTTAGTCTCTTTGCATTAGACAAAAAGCATGGCCAAAAAGAAGTTCAAGATGCTGGCCAAGTCGATGGTGATGGGGGAAGGTGGAAGTGGGGGAAAGACACAACTATATGAATGCGTGTGTAACATACAAGATGGACCTTTCTGGATACTCAAGGTAAGGTTTCTCCCGATTGGTCAGGTTTGTGTATTTGATAGACTTGACAGATTTGAGATGTATCTGTACACATGTATGTGCATTTGAAGACATGTTATATTTTCTTGGAATTCGTTAGATGCTAAATCTTTAGATTGATTGTAAAATATTCGAAATCACAGCATTTTAAATAGACGTAATGCTCCGAAATTCCTCTTGAAACAGTTGTGATTCATGTTACGTGATACACAACAGCTGCTATGGTGAAAAGGTAAAGAAAAGTAATGGCATTGTTATTCCTCGTCCGTTGTGAGTAAATATATATTGTCAGTGCAAGAAAATAGCACTTTAGATTATCTGCCGAAACAGATTCCATTTGTCGTAAAGGTCAAAATTACATGTATGGACCACTGAATATCAGTGATGAGACCAGGTGTTCGCGAAAAGTTATATGCTAAGTTATGTGTTAAGCGTTCTAAGTAGCTGATGAGGGGCAATTCATTTTCATTTCTGAATCCAATGTAATTTTCATATTCTAAATCCAATGCAATTAACAAAGAACACAAAAATAGTTTTGTTGTAGCTATTGTTATGATACTAAAAAATACCCTTATTAATTGCAGTAAATGTATTGTTACAGCCGAATGTTATTTGCATGTCAACGAGGGTCAGGAGAAAATAAAGGACACACACAATGCATCGGTTGTCTCTTATATGAAACTAATATATGTACAGAGGTAGGTTGATGAATGAACAAATTTAGAGCATTTTCACAAAGTGTATGTGGCCATTTACGTGCATAGTATTATACGTGCATATATATTATTTGGTGTATTTACATGCCAGATGTCTGTATCGGTGTACAGGCTGAATGTTTCGTCTTCCCATATCCCCCCCCTATAATTCAGAAAAGCTTCTTCACTGATGTCATCATTTCTGTTCAGTGATCCTTTCAACTTATTTTGGTCACTTAGTTGCCAGGAACGCCTACCGGAATATGTTTCGTCAGATAACCAATACTGATTATTCTCTGGCGTTGACGTTTTAGTATTCAATGAAACTGGAATTCTTTTATTTATTTTTCAGACTAGGGTGAAATATATTTTTTAATCAGGCGCGGGAGTAAATGTATATATAGTGTTACATATATATCAGTCGATATAGCTTTTACAATGCCGTCCGATATATCTATCGGACGACATTTTAACAGCTATACAAACTTATCATTCGTGGTGGGTGCATATTTACGTTTGTTATATGCGCGAATCTACAAATCGCAAAATATTCATACCAGTATTTAATATATTAATTTTATTGGCATGCTCAGTCGACTGTATGTCCGAACGATATATTCAAGGATCTTATTATTCAACTATATGATTAACTTTATCACCACAGGTAAATTGATATTGCAGCTCGTGTACCAACAGCCGGGAGTTGTAAGCCCAATAACACTCTTAATAATAATCCTTGTATTATCCGCACGTACGTCAAACAACCATGTGCAATTACGGCGTTACAGATTCGGTTAGTTTCACGTTTCTATCACACCGCGTTCTGGCTCATGCGTCATTGACTGTCCTGATAGTGTGTGTGGTCAATCGTCCCCAGATCGAAGTGTTTGTCTTTTTTTCTTTGGGTTCTATCTTTAACTGTAATTTACATATTTGCTCCAGTATAAGATGAAAATAACTTTGAAAACTTGTTTGTGACATAAAAGGGCAAAAATAAAGGAAAACGTGACATCATAGCGGGGTAAATCTGTCCGGTTTGAATACTTCATACAAATAGCATGAACAGTTTGAAACCCAAGAAAGCTAACACGTTTGTTCAAGTGGTATATATTACTCAAAAGAAGTCAAAGAACACCCGATTCTTTTGTCAGGGCACGACAAATTAACTATAGTCATATAAAAGAATCGAGTACTCTTCAACTTCTTTTGAGTAGTATATTTCAGATATTCCGTTGTCACCGAGACGAATTGCGCTCGCTTTTGAAACTACGTATAAATATTATCTAAAAGAAAAGCATAATGTACTGGACGTGCGTGGATATCACACACAGAAGGTTTGCATCAAACATACAATAAACTATTTTTCACAAATATGACGTAATATGACATAATTTGTTCACACAGTAAATCTGGAGATTCATAACTTATACAATGTAACTCGGTTTTTTTCTGCGGGCATGCTAGGCCGATAATAGAAGACACGTTACTGTTAGCAATGTATACGTATACATGTACACGTATGTATTATACTGCGTTATAATCCTGGATATTTTAAATCGGGCCGTTCTCAATAACTTCTGTCCTATAAAAGTGGGGTCACTGTACGTTGTACCAGTAAATGAAGCGGCCTGACAATATCTGCAGAGTCGGCGGGCGACGTCAGCAGCAATCGAAATAATGATCTGGGCATTATGCAGCTGAAAACAGCTGAAAACAGCTGAACTGTAAACCATTATTAAATTTGTTCAACTAATTCTGTACTCAATAAATCATGTGTTCACAGAAGATCCCATGTGGTATTAATTCTCCTGTAAGTAAATTTATATAGAAAGAACAAAATCGTTTATAAAATGCGGCAGATGTGTAGATATATTTCAGGTCTTAAGATGAGACAAATCCATGGAAGAAAATGTGTACTCGGACTCGAGAATCAATGTTTAAATTATAAATTACACATTTCAAATTACAAAGACAACACAGGGAAAACGATAAATCGTTATATCCTAAAAGCATGTAGTGATCAATTACTTTAGTAAAGTTTTAGAATGCATGTAAACAAAGGGATCGATGTGTCAAATTAATGAGGTAAGTGAGAATTAGCTGCGAAGTGTTTCTAGAGTTGAGAGAAAGATACGGGTATCATAGCTGTGTTTTGGACCCCTCAAGTATGCAGTGTTTCGGTGACTGTTTTCAGCCTAGTAACGTTGGTCAAATCCAGTTTTCAAGTGTATACATTCTTTTGCCTGTCAGTTTACATATAATGCAAGGGTTCAATGTCTTACCAAGGGGCACGGGTTGTTTAAAGCATCACCGAGATGATTGCCAACTTTCCATGATCCTGTTTTCGAATGCCGGATTAGCCATTATAATAATATACTTAGTTTCTAAACAACTACAGTAAACTACGGTTATAACGAACTTAAAGGGACCACTAAATTTAGTTCGTAATAACCGTGGGGCGGTCGGGTAGCCTAGTGGTTAAAGCGTTCGCTCGTCACGCCGAAGACCCGGGTTCGATTCCCGACATGGGTACATTGTGTGAAGCCCATTTCTGGTGTCCCCCGCCGTGATATTGCTGGAATATTGCTAAAAGCGGCGTAAAACCATACTCACTCACTCACTCGTAATAACCGTAGTTCGTTTTAAGCACACACACAAAATATGTACAGCAAATGGACGGGGCAATAAAACAGTTCGTTATAAGCGTGTTCGTTATAAGCGTGTTCGTTATAAACGTAGTTTACTGTAATCCTTACTCACGGCTTTCACAAAGTGGTAACGTTTTTTACCTTGTTCAGTCTGATCTTTCTTAACTTATAAAGGACACTCGTACAGGCAGCAACAATGAACGACATCAGGCCACGTGATCTTACTGATTTCATGTCATCATAACCCGCCTGCATCGATCATTGCTCCTTCTATCAGTAACCGTTTTTTTCTGCCCAATACTCGCTCTTTACAATACAGCTTGATAATCTGTAATAGAGCAGTGGGAGCAACATTCATTTTTACTTATCTTGTCTAATGAGTATAAATCAACAGAATCTTAGGCAACGTTATTGTCAATGCACTCCAAAGTGTTGCCGTGTCATTTGAATTAAAGGAATATATACCATTATATTTCGTGCATTATGTTTACTTTGCACTTAATATTTCTTCACGAACACTAGGTAATTGGGTTATTGACATGTATGTATATTCCTGCAATATTCTCAGTAAACCAGAAGCTGTGTTAGTTTGTCTTATTGAGCTACAATAACGTAAATGTCGTAGATGTACTGTATCAACTCGACGTTTATAGATTTGCCGATAATTGCCTTGGGAAGAGGACGATTCCAAACTGAAATGGTTAAATCATTCAGAGAAGTAAGAATACTAAAAACACTGGGACGGCACTGTTTAATGAAGCCTGACCATTACCACCATGTATTAATAACTTGTTAAGCATCAGGAACTTTATGCTCTGCTGGAATATCATTCGGCTGTTGCGATAACACAATGAATTCTTGTTTTTTTTCTAATAGGAATAGTTATGTGTCTACCCATTATCTATTTCCAAGAACACTTTATAACAGGTTATAACGCAATGCATCTGTGTTGATCCAATTCTACACAACTGATCTTATCAATAAATCGTTTTATCCGTGTTGTAAGTTAGCAAACCTTTCTTTCGAAAAAAAAGAACTATTTCTCATTAAATATTATTCTGTATTTAAATTACTCTTTTAAATAATATTCTATATTATAAATTACTCTTTTAAATAATATTCTATATAAAAAATCATTTAAAATTACTCTTTTATTATCGTTAAGCACCGCATACGCGTGTGTTTCTCGCGATATGTCCGTGTTTAACATTGGTTAAAAGAATACAGAAACTCCTTTATAATGATTTAACAAACTCAGCATATTGCAAAACAACAAAACAAAGGTTTCATTGTACTAGAACATGGAAGCATGTGGTGTCGGTTTATATCTGGTGTGTCCTACAAATTGAAATGATGTAGGCGTCCAGGGCGCCACCCACACTCTTCTTTGAATCAACGAACATAGTTCATCAGCAGGTAATACTATTACACAATGTGTACAGATACATATTTACTGAGCATTTGTTTCTCCAACCAGAAAATACAAATTTTAACTCTTTTCATTATGGTACCCAAACTCTATTATTTCTTGAAGATAAAAACATATTATCGGTAGCCATACATAACATGGTCCAATGGTACAATTGCCCTCCATGAGAGAACAAACATTCGTTTTGTTTATTAATGTGTTTGTTTGTTGTTCAACGTCACACTCAGCAATATTCCATCTATATGACGGCGGTCTGTTAATAATCGAGTCTGGATCAGACAATCCAGTGATTGACATCATGAGCATCCATCCACGCAATTGAGATACGATGAGCTACATCAACCAAGTCAGCGAATCTGACCACCCGAGCCGGTTAGTCCCCTCTTACGACAAGCATAGGTTGCTGAAGACCAATTCTTCCCCGGATCCTCACCAATACAGACCTTCGATTCATAATTAAAGTAAGGGAGGTATAGCGTTTGGGACACACATGAGTTGTTTATTTGTTTGTTTGCTGTTTGACACATTATTCGAGCTATATGAAGGCAGCCTGTTTATAATTAATTCTGCGCCGGACAAACCAGTGATTGATATTCTGAGCAACATTCAACGCCGTCGGGGTATGAGTGAATCAACCAACCCACCGAGCCTGACCCCCCGATCCATTCTGTCGCCTCGTGAGACAATCATAGGTTCCAGTTCCATGAAGACCAATTGTAACCCGAAATCCCCATCGGTGCTTCGATGGCGCTGTAATTTACCAATAATGATGATCTCACATAACGTCAACGTGCGGCGGATCAATATATTATAATAAGTACTGACACTGCCTAGCAGAGTGTGCTTAATGAGCCGCCTGCATACATACCTGTCAAACGCAAATATTTGTAGTGAGACCCAAAACATTCATATTGTTTGCAGCTCTATAACTGATGAGTGGCGTGTATTTATTCAATTATACAGCACTATGAATCAATGACCATTCCAGGTCTGTAATGTTGGACACTGATACTATCAGAGAAGCGGACAACCCGTATGTCCGACTGAATACCTCCTTAGTGTTCTGTAGGGAGAAAGTGGTTGTGGCGGACATTCCAGTGTTACAATGTTGCAAGGACTGAAAGGGCGGAGGCCGTTATTACCCACGCAAGTGTGAATAGGACCGCTCGGGGTTCGAATACAGTGAATAGAGACTTTGTGATTGGGAAAGACCAAGGAACGCTGGAGTAGGACAACACAGTCTCTCGTTTATCCTTGGGCCTCTCACCCCAAGACACAACTCCTGATGACGGTGGTCGGTGACGTGTGTCTCCTAACCGAAAGTCCTTTCCGAATGCTGAAGGTAGGTTGCAGTGGTGAATGCGAAAGAGATACGTACGTCAAAGAGTGGTGTATGTCAATGTGAAACAGCGGTGTATGGTAAAGTGTATGGCGGTTACTCATCGTTCCAAGTCGCCATCATGTACGTGTATTTTCACAGCCAGTATGACGATGAGTGGTTATGTTCTACTGGACGACTTTCTGTTATTTATTAAGAATCTTTATGCGAACTTAGCAAATACTACCAGATAAAATAAACAACGAACAAACGATTTTTATATCTCTCGCGTATAATAATGAAATATTTATATAACGGACTTAGTCATTATAACCAAGCATAACAGTTACTGTTTTATAGTTCCACGTGTCATATTATAATCCTCAGCAGCAGCAGCAGCACCCTCATCATCACCATCATAATTAATCATCATCATCATCATCATCATCATCATCATCTGCATCATTAATATCTTCTTCTTCATCATCGATATTGCTACATCTTATCAAGTATAATACTATTTGTCTCTACGTATTCGCTATGATGTAAACAATCAATGTTTCAATCCTTAATGCTCAAATGACAATTTCAACAACGCAATAATGCCTTGAAAGGCGAATTCCACTTTTTCAGTAATAGGTAAGTTAATTGCACTATCGATACATATACACTGTTAAAAATGTTGAACTTCTTTGTTAATTAATTAATTAATTAATGCGACAAAAGATTAAATTGTACGAGCATGTGCTTATGATTCACTTAAGAGATATACCGACTGTGTTTTGAAATTTGATGTAGTTCCACTGAAGAGTAAATGCCTCTTATTTTAATTTGGAACCGCGCGCTTTAGCGGAAAAGCACGGGACCATATAGCACAAGTTCAAATAGGGAGTTGCATCGGTCAACCTTTTTTCACTGATGCGTCAAATTTTAAAATGTCCTCCACGTGTTTACCATCTAAATCCTTTTGAAAGCTTTACTGAGGCCTTGAACGTCGTAACCTTGATCAAACGTTGTATGGTGCTCTTAGAAAGTAGCGTAAAATGAACACAATATCAGGATAACATGCCTAGTTCAACAATAATTATATCAACATCGCAAAACTTGTCTCGAAGTTTGGAAATATTTTTGTGGTTTTCGTTATTTAGTTCGGAAAACGTAGCTTACACACACGTGTTTAAATCGTTTGTTTTCGACCCCACGGAAGAGTTTGAGTTTGAGTTTTTAGTTTTATTTCTCTGAAAAACCACCAACGGTGGTACAGGACTATATATATATATATTATTCATTGCAGATAAAGATGGTGACATGCCCTAAAAGTGATTTAGACACTTTAACGTAATAATGTGTTCAAATGTACAATGAATCTAGACAGATGTTAAATTGGATAATAAATTTATATATTTAGGTGATAACGTTTTACGCAGTTTTCTTACCTCTTTTAATAAAACTGTCTCTTATCATTACTAGGCTATTACAATATGGCGTAAACATTATCGTTAATTGTATTTTCAGTGCGTGAAAAGTTCGTGAAAAGTCAATTAAAACATAACTTTACTACCTATTGGTAGCCTAGTGGTTAAAGCGTTCTCTCGTCACGCCGAGGGCCCGGGTTCGATTCCCTACATAGGTACAATGTGTGAAGCCTATTTCTGGTGTCCCCCGCCGTGATATTGCTGGAATATTGCTAACGGCGGCGTGAAACTATATTCACTCACTTACAACCGAGAATTATCAAGGAAGAAATAGGAATAAGACAACGGATACTTTATAGTAAACATATAAGAACCAGATTCAATTTGGCTGGGTTGTGATACACGTGTCTCTAACACTGTGTTTGAGTCCTTGTTCTTGTGGCACGTGTACGTTCTAATGATATGTTACATATGTGTTCTTGTAGTTCTTCATCAGTATTTTGTGTTTGTGAAGTCTTCAAACAACCTTTAGAACTGTAACTAACAATACTTTTTATCCGGATGTGCATTTGTGATATCGGATTGTGTAACTAACAATACTTTTTATCCGGATGTGCATTTGTGATATCGGAACCGATTAATTAACATCAAACATAACATCTATATTATATATTTACATGATGGCATTACTCCTTGGGTCAGAGCGCGTAACAACATAGTCGTGAGACCAACAATAATCCTTCTATTAAAAGCAGGCAATGAATCGATAATATATAATCCACGTAGATTTCAATAATGACAAGTCATCGTCCACATCATGGCATCACGTATCGCCAGTCACGCCCCCGCGTGGTGACTTGTACAATCGACAGGCTTCAGGAAATGTTTCACATCGTAGTTGCAATACCCTTCATCACAGCTACTCCAGGGTGTTAGTCACGCAATCCGTGTGTGCACAGCGCAAAGCCCTCCTCTGCCGGGTGACTGACTGACTGACTGATATAGAAGATTTAACGTGCGCTTTCCGACTGCAGCGTATTTCGCACACGGGCCTGGCCAGGCCATTTAGTGTATTCCGAGAAGGGTGAAAGTGGTGAGTGCAACCCAAGAGGGGGCTTTTAGGGGTTGCTTATATCGATTTTTGAAATTTTAAAATTTGGAATAAATGCCGAGGTGGGTGGAGGAGGGAACTAAGGGAGCCGGGTGAGGTGGGTGTTTGTATGTTTATTGGATTTTGGATTGGTAGATTAATTAGTTTTTAGATGCGCTTAATTAGGCCTGTTTTGATTAGGAATACGCCTAGGGCCTTGAAGTTTTCTAGTTTATTTTGAGGGTTTAGTATTTCATCTAGAGTAGGAACCTTATTTAGATTGAGGTTGGTTTGTAGTGTGGTTCTGTGTGTTTGGTAGTGGGTGCAGTGGATGAGTGCGTGTTCTGTGGTTTCGGGTTGTTTGCAGTGGGGGCAGTTGCCTGTGGTGGCACTGATAGTGGGCTATAAATAATGATACTAGGCTTGTTAATTGTTTACGACCAGAAGACCAAATTAGGTCTCTTGATAGCTGCCATTTTTCTTTCATGTGAGCATCTTAATAAAGCCTTCGAGGAACACAATATGCATTACGTTTGATAGTGATATGTTTGTCTGAGGGGTATGCATGATCATGCATAGGAGACGTAAGATGAAATGTCGACAGCATGTTCGACGACTTTGAATAAGTAAATATACTCTTGAAAAACGTAGGGGATCATGAAATATAAATGTTAATACCAAGTATTAGAACAAACATCAGTGTTGACGACAAACATTCTATGCAAGAACGTTTATATCTGTAAAACTTTACACAAGGGGTGGGGCGGGGTGACTGTACCCTAGTGGTTAAGCGTTCTCTCGCAACGCCGATGACCCTGGTTCGATTTCCTACATAGGTACAATGTGTGAGGCCTTTTTCTGGTGTCTCCCTCTCTGATATTGTTGGAATACTTCTAAAATAGACTAAAGAGACTGTACTCACTCACTTACAACCAAGAATTGTCACGGAGGAAATGAATACTAGGAATAAGACAACGGATTTTTATTGCAAACATATAAGAACTAGATTAAATTTGGCAGGGCTGTGATACACGTGTCTCTAACACTGTCTGAGTCCTTGTTCTTGATACACGTGTTCGTTCTAATGACATATTACATATGTGTTCCTGCAGTTCTTCACCAGTATGTTTCTGTTTGTAAATGCTTCAAGCAACCTTGAGAACTTAACTAACAATACCTTTTATTCGGATGTGTATTTGTGATATCGTAACTGAACTGATTAAATTAAAATCAAATTCATCTGCAAAATTAGAAATCTATATTCGGTATCTCACGCTTAAGAATGGTGCGATACGAAAGATGTTGCAATTTGGATAAACAGTAAGAAAATTAAATATTTTATATACACGTTGGTGTGTGTTTGAATTGTTCAGAAGAGATATTATTACCGGAAGACAGGCAGATATAGAAACAGTCGGACAGACACGGACAGACAGACACCAACAGACACTGACCAATATATAAACGGAGACAGACAGACAGACACGGTAATAGTGATAAACACACACAGACACTGACAGACATTTCTATTCAATATTAATGAATTAAAGACACAGGCATAGACACAAATACACAGTCATACACACAGACTGACAGACAGACGGTAACACTGATAGACAGATAGATCGTCAGACGGATATGTTTAGTTTTGAGTTATTGATGACACCAGCCCCAAAATACGTACTCGAGGTCAAAGAGGGACAGGTCAGCCGAAATTGCTAAGGCAGAAGGCGACCTCTTAAACATGTACACTTAAGAGCAACAACAACATACGTGCTCATAGACACAGGCAGACAGACAGAGTGACAGACAGTATTAAGGTATTAAAGACACCAGCCCAGACTACAGACTCATATACACAGACAGACAGTTACGTTCAGTATCAAGATATTAAGGAACTTGCATAGTCATTGCAATAAAAGCGACAACACCCTTCCCATATTCAATAGAAAGTGATGCAATATAGAATTGGCATCAACATAACACCTACATTATACTCATGTTTACATGATGTCATTACTCCTTGGGTCAGAGCGCGTAACAAAATAGTCGCGAGACCTTCAATAATCCTTCTATTAAAAGCAGGCAATGAATCGATAATATATAATCCACGTAGATTTCAATAATGACAAGTCATCGTCCACATCATGGCATCACGTATCGCCAGTCACGCCCCCGCGTGGTGACTTGTACAATCGACGGGCTCCTTCGTCGGGCAGTTAATGGAAGACCTCGGGCTTCTGCAAATGATAATGCCCTGAAAAATAGCGTTACCCTTATACTAGTAATGATGATACCATGTGTTCCCGAGAATGTTAGTTTAGCCTGCCCAACAGCTGCACCCGTCACAAACACATACAAAGTCAATTGTTCAACTAAAAGGACACTGGAACATGTGGTACAAGTCAAAATAGAGATGTGTCAGATTTGGAATATTCTCTACATGTCTGCTCCAAACGGGTTGAAAACTGTACTAAAGCCTTGAATGTTGTAACCGTGATCAAACAACTTTTTAACAAATTGGTAAAAAGTGCATGCTCGATTGTACCTCAAACGTTGTGAACTGTTGTCACTAAAGTATGGATGCGCTGAAATAATGCTCGTCAGGATGGGAAAAGCATATGCCGTCTTTGTTTTAAAGAAGAAAAACGACACAGAGAAACGATGACAAGTTTAGATGGCCGTATAATTGACTGTTTACAATAGGTCTACGTTGTTAGTATAATAGGATTTTCACCTTAATTCATTTTAAGTGGGATCAAGTGGAATCGCCATTTTCGTACCCAAGTTCTATGACATAACATTTGCTTTTTACATATTGCATATTGATCCAGATATTTCTCCAATGTTCTACTACATGCATACTAATACTTTATATTCCTATGGAAATAGATTCAGAGCAAAGTGCTCCTCTGTCACCGGATATGTTAAGTCGTGTGCATGCTCCACGTAATGTCAGTGATTTTCCGATAATACTCTCTTTGTGAACTGTTGATAACTTTGTGAACTGTCCCCGGTAACCTGACACTCTAAACCGGTCATCTCTTCCTGTCTGCGTTGAAAATCTCAAGCAATATGGGCAACTAAACCCATGGTGATTTATGACGGAACGATATTATTCTGAACTCCCCGGAGTCTTTATCAGGGCTCACTGATTTGTGTGTCAGGTAGACGATTGCTAAACAAATACTTCCGATTTATCGCCGCGGCTTAATAGGCTGAGTGCTGAGCAGGAACAGCACATGAATAGTTGTAGAACATTCTCCACGCTGCTCTAACTACTGTGACAATTACAAGGAGTACACACCGTTTGTGCAGTTGTCCTCCGGGAATTGTCGTCACTGAGGCACACAACGGGAGCGAATGTTCTAGTCGGGGGCATATACCGCCGTAGTTAACACTTCGCGGTGTCAGTACAGCTTAATCACTGTTAGTGTATCAATCATTCAACGAGCTACGCGGAGGCAACATGCTCAAATCACTTCGCCGAAAGTCGCTCGGAAGCAGCATAAACAAGTCACAGTCTAGTCAACGTAACAGTATTTCCTATTTTAGCGTCCCCACGAAAGACAGAGGTAAGGATAGAACGTGGGTCGGGAAGATACCCTTGTCCCGTATCCGAAACACTCCCCAGAACACTACCATCGAGAAAGACTTCTGCCTTGTTGATGAGAGCCCGTTCCGGATGATTAAGGTAGAGTACACTATAAGAATTGATGCAATGTTGAGCGTACTGTCGGGAAAATGTGTTGACGTAGGAGCCATGTTTCGTTGACATTGACTAGTGTGTGTAAACATAGCCAAAGTATGCCCAAGTCGAGCTGATACGACCTGGAAATACATTTCATTTGTCAATGAAGGCTGCAGGCTATTTGTTCAAGCTAACTAAAGGGTCATGTCAAAGTTACATATTTCACGCTGCAAACCCTTACTGAATAAACTGGCGACACATCTTTCTGTTTATAATTTTGTGGCATACAAACATGACAGATATCTTCTACCGGATGTGTAATCACTCCCACTATCCTACACACGCATCCCTCTAACCCCCCCCCCCCCCCCCCCCCCCCATTTGTTACCCCACCTCCTTCCTTTTGTGAAGTCAGTAACATTCAACCGTCGTTCGGGAAAGGAGCATTCCTCTATCTCTTCATCCGGGTACTGACTAAATAACAAACCACACCATGAAATACACTGCTATCTTCATGCAGGGTGTCTTGTAACGCTGTATGTTAGCCATTCATGTGTGAAGCATGAGTCGCTGGCAAAACATCTGTATTGACCTCGAGGAATTGAATAGTATTACCTATATGTTTCACGCTTGATCGGACTTAACACATACAGGTGAACCTTTACAAGAAGGTATCACTGCCTTTCGTCATGGCACATCTAGAACAGCCATGTCTTCTTGAAAGGAACTAAAGTACTGTTGGTTATTGTTAAGAGGGAGGTATATCGCGATGGGTGAACGCACTCACCTCTTCCCTGGTCGCTCTGACCCCCAATTAAGAAGACGCCCTTCAACTCACAGCCTTCGTTTCGAAACATACCCACACTCTAGCCGGCCCTCTAGCCACCCAATTCAGACTACACATATATCAATATCTCCGCCGTCAGTCACGAGGGTCGGTTAACTAAGCCCCACACCTCGGTCAGCCTCACCGCCCCTGCCCCGAAGACGGTCCAGTGTGACAGTTCCCCTGCTTCATCTTCTCTTGTGCATCCCCACCCCGACATTTATTCAAGCCTCGTTCACACACTCCAAGCTTTAATCTCATCAAATCCCATAACATGAACTTGAAATTCTATCATAAGTTGACAATGCCCTGGTATTTACTCCCACCGTCGCCCCACCTAACTGCGTGTTCCCCGCGAAGCTTCTAGTTGCAGGATGACAAGCACAATTTCAGGACATGGGAGCTTTATAACTCCGGGAATCTATAAATAGAATTTCACAACACACGCGTGATAACGAAATCGCTGAATTATCCACCCCCCTGGCGTTAACACACTCATTTCGAATCCCCATACACAACGCTGTTATTAAATGAAAAAAAAGCCCATATATGTAACATTACAAGCATTTTAAACCTCATTCACACCACCCGGCTAAACAGCTATGAAGAGACGGCCAGGTCAGAGACGTAAGGTATTCGATAAACAGGGCTCAGTGGTTATGGATGAATGGGCTCAAAAGGTAGTGTCTGTATTTCATATTTTCTATTCCTGATATTTTTTAATCAGGTTAAAAGTTCAGAAAAAGAATCAATGTAAAAAAGTCACAAAGTCAAAATAAGATAGACACAATTTTATGGATAACAACTTCTTTAATACTTAAAAAAGATACGTTTCGGTATAGACAGTCTTGCTTGACAAAGGTATAAGGATCTTTACCGAAACGTCGCTTTTTACAGTATTTAAGAACTTGTTATCCATAAAATTGTGTCTACCTTGTCATCCGTCAACTTCTCAGTAATGTCTATCAAACAATCTAGAGTCAAAATAGTTTATTTGTGTGGAAGCCTTTGGCCCATATACAGGATATATTATATGTCAATAATGCGATGTGAAACAATTTACATAGATTGTACGCCGTCACGTCTCTTAGTGTATGCGTGATAAACATAATATTGCAGACGTTTCCATGAAGCATCATGGGCTGTACACGACAAACTTTTGCATTTAAAAAAGTTGGAAATTGCAATTCTGGTTAATAAGCTTTACGTAATTCAATATAATGTTGACATAACAGAACAGAACAGAACAGAACTTTATTACGATCAGGCCGAGATCCTCGGCATATGAGGTACAAAATGACAGCAAAATACACATAATAATAGCGGATATGTGGTTAGCCGGAAGATTTTACAATTTGCATTACATATTTACAGAATTTACAAAGGTTTTTTAATACAGATATCTCTTTACAAGTGAAAAGTCTTTGAAATTGAATACGAAATGATATAATTCATCTCCAGCAGATATATTGCAAACAGGACGCATCCGTGAACATGATCCAATACAATGCTATCTACACTCGTTCTGTCGTAGAGGTAAATACAAAACATCTTTAATTAATAACAATAACTGGGTACATGTTTGTCATTTTAAGTACTCCCATATTTTTCATATTCAAACACTGTTGCCTTTGCATGTGTTTGTGACCGGTGCCACCGGTGGGGCAGGATACGCTCACCCTTTCGCGAACACCTGGTGTCATCATTATTTGATAGTGATTCATAAACACATCCTCATGATATAGTCGGAATCATACATTCGACGTTGCTTTGAGAGAGGTTTCCTACGAAAATGGAAGGAGTTTTGTCGATTCATCTGATTATATCTTTATTCATTGTCGGAAGCATGTGCTGTGAACAATCAAGGCTGTAGTTAACTTTTTTTGACAGGGGGGCAAATATTTGTACAAATATCAGTTGTCCCCAGCTTGTATTTTCATGATTCAAATAAAACTGTTTTCTATAACAACCCCCCCCCCCCCCCCCCTCCCAACACACACACACACACACACACACACACACACACACGCACGCACGCACGCGCGCGCGCGCGGCTGGTTACGGCACTGACAATTCACTGATTCCCTTTCTGTATCTATGACAACTGCTCTCCTAAATGATGAAATAGCGGTGAAATCGTTAGTCGTGACGTTACAGCCAAAGAGACTGTAAACGGTCGTTCACTTACCCCTCGGGGTTCATAAATATCACAAATGAGGTATAAAAACTACGAGGGCAGTCATTCATTTGTACATTCCAGTCTTTTCATAGATTTCACTAAAAGAAAAATTAATTGTGTCGCAAAAACAACTTCGGCCCGTTACAGAATTGGTGTACAAGAGAATACAGGTATGTATGTTATTCAAGTTACGGCTGCTGTCACAACGGAATGTTATGTTTAAATATACAGTTTAAATCAAGTGGTGTATTTATTTTACCCCACTTACCATAGTTGTGTATACTATTTTGTGACCACTTATAAAATACTGTTACGCAATTGTGTCATTATTCTATTTCGATTTCCGACCAATGTTTCTAAATAAAACAGAGTAATGAAAACGACTGATATGATCTCCATAGAATGAATAGTGCTTGGCGACTGCACGCCATTAGTGGGATGACTTTCCATGTGTGGCGCTTAAATCATACTGGTTAAGTAAATCTAACATCAGACAGTGGGGCCATTATGTCCGCCATGGATTAAGTGCAGTAATATAGTTGTATAAATACCGGGACATCACATTTAAATACTGATTACAATAATGGGCACTTTAACATACCTGTCAATGTACTTAGGGCTGATGAATTTAATCTGATATATACATTTAGCATCGAGGTTTAACAGAGTGACACATGTAATTAAATGTAACAAATGTTTCAAATATATGTATTGAGTTGGTATTTTACATTTATTATTCTATAATTAATAATTTCACACACACACACACACACACACACACACACACACACACACACACACACACACACACACACACACACACACAGACACACGCACGCACGCACGCACGCACACAGCACAAACGTCTTTTACTTTATTTCGCAAAAGCAGACAGATTGACAGCCGTAATATGTAAAACTATTGCGCAGCTACGCGGGGACAACTCGACATATTTATGAAAAATGTCTGCTTAGCTGCGCAAACGACCCGTGAAGATCCAGGGTAGAATAGGTCTTCAGCAACCCATGCTTACCGTAAAGGCGACTAACGGGATCGGATGGTCAGGCTCGCTGACTTGGCATGTCATCGTATCCCAATTGCGTGGATCGATGCTCATGATGCCAATCACTGAATAGCCTCGTACACTTGCTATTCGTCAGTGTAAAACTCTCAAAACATTTAAACAAGTTTGAGATGTCTATGCAATATCTTATCCATGGGAACAGCTCATGCACAACCAAGTTGTTTAGTACAATATTTTTAAATCAAAATCTGTTTCAATTAGTTTCCACTATTTTCTCTATTCCCTTTGATGCATGTTAATGTTGCCTAATCTTATTGTTCATGCCAGTATCATAAAACACTTTAATGTTTCTCCTCTCTGATCTAGCGTTATACCATTTCAGATCATAACCATCATCTAATACACAACAGATGATGCCAAGATATATTCTATTTGGTTTTATTGTCTGTGCGGTCTTAAAATTGATTTTATTAGTCTTATGTCTAGGTACATTTTCACAAACAGGATCATTAGCTGATATAAGGAATGTAATGTCAAGTTGATCTTCCAGTTATCTTACTTACAGATTTTATCAAATAAGAGGACTGTATTAGACATACGTCAGTCTGTTTACGAAATTTTAAAAATAAATATTTTTAAAAAGAGAGTTAAACCACAGCAGTGACAGCGAGGATTGTATGGTAGCTGTAGCAGACAGATTGACAGCCGTATATCACTTGGTTATTTGAACGGCAGTGATCTTGTAGAATGTTACTAATAGTATACTTTAAGGATTTCTGTGGCCAATGACGGACGTAATTCAAACTCCTTCCACACTGACACCTCATCAAAGTTATTTGTGTACCGATTACATAACTCTTACTGACAGGGTGGGGAAATGGGGTGGTAGTTCACGCGAAACGGATGACACTGTCTGTGTCTGCTGGGCTGCACCTTTGATATCGCCCCCAAACATACATGTAACAGAAGGAACCATTAAACGATGATACACATCAGGAACGCGAAGAAAAAACAAGATTCGTTCTTGTTGTATATCAAGGCACCAATTCATATTTCATAAACTTGTTTGTGTATTTGTGCCTAATATATCCACAACTAACGAACATATGTAACACATGTATCTACAAAAATGTATATACAGGCTAGGTATTTGCCCTCAGCAACACCTGCATAACTGTTTGTTCGTGCGTGGTGTGGCAGATTGTAATTGAACGAGAGCAGGTATTGTCGACTCACCTGTAAATTAGGCCGACTATGTAATTTAATACAACTTTCTCTTAGGTGAGTGACATTGTGTAGTCAAGAGTAAACTGACCTAATTATAAGAAGAAGAGATTTCACTGAAGGTATTAGTCAATCCGCATATACAGAGTTACAATGAATTGCGATTACTAACATCATGTTCTTGTGTTCGTGAACAAATTAAAAATTCGTCAACAAAATTGAAATTACTATGTACGCTATCTACTCTTCAGGATCTCACTTACATTATACAACGTAATAGTGAGAATATTGGAATTATCATAAGAAGGCTGTTGTTTTGAACTGTTCCCACATTCAAATCAAAAGTGGCAATGCATTTAAAATTTGATTCGTGTACCAATATTCGCTCAGTTTTCAATCAATCTGCGGAATATCATATCAGCAATTTTCGAGCATCCCCGCACCCACATATTGCCGATGTACATGGTATATACCTTATATAAACTCAAAACCACAGTGTACTTGTTGTTGGTGATTGTTATCACCTGTGTCAGTGACTCGGTTACGTATGTGTACAACGTCTCCAGCACAATACACATTGATGGAAATCAAATGTTTAAAAGGGAGGAGATGATAACTGAATCACAAAACAAGTTCAATGGCTTATCCAACTCCGAATATAAATGGGGGGATTGCGAAAGTTTCGATTTTTCACCAGAGTGTAATAAAAACATGTATCACATATAACTTTAATCAAGATGCAGTTGTTTTCGCTTGAGAGTAGTACTCATTATACATGTACATCGTGATGCCACACTGCCACATTTTCCACACTGAAATGATCATTCTGAACATAATATGGATATACACCGGATATTTAACAGCCAAGTTATATCGACAGGATACGTATACACGTAGATGCACCAGATTACAGGCTTACATTGTAATCATATAGGACATCAAACCGAATTGTAGCGTTACAAAATAATACTTCAACTACCAACACGCCAATTCACGAAAGCATTTTTTGAATGCGCTGTTTAACATCTGGCGAAAAACAAAGATTATTTATCTGACCCGACCGACATCCGGTGTTAGAACTACTAGGATGAGAGAACCACTGGGAAGACCTTATAACGAAACCCTGGAATGACCCATGGAAAAACCCAATCAGTGTGTGAGGTGAGATCAGTTTCACGGTATTTCAGTGTCACATCACGGTTTGTCAAAACCTCAAGCTAGACGTTCAACATTTTTGTGAAACCCTAGCCCACGGATATGGTGCTGACAAATCAGGGTTAATATTTCGGGATAATCCAGGGCCTTCTTGCACAAAGCGATCTTAGCGCTAAGACTATCGTAAGCCTATGTTAAAGTATGGGAGTTACGATCATCTTAGCGCTAAGATCGCTTTGTGCAAGTGGGCCCTGGACCCGAGAAACAAGTTAAACTAATGTTTTGGGGATTCAATTGGGGCTCTTGTGGTACACGATGGTTGATGAGCGCCACGCGTTGCTTGTCTAGAGAGTCACAGTTTAAATGTGAAGTGTAGAACACCCGATTCTAGATTGTTCACGCAAAGACGAATTAATCAGCATGTTGTGAAACACGAGTGGCTGTACGAACTGTTGACGTCCAGTTGTCCACAATGGTGACTGTTTAACAGATAAGAAACTGGTCGATGGTTCTAAATGAACCTCAATGGTAAAAGCTGTGCATAATTTTTTATTCATTTATCAGATATCTCAAGTTGTGTTCCCTCACCAGCTGCCGTATGTTATTGTCAATTACAATATTGTACCATCACCACAATATGTTATAAATCTCCCGTGACGTCCTCCCATTGTCCAAGCTCGTTATTGCATCTCATAACAAGAGATGCTACAATATCTCAGAGATTTTATCTTAATAATTGTTTTGAAAATATTTCCCTCTGCCAGGATACACGACGTGGCATTTCGCCACTGATTCTCAACTCGCTACCGCTAAAACCTCGGGGTTGTACGTACTTTACCCTTTACATGCATGTGGACATGCTAAGGGTTAAGCGCCAATTATGTCTTAAACAGTCTATCCTTCCAATGAAATATTCAAGTCTCATTATATTTCTAACAATGGCGACAGTTACGCACAGAGAAGTCTGTGACAGTAATCAGCTGTAATTCTTCATTCTTGACTGGGGGTGGGGGGGATTGGGTGGGGGGTGGGGGGCACGGGTAGCCAGTCTTCTAAGGCGCCGCGATTTGTTGTGCAGAGTTGCGTCCCTTGGGCACGCCAGAAACCTATGATTGTGGGTTCGAATCCCGGTTCGCACCGATTTTGTTTCTAGGTTTGTCAGCGCCATACCCGTACTCGTGGATTTCACAAAAGTGGTAAACATCAAAGACCAGCATCATCATTTGGGCATTCCTTCAATATTAGGCTGATATAACTGGAATACTGTTAAAAGCGGCGTTAAACCCAACTCACTCACTCATTCCTGACTGACATACTTTTTCGTACAGAAAAGTATGTATAGTTTGTATCTTTTCTGCCAATGAAGGATTGTGGGCGCTAAAAAGGATAGCGAATAAGCGTGTCTTAGAGAATATTTATCTTTTCTTGTCAAATAACATGTTTATCTCATCGGGTGACCTGGAACGGTTTTATCGGTTCAGGGCGCTAACTCTGCAAGTAATTTCCGTTCCGTCTTATGTGTTCATCCAATGAGGGTGCCAATGTAAGTGTGATATGAATATATCTTACCTGGGTGCCAGCCAAAGAAGCAAGTTCTGTTGGTGTCTTATGTGTTTATCCCACAAGGGTGCCAACGTAGGTGCCATATGGTTTTATCTTACCAGGGTGCCTACCCTACAAGTATTTTATTATGATGAGTGGACATTTGTACAGGCATGTATTTGTATTGGAACATGTACATGTTTGGGCAATGGAGTTCTGTAGAACACCAGATTCTATGTGGATTCTATTATTGTAGCATTCTTTGTACGGATTTATATTTGTAGAGCACACATTTGTATTGTACCCGGGATTTGGTTTATTAAACAAGTAGGGGATCATTAAATATAAATATTAACACCCAGCATTAGAACTAAGATAAGTGTCCACGACAAACATTCTGTGCAAGAACGTGTATGTTTGTAAAACTTAACACTGAAACACATCCTAGAGTTTGCACGTGTGTCTCGCAGTAGCGCCACACAGGTACCTCGGTGTCATTCCTGATTTTGATACTTTCAAGGAAGGTCGATTAATCTCTATGGGTCATTATTTCAGTCAATCTTACTGATTCTGCTTATCATACAGTTCTGATTTACTCGATTTCATTCATTGTTTGTGTAAGAACTAGCGACGCGGCGTCTGCAATATGCGGAGTGTCTACGGGCTTTTGGCATGCTGGAAATTGGCAGTAGTCAATCGACCCCGTTCAGGGCGTCCCAGGTCAACGACAGACTACAGGATGGGTTGATCCGACACCAGGCTACACGATATCAAGCTCATACGGTGAATCAAATTGCAGCAAACTTTCATCATGCTACTTGAGTACGGGCTATGGGGTCAGGCGATTAGAATGCGTCTACATGCAGCTCTTCACCATGCTCGACGGTCCCGTGTTGTGCCGCCACTTTTAAATCGTCCTTTTCCCAACAGATATCAATGACGTACACAACGTCGAAACTTGGACAATCGTCGATGGTCAGGCGACGTGGAAACTAACATCAAGCCAATGTCAACCTGAGACCTCATGACAGATTTGGCGCTGGATCGGTTATGGTGGGGGTTGGCATCAGTATAACTGAGCGAACCCCACTCCATATTAAGCAAGGACTCTTTGTTGCTGCAAAGCAGCTTCCGGATTGGCATGGCCATGAGAATAATAGAAGAGTTAACGCATCCTTGACTTGCAGAGGTCCAATTGCGTATGGTCCGCAGAGGTTCACTTGCGTGTGGTAGGCAGAGATCCACTTGCGTGTGGTAGGCAGAGATCCACTTGCGTGTGGTCGGCAGAGGTCCTCTTTTTTAGTAGACAGAGAACATGGACATGAATACTCAGGAGGATAATGATAAGCCTCCTTTGGGTTAAAGGTCAGATGTGCAGGTTGGAAAGTTGATGTGACACCCGGTGTTAGAACTACTAGGATCAGGGAACCACTGGGAAGACCGTAAAACGTAACCCTTGAATGACCGCGTAGGAAAAACCCAATAAGTGTGGTGAGGGTGAGATGGTTTAAATGGTGTTATAGTTACATCGTGCTGTTGAACGTTTACCACTTTTGTGAAACCCAAGAGCACGGATATGGTGCTGACAAATGGATGATAATATTTGGGGAGAATTCATGATCCGAGAAACAAGCCAATATTTGGGGGTTCAATTTTGGACTCTTCCTGTAGGTTATTTGTAATGCGTGGCACGCTGTGTTTGTCTGCAGTGTCACAGTGTCACAGTGAGGCACATTTGGTTCTTACTGAGACACCAGTGACACCCTGAACTGTACCCACTTTTGACATCCTGTGGTCCACAATGGTGGCTGTTTAACAGATAAGAAACTGGTCAATAGTTCTAAATGAATCTCAATGGTGAAAACTATCATTGATCGGATATCACAAGTTGTGTCACCTTGCCAGATGTTTTATGTTATGCGTTAAAATCATGTTATATGACAAGAGCCAGAAAGATCAAGTTAAAAGGTTGCGAGTCAATCAATTCTGGAATAGAGCATTGTGATTCTATTTTTACGACGTCTATGAAATTACTTAAGATATTACTTGTGGCTATGGGAAGAGTTTTATCGCTTTAAATACTTCAGGTCCAATCCTGATTGATGAAACATAATTGGTTGTGATATTGTACCATCGTCGCCACATGTTATAAATCTAATGTGACTTCATCCCATTGTTCTCCAAGCGGGTTGTTGCATCTCATAACCAGAGATATTACAATATCCCAGGGATTTTATCTTTTTATTAATTGTTTTTAAAATATTTCCCGCTGCTGGGTTACACCTCTAAGGATTCTCAACACCTGATGGAAAATATTTTGAAGCCATATTTTGGAGGGTAATGGGGGGGGGGGGGGGGGGGGGTGTTATTTCGAAAAAAATCTTTATTTCGGTACAAATTACCACCAAAGACAATAAATAGATCTTAAATAGATCACACCCCCCCCTTTCAAGAAAGCTGTATCCGCCCATTGACAACTTGCTGACGGTGTTAACTTCTTTGGTCATGTGGACAAGGGTCTGACCTCGGATCAGAAGGTCCGTGGTTCGAATCCCATCGTGGGACTCGGAAATATATATGGCCGCTATGTTGGTGCTCAACGTGGGACTGAGCACGTTCATATTTAACTTGAGCACAATAAGCCTCAGTACCCTACTATTTTTTCTGGGACGTGCCTTCTGTTGCCAGGGGAGTATAGCAGGACGTGGAGTCATCTTATAGATGACATCCTTACCATGTCAGCTTGTTGAAGGGGTTAACTTCTTTCGTCATGTGGACAAGGCGCCCGACATGTGATAAGAAGGTCTGTGCTTCGAATCTCATCACGGGATTCGGAAATTTTATGGCCGCTACACACGGACGAAATTTACAAACCACTCACTCTCAATTATTGCGTTGTATTAGGCAGTATTCCAGCAATATCACGGCGAGGAACACCACAAATGTACTTCACATATTTTAGCCATGTTTGTAATCGAACACGGGTCTTCGGCGTGACGAGCGACCCATATAACCACTAGGCTACCCAGCCGCCCTTTTTCGTTTATGAAAGTGTGTACACAGATACGTGTATTATCATTTAAAAGTATTTGAAAGTGAAAAAGTAGGCCGATAAGTTGTATAAAAAACTTCCCTTCGGGTTCTTATGGTATCTAAACCCCGCATTGTCGGGGTTGTACGTACTTTATGTGGACATGCGAAGTCTCAAGCCAATTATTTCTAAAACAGCGTATCCTTCTAATGAAACATTTAAGCCTCGTTGTTTATGTAACAATGCCTTCGGTTACGCACAGAGAAGTCTGTGAGAATAATAAGCTGTAGGTTTTCATTCGCATACCTGACTACACTTCTGACATAACTTGTATTGCAGGTATCGCATTGTAATGTGACATCGACATTCACGATGTATTGGGTTTTCTGTTTTGCTTCATTATCCTCAATACAAATTGTCAATGCAAGAGAATACCCAGTCCTCATTATCCTCCGAAGCAGATTACCATTTGGCGACCACTGGAAATCAGTGATGGCACCAGGTGTTCGGGAAAGGGTAAACAAAGGTGAGAAAAGTGTAAGAGACACGCGGACCAGCTAAGGCAATATGTAACGGCTATGAATCTAAATTTTCAGTAGGACATATTCCGAACACGTTTGTACAAGAACAGACAATTATGTATGGTGTGTACATTTTCTACCAATGAACGAGTGTAGCTTCTAAAAGGTTTGCGAACAAGCGTTTATCTGGGCCGTTCCAAATTTCCTATCATTTTGTGAAATAACATGTGGTTTACACAATCAATGGATTGAACCGAGCAATCAAACGATCAATGTGTACAGTACGCTTGAATCCCAATAAAGTTATTGACTTATTCGCTTTGTGATTTTCCGTTTTCTACAATCTATATGCAGTCTCCAATACAATATGACGTCTTCCCAAAGTCACGTTAAACACCCCAGACATTATGCAAACTTAACAGATCTAGTTCACCTGAATCGAAATAATCACTAGCATCCATGATTGACAAATAGGGCTAAGAGTATCAGAGATGCATCAGCACACGTGTTTGCACGTCGGTGACTATAACATCAAAGCCCTTTAAAACGTCAGATAACAATACGTTTGTTGTATTTATTGCGTACCGTTCCTGTGAGTGAACAGTGACAATGTATGTGATTGAACAACGAGTTTTCATCAATGTATGGTCTAGAACATTTATGTGTTTAGAGCGATTAGGTGTTCATTATCGATTATCCGTTAATGTGTTTAGCTATTCGTATGATCACATGACCAATATGACCAATACGAATTTGTTTGCTGGGTGAGACAATCGTTTAAACGGAGGGTGCGCCAGAGAGGGAACCAGGGAGGATGATATCAACAAATATTTGGATTACGAAGCTTTCAGTTGGAACTTGTCAAAGGAGGGTTATATGATAAAGTTCGCATTTGACCAGACATCGTTTCATTGCGTGGAGCTACCTACTTCAGATTGGGCGAAAGTTGCATTAATATTACAGAAAAAATGCCTTATTGTCAATTTAACAGAATTATATCCTGAAGACTTCAGCATTAGGCAGCTAGTCATCCAGATCCTGTGCCGTTCACAGCAGAATTAATAAAAAGTCGGAGACGGTGGTTGGGATCGGAACAGCGTTTGGATATCGAAGCTTTCATTTGGAATTAATTAAAGGAAGGTTACATACCAAGATCGCATTTGAGCAGACGTCATTTAGTTGCGTGGAGCTACCACTCAGCTCTAGAACTTCAGATTGAGAGAAAGATCAGGACTATAACAGAAGAACTGTCTCATTATCAATGTAGCAGAATTATATCAGGAAGACCAAGAGCATCATCCACAAGACAGTGTCCGCCGGGTCTTCAGCATTAGGCAGCTAATCATCTAGACACTATGCCGTTCACAGCAGAATTAATGAAAAGTGGGAGACGGTGGTTGGGGTTGGAACAGCGTTTGTCAGAAATCGCCCCCAAACCCCATAGCTCCCCATCACCCCTGACAATGAATTGCGATCAGTGGAGGAGGCCCAGCTATACCCTGGCTACAAAAGATAGTGAGATGGCGGACAATTGCTCAGTATTCGGGAGTCAAACGTCCCTCGGCACAATCACGGCATTGGAAGTAAGTGTTATAGAGAATATTTATCTTTTCATGTCAAATAATATGTTTATCTCATCGAGTGACCTGCAACGTTCATATTTTTGTGGATAGAGCAGCAATTTCTGTAGGTGATCGTTTTATCTTACCAGGGTGCGGAAGTAAGTACCATCTGGTTTTGTCTTACCAGGGTGCGGAAGTAGGTACCATCTGGTTTTGTCTTACAAGTATGCCAGTGTAGGTGCCATTTGGTTTTGTCTTACCAGGGCGCCAACATAGGTGCCATATGGTTTTGTCTTACCAGGGCGCCAACATAGGTGCCATTTGGTTTTGTCTTACCAGGGCGCCAACATAGGTGCCATATGGTTTTGTCTTACCAGGGCGCCAACATAGGTGCCATATGGTTTTGTCTTACCAGGGCGCCAACATAGGTGCCATATGGTTTTGTCTTACCAGGGCGCCAACATAGGTGCCATATGGTTTTGTCTTACCAGGGCGCCAACATAGGTGCCATTTGGTTTTGTCTTACCAGGGCGCCAACATAGGTGCCATTTGGTTTTGTCTTACCAGGGCGCCAACATAGGTGCCATTTGGTTTTGTCTTACCAGGGCGCCAACATAGGTGCCATATGGTTTTGTCTTACCAGGGCGCCAACATAGGTGCCATATGGTTTTGTCTTACCAGGGCGCCAACATAGGTGCCATATGGTTTTGTCTTACCAGGGCGTCAACATAGGTGCCATATGGTTTTGTCTTACAAGTATGCCAGTGTAGGTGCCATTTGGTTTTGTATTACCAGCGTACCTACCCAACAAGTAATTTGTGAAGGTATCTTACATACTTTGACTGAGTGGACTTTGTACAGGCATGTATTTGTACTGGCACATGTACATGCATGGCTGATGAAGTTCTATAGTACACCAGGTACTCTATTATTGAATTTCTTTTGTACGTGTATGTATTTGTAGAACAAATGTAACTTTACTTATTTGTATTGAACCGGGAATTAGGGTTATTATGCTTTTCTATCAGTGAAGATACCGGTTAGAATAAGTCTTGCTTGTCATAAGAGGCAACTAACGGGATTGGATGGTCAGGATCGCTGTCTTGGTTGATTCATGTCATCGTCTGTTAAGTATTGTCTGTTCCAGACGTGATTATTTACAGACCGCCGTCATGTAGCTGTAATATTGCTCCGTGCGGTGTTACACAAAAATAAACAAACAAACAAATATTATGCTCTTAAAAAAGTGGGATCATGAAACACATATGTCAATACCAAAGATTAAGTTTAAAGATAAGTTAAACGGAACACCAAAACAAATCCTATAGTTTGGACGTACCTCACGCAGAAGTGCCACACACGTGCTTAAGATGTCATTCCTGATTTTGACACCTTCAGTGAAGGTCGATTAATCTCTTTTTAAAAATTATCTTTGTATCGGAAAATATGCCTCTAATAAAGCTATTCTTGGTGAAACTGGACGATTAAATATGTTCGTGTTTAGCAAAATAAGGGTACTTAAATACTGGTTGAGATTGCTACGTATGAATCAATGTCGATATCCAAAACAATGTTACAATCTACTTAAACAGTTAGATGATAATGATAAACACACCTGGGTGTCTGATGTAAGATATATTTTGTTTTCTTCAGACTTTTCATTTGTATGGATCTCTCAACATATTGGCGATGAAAATCTCTTTTTGCTAAAAATAAAACAAAGGCTGAGTGATATGTATTCTCAAGAGTGGCATGACTCTATTTCTTCATCAAAATATCTGTCACATTATGCAAATTTGAAATCACTTTTACAGCCAGAATTTTACACCAGTAATCTCACGAATAAATCACTCAGGAGAGCATATTGTAAATTCAGAATATCGCTACACGGTTTTAAGATTAACATGTTACGAAAGTCAAAACATACAAATGAAGACTTGAGTTTATATCTATGTACCCACTGTACAGGGAGGCAATTAGAGGATGAATTTCATGTTTTGTTTATGTTTAAAATATTCTTCTGTCAGAAACCACTATTTGCCTTGGTTATCCAAGGTCCATCATGATAATCACAGTTTATGTAATCTACTCAACTCCAAAAATATCAACATTGTAAAGGCTTTGGCCTTATACTTAAATCATGTATTTAATGTGAAATAAGACTACTTGTATTTATTTTCCTGACATCACGTGACGCAGCAATTAATGTAATTGTAATTGTACTCTAGGCCACATGGCCCAAAATACTGAATAAAGAATCTTGAATCTTGATTAATCTCTGTTCACCATTATTGCCGTCAATTTTATTGATTCCACTTATCATACAGTTGTGATGTACTGGATTTCATTCATTGTTTGTGTAAGAACAAGCGATGCTGCGTCGTCAACGCTCGTTGTCCTGGAAATTGGCAGAAGTCACCATGCAGTGGCCAATACGTTGGAGTTTGCATAGTCAGTGAATAGCTGACTATGGAACAGGTACCACAATCGCAAAATGTAGACAATCGACCCTGTTCGTGGCGTCTAAGGTCAACGACAAGTGTATAGGATAGATTGAACGGAAACCAGGCTCTACGAAATCGAACTTGAACGACGAATCAAATTGCTGTAAACTTTCCTCAGGCTACTTGAGTATGAGTTACGGGTCCGGCGATTAGAAATCGTCTACATGCGGTGGATCGGGTTGGTGTGGAGTGGCATCATATGCCTGAGAGAACCCCACTCCATATTGTGCAAGGGCTCCTTGTTGTCCCGTTTTGCAAGGGGTTCGTCGACGTTTTGGACGCCGATGCCCGTGTTCACCGTGCACGAATCGTCAATGTTGACGTCCAGCAGCACAACATCCATAGAATGCCATGGCCAGCAATGAGCCCGGAGATCTTCCCCGTTAAACGTGTCTGGGTCATGCGTCAACGTCATAAGCCGTCGACCATGTCAACTAAACTTGACACCCCCAAATCGCCATTTGATACCTAGTGTACCTCGTCGAGTGAATGAATGTTTCACCAGTCATGACTGTATTGCGCACTACTGATCCATAAACGTCCACTTTGAAATGTCTCATCTTATCCATATCGTTGGCGGTCATACTTAACTACCCGTTGTAATGTGTTCCCAATTCGTTCATTAATATCACACAACTGTTAAGAGAAGTGATACTACTTACAATTTTGGAAAATTTTAGTTATATCCGAGTATGCCCTACCTTTTGAAGAATATATATAGATATTGATATAGATATATAATTTGATAGATATAGATATATATATAGATTTACTATTATCTACCATAACTGATTCCATAATGCTATGTAAACTATATACTGAAAATCAGTGATGACACCAGGGCCCACTTGCACAAAGCGACCTTAGCGCTAAGATGATCGTAACTCCCATACTTTAACATAGGCTTACAATAGTCTTAGCGCTAAGATCGCTTTGTGCAAGTGGGCCCAGGTGTCCGTGAAAAGGGTAAGCATGTGCTGCATTACCAGCAGCGTAAAAAAAGTAGGGGCGGTCGGGTAGCCTAGTGGTTAAAGCGTTAGCTCGTCACGCCGAAGACCCGGGTTCGATTCCCGACATGGGTACAATGTGTGAAGCCCATTTCTGGTGTACCCCGCCGTGATAGTGCTGGAATATTTCTAAAAGCGGCGTAATACCATACTCACTCACTCATAAAAAATAGTGATAGTCCTGTCATACGGCGGCAAGTAAACATCTAGAACCAGACAAACCAGTAATTAGTATCATGAGCAAATATCCACGTCGTCGGGGTATCAGGCCACGCTATCAACCGGTCTCACCATCCGATCCCTTCAAGTAAGTGTCGGTGAGTAAGGAGGTGTGAAAACTCCAAGTACGGGATAGCATTACGCATCATGTTGCTCTGTGCAACCACTGATTTCGTTAATTGCAGGGCAACGCCACGATCGTTGTAACAAATGTAATCTGCGCGGTTTATGAAACATTTAGTGATGTTTGACTGAAGTTGACCCCTAGCTGTTAAACTGATCGCGATACCGGACATGTTGTTGCACACCTTACTCTGAAACGCGGCAATGTGAAGTGGACACCAAACATACCCCAAGAAAAGGGAAGTGCCGCCGATATCAACACTATTACAATGTCATTTGTTGCGCCGATGTACGGTTTGAGATGAAACTAATAATGCATTCTACTTGTCGTGATCGTGGGATCAGTGTTGCCCACGTTACATAAGCAAATTGTTTTGCCAAATGAGAAACATAGAAATACGTATATCGGCAAATAAAAAAGAAACTTCACACAATCAAATGTAAAAGACTAACAGTAGCAGCGACTTATTCATCAATATTTTGGAAAGAATTTGGACATTTTTCCTGTAGACGGGAACATGTGGTTCATATTGACAGGACATCATGAGGTAATAAACTAGATGCTGACGTTTCTCAAGAAAACAAATCTGCTGAAACGGATAAATATACGAGGATTGATTGAAAAGTTCTCAGCCTGATCCTTGCAACGAGTTGTGACAATGGCTGAGTCCAAACAACAACCTAAAGTACTT
The DNA here is from genome assembly GCF_023055435.1 of Haliotis rufescens. Lineage (NCBI taxonomy): Eukaryota > Metazoa > Mollusca > Gastropoda > Lepetellida > Haliotidae > Haliotis > Haliotis rufescens. The sequence continues at coordinate 9,624,665 of NW_025963890.1, forward strand.
GATCACTGCATATTCCTCAAGTTTGTCCATTTCCAAAGGCCACAGACCCCTGCTTATTTTACTGAATTTTCATAGCAAAACAATTTGCTCATTTGACTCAGGTTTTGTGGATAACCTCTATGACATCATATAATGTCCACAACAAAATATCTCACTATTTAGAAATTCCTTCTTTCTGAGGCTTTGAAGTTATCAGTCAACCCTCGTATCTTTGAAATTCTTCAACTTACGAAAGCATAATAGTGCCACTTTGCTAGCATTAATTTATTTTTTAAGTCAAAATTTCGCGTTGTGTAAATTATTTTTTCGAAATTTCGAGTATTTTCTTGTTACTTCGAAAGGTTTCTCGTTATTTCAAGTTAATGTCAAAACCCCATTTCTTTTTTTTCTCGTCACTTCAATTATTTACGCGAATTTTTTTATTTTTTTCGTAACTTCGATTATCTTCTCTTTATTTTAATTATTTTCTCGTTGCTTCGAGTTTTTTCTCGTTACCTCCATTATATTGTCGTTATTTCAATTATTTTTTCGAAATTTCGGGTTTTTGAAATGAACTTGAAACAACGAAAAATAATCGAAATTACGAGGAAATAATTGAAGCAACGAGAAAAAACTCGAATTAACGAGAAAATAATCGAAATTCCGAAAATATAATCGAAGTAACGAGAACAAAATTCGTAATTTCGAGAAAATAAACGAATGACTGAAATAACGAGAAATTTCGATGTACAAATATATATATACTACCACAATGGCACCATTAGGCTTTCGCATATCCATTATTTGAAAAACCGTAAGTCGACAGGGACAAGTCATTACGTTATCCGCATGCTGAAAGGTTCTCAAGCCTTTGTGTTGTCCTTTCTAAATGCTGTTTAACAAGCTGCTTTACTTGGTTGTTTTCCCTGATGCCTGGACTGAAGCAATAATTGTTCCCTTTATATAATAAAGGTGAACGGTCAAACCGTGACAACTACAGGATAATATCGCTATTTCTCGTTGTGTCAATTCATTTTTCGAAATTTCGAGTTTGTTTCTCGTGACATCGGAATTTTGTTTCTCGTTATTTCAATTGTTTTCTCGAAATAACAAGTATTGTCTTGTTACTTCGAAAGGTTTCTCGTTATTTCAAGTTAATGTCAAAACCCCGACATTTCGGTTTTTTCTCGTCACTTCAATTATTTACGCGAATTTTTTATATTTTTTTCGTTACTTCGATTATCATCTCTCTATTTTAATTATTTTCTCGTTGCTTCGAGTTTTTTCTCGTTACCTCCATTATATTGTCGTTATTTCAATTATTTTTCGAAATTTCGAGTTTTTGAAATGAACTTGAAACAACGAAAAATAATCGAAATTACGAGGAAATAATTGAAGCAACGAGAAAAAACTCGAATTAACGAGAAAATAATCGAAATTCCGAAAATATAATCGAAGTAACGAGAACAAAATTCGTAATTTCGAGAAAATAAACGAATGACTGAAATAACGAGAAATTTCGATGTACAAATATATATATACTACCACAATGGCACCATTAGGCTTTCGCATATCCATTATTTGAAAAACCGTAAGTCGACAGGGACAAGTCATTACGTTATCCGCATGCTGAAAGGTTCTCAAGCCTTTGTGTTGTCCTTTCTAAATGCTGTTTAACAAGCTGCTTTACTTGGTTGTTTTCCCTGATGCCTGGACTGAAGCAATAATTGTTCCCTTTATATAATAAAGGTGAACTGTCAAACCGTGACAACTACGGGATAATATCGCTATTTACAAGTATTGTAAATTATAGAATTTCTAAATGGGCAAATTTGCAAGAGAAAACAACGTTTTGGCTTCTGACTAGAATACTCTATCACATATCATGCATTCACTTTGCAGCAGATAAAATAGAAATGTCTGTTAGAAAGAAAAGGGGAGTTACTGTAGCTCTGAGTTCCTATAAATTGTACTAAATTATGGCAGTGTTTAGTAAAGCTTTCAAAAAGTTTTATGGTAGATATGTGAAGAACATTTCCAAATTTGACGCATCGGTGACAAAGACGATGTCCGATGCTATTCCCTGTTTTGACTTGTTCCATATGTTCCCCTGGGTTTTTCCAGTCTTTATGAATCACTATCAAACATTGATAATTATAGGCGAAATGATGAGCGTATCCTGCTCTCCCAGTGGCACCATCATAAACACATGCAAAGACAAGTCAATTGTTCACCTGGAAAAAACCCACGCGGGAACATATGGTACAAGTCAAAATAGAGTTTGAGTCCTTTGAAGTGAATGTGCATATGGGTATGAGAAAAGACAATCCATGTTGAATAATGCAATTGCATGATACCGTTGTATATACTTGAATGTGCCTCACTGTATATGTTTCATTACATTTGTAGCAGATATGCTTGTGACCCCCACATGTGCAAAATAATGCATACATTCTTCGAATTGTCACGTCGTAAAGTATGAATATAAAAATGCTGAAACATGAAACTTCATTAATCTGGTTGGATCGATAATTATTGACTTGTAACACGTTCAATTTTAATTCGGGAAACTCATTTCTCAAGAAACTTCCCGCTCTGGCAGGTCTCGGTTAAATGTATTTACAAAATTCAACATTCCGTTTTCATGCGTATATACAAAGGGGAAAAAATGAAAAAAAATGAATATTTAAACCAGTACTTTACCTGTTTTCTGGTAATTTACACTGGTATCGCGACTGATATCTGTTCTGTTTCAGGTTGCCAGCAGCGGTAACCTGAAGGAGTTTGAGCGGATCTACAACTTGGACTCGTCTCGGCTCAGTGTACAGGACTCCAAGGGGAGAGCACCCATCCATCAGGCGGCGTTAAAAGGACGTATCCGGATACTAGATTTCATAAACAGACATGGAGGAGGTAACGTTTATAATTTATTCAGATGTAGATGGTTATCATAGATGGTAGTTAAATTCTTACTGATAAATATCATAGACGTACATGTTATAACACTGTTATTTGCAGTTGAGCTGCAGCACAAAATCATTATCTGGCAATAATTGCTTTAGATTCTAAACAACATCATCAACACTGCGAGTGAGTGAGTAATTATTGCTTAACGCCGCTTCCGGAATCTTGCAGTTATTCGCGGCCAAGATCAGCAAAGTAAATATATCATAATCGGATAAAAACAGAGTATATTGACATCTGACAGAAACAAATTTGTTCAAGTTAACTGCAATGATACGACGAGTTGTATTTTCATTACATCGTGAAGACTAGGTGGCCAAGTCGTCAAAGTCGCCGATGATAAAAATGTTTTGAATTCGTTAACATAATAAAATATATGGACAGACATTTCAGTCAATTTGTCATAGCCTAACTGATAATTTCAGTTATTTTACACATTGACTTAAACATATACACAGCTGACTGTTTATAATGAACACAGATGTTTTTGCTGACAAAACTATATTTTTCAAATTACCGCTATGCTACAGACCTCAACATTAAGGACGGTTGTGGCAACACAGCCCTTCATCTCGCCGTGGAGATGTCACAGGTGGAAAGTATTGACTTCCTGGTGGATGCAGGAGCCGACGTCACCGCCATCAACAGCAAGTGCATGCCCCCGATGCATTTGGCGGCAGATGGAGGACTCCTCAAATCTCTGGAGGTGAGTCCAGATGTCACAGCATTGGTTGTTTAAAAGGCGACTAACGGGATCGGGTGGTCAGGCTCGCTGACTTGGTTGATACATGTCATCGATCCCAATTGCGTGGATCGATGCTCATGATATGAATCACTGGACTGTCTGGTCCAGACTCGATTATTTACAGACCGCCCCCATATAGCCGGAATACTGCTGAGTGCGGCGTCAAACAACAAACCAACCAACCAAGCAGTGGTTGTTGCTGCAGAGATATACAACCTTTAACCCAGTGTCAACATTTCAATCGTTGTGGGAAGGACTGGTTTTTTTCTGGTATCCTTAAGACAGAGCTACTTGAGTACAACTCCTAACTGGTGTACAAGTTGTACATGACCATGTATACTGAGCAAAGAAAGTAACTTGATATTTTTGGGAATTTTTTTTTTAGTGAAGGATGAGCATATAATTTCATAAACATACCCCTAAAATATTCATGATGCCTAATTTATATTTGTTCATTGTATTGTCATTACGTATCTATCAGATGGACAGGCATGCCTTTTCTACAATCTATACTTCAGTTTGTTTGTTTTTTTGTTTATTGTTTAACGCCGCACTCAGTAATATTCCAGCTATATGACGGCTGTATGTAAATAATCGAGTCTGGACCAGCAACATAGTGTTTGACATCATGACTCCACGCAATTGGGATACGTTGACATGCATCAACCAAGTCAGCTGGCCTGACCACCCGATCTTGATCTTACGACAAGCATTGTCGTCTTTTTCGGCAAGCATGAAGACCTATTCTAACCCGTATCTTCACGGGTATCTATATTTCAGCACCAGCTGAATGTTGTTTGGTGCTTAAAATAGCTGTGTTAAATTGATATATAGACGCTTGATATGTATACGTCTTTTGTAGACCGATGTTCAAATACGTCTGTTATATTATGTGATCAATGACGACATTGTCTCCACAGGCGTTGCTAAAACACGACGACGTGGACGTGAACCAGAGAGGGGAAGATGGCATCACAGCGTTACACTTATGTGCCCTTAAGAACCAAGACCGCTGTGCAGGATTGCTGGTCAGTATGAGTATGACCCTCAGTAAACAAACATCTCGAGTGTCGGCCCCGGAGTATATTCATGTGTTATGTCCGTGCAGGGAATAGGTATATGCTGACGTCTGTGTGGTTTCATGTGAGGTGAGGTGAAATGGGGTTTAACATTATGGTTATGATTATTTTCGTTCATACTTCAAACAGCGACATGCATGCACGTTTGTGTGTTGATGCTTGTACTAATTCCGACTCTATAGTGCAAGGCCACTGGGATACCATGCAGCAATTAAACATGCACAGCCCCTCAGCCATTCGTGACCAACTCGTGTTATTCCGGGACAAGCCGAATAGCGACTCGTGCCCCTCTCATGGCCATTTTTGCGACCGGGTTCCGTCTTAGCGCAAACGGACATACCTAAAACAATTGTCAACTCGTTGCCTAATGGTTAACATATATTTCCCCATATATGATATATATATTTCAGATGCAATTTAAAGCACATCGGGACATGCGGAATTATACAGTATGATGGAACACATGTAACTGTGTCTTGGGTATATTTTTAGACGCAAGACGTATGTAAAATCAAAAATTATTTCTGAGGGATTCTTTGACGAAGAACTTGAAATCATGCGCGCACTCTGATTGGTTTGTCGTATTTTCGCACATAACATTCATCGATAGGGGGACGAATCTTCTTGCAGGTTGCGGAAAGGGGCGAGTGGTGACGAATGCCCCTCAGCCAGTCCAACCAGTCCTTGTTTCATCTCCTTAATCATCAGTGCCAGGCCAAGAAACAACAAGTACCAAATTTTGACGTCTTTTTGTATGACAGGGCCTTGGCATCGAACCACCGAACTTCCGCTCTCCATGTAGATGTTCTATCCACCGCACCAAGAAGGGATTGTGTGTAATATGTAAGAACTTTCTCCTTCAGCTTGAATACAACGCCAAGGTATGCATCACCTGCAACTATGGTTTCTACCCTATCCACTTAGCTGCGAAGTCGGCGTCCGCTGAAACCCTTGAGGTCCTCATCCAGGCTGGTGAGTAGATGTTCCTCTGTATACCAAGTTTTGAAACTCTTGATGGTGTACTCCATCGTTTGAATAGATGTGACCTTTTTAGGAATAACATTGTTCCATTAATGTGTGACCCGTGCCGTGAAGGCAATGCATGATAGGGATCGATTGTTCCACTTGACCTGATAAAGTTTGGTACGTATAACTGCATATTTGAATTGTTTCTTCTTGTAGATTGTTTTACTTTAAATAACATCACACACAGAGGAAGGAATATATGCATAAACATATCCTTGAAAGCTAGCATAAATCGGACATAATAATTGTTAAGGTTTACCAACAATCTTGAAAAATATATCCTTCGAAACTTATCCATATCAGAGTTACATGTGCCTCCTTGGAATCAGAAGCTAATATACCAAACCCGGGTAAGAATTTATCTTCAGCAACCCATGCTGATTGTAAAAGGCGATCGGGTGGTCGCTTACTTTGATGATGCATGTCATCGTATTGCGTAGAGTCATGCTTGTGATGTCAATCACTGGATTCTCTGATCCAGACTCGATTATTTACGGACTGCCGCCATATAGATGGAATACTTCTGAGGGTGGTGTTGAACAACAAACAAACAAAGCATATGACAGCAGGCACAAATAAGTTGCCTGGCAACGTTTTCAAATGTTTATCATATTTAAAATCAATGGTCTACCCACTAGGAATCAAGAACGGTTACAAGAGAGAAGCCATGTTGTCCTTTAAGGACATGGAGAACAACATGCCGCTGCACTCCGCAGTCCACGGCGGGGACCTCAAGGTGGGCAGATTCCGTATTTAACTCTTGTGCCATACTGACACTTTAAGTGTGATATGAACCGACGCCGATGTAACGAATCTGTAATGAAACGTCTTAGATGCTCGAGCAATAGCATCAGTTCAATCCTAAAAGCAGATACCAAGCTTTGGCAACCTCTTGCTACGCATTACCGATCCACATTTATTGTGTGCCATAATTTTTGTATCCATCCCAGAGTGATGTATTGTTGTACAATAGCTTCTGAGTGATATTTATAAGATGTAGAATAAGACTCGCAATAACGCCACAAACTTCATAAAGTTATTCGAAGTTACCCTAAAGAGACGTTGGTGATGGGTAGCCTAGTGGTTAACGCGTTGGTTCGTCACGCCGAAGACTCGGGTTGGTTACAATGTTTGAACCTCAATTCTGATGTCTCCCGCCGTTAATTTGCTGAAATATTGCTAAAAGTGGCGTAAATACCACACTCGCTCGCTTAAAATAGACGTCATAGTACTGGAATCCATAATCACGGTTTTGTCTGTATACATATCGTAACAAAGACTCTGTGAACTGACATATGCCCTTATGATATCTTGTGTTACCAAAGTTAAATATGCTTTGCAGACAACAGCGATTATTGTATGTCTGCAGTAATGTAATCAATATGATTGTTTACACATAAAACCTTTTATCTGTTATCAAGGTCGTTGAGGTTTGTCTGAAAGCAGGAGCTCCTGTCAACGCTCAGCAGGTAATGTATATGGACATGAATACACTCTGACAATCTTGACGAGTTTCAGCTTCAATGCTGTAAATAGGGCATTCAGGGAATCAATGGGCATTATTTTCAAATCTGTATTTATTTTTTAGATATTTTCAAGTATTCAGCAGATCAAATCAAGGGTGCTGAAATTCTCTGATATTTACAAAATTGACCAGATAGTGTGTGTGAATGAATGTTGCTTAACGCCGCATTCAGCAATATTCTCTGTCATGGCTGCCAACACAAATGTCAAGTTTAGTCCAGACAATCAAGTGTTTAATCCTCATTAATAGATTCGTAGGACACGCATGGGGTATGTAGATCGAACCTATTCTACCCCTGAATCACCATGGTACCAGATACACATGTAATATATTGATTCCATAATTTCATTTCAAGGATGACAAGTCGACTCCCCTTCACTTTGCGTGTGCCCAGGGCAACCTGGATATGATCCGGACGATGCATGACATGCAGACAGACAACTTCCTCTCCGCCATCTTCATCACCGACGTCCAGAACATGACGCCATTGCACAGGGCCGCCATCTTTAACCATGTCCCGGTCGTAGAATTCCTCATTGACAAGGTGAGTCAGTGAAATAGTTTTACGCAGTTTCTGTAAGTCAAGCATCCGGGGATAGAGGAGTGGAGACGCCAGCCACAAAGCTTTGACATATAGTACTACTGTTGGATTCACACAAGTATCGCCTGTGTGACGAGAGTTGACATTAGGCAGTGAATGCTTTTATTCAGATGTCTGTTTTAAATAAAATTCCTTTTTCCTTATGCATATTTTGTATTATCAATAGTTTGTTATTATTTTATCGACAAGGGCGCTGACGTGAATGCCAAGGACATCCAGGAAAGAACTCCTCTCCTATTGGCTGCTTCAAAGGGAGGCTGGGAGACAGTCACGTGCCTACTAAGCAACAAAGCTGACATCAAGGCCAAAGATCACAACAACAGGAACTTCATGCATCTTGCTGTCAAATTCGGTGGCAAATTAAACCAATTTGGTTGTAGTATTTTGCAGGTAGGAGACGTTTGTTTATCACAGCATTAAAACCAGATCCAAAATAAGATGGTCTTTTCTGTGGTTATGATGCCAATGTATGTATTGGTATCCAATTATTATTCCGTAGGGTATACAGCATTACCTAAACGAGAAGGATGACTTTGGGTGCACACCTCTTCACTATGCGTCCAAGGAGGGGCACCTCTTGGCAATAGACGATCTCCTTAATATGGGAGCCGTCATCAGCCCCAAGAACAACATGAAACAGTCTCCATTCCATTTCGCTGCAAGGTGAGCTTCGGCCCATGACGAGGTACTGCTTGAGAGTTTCTGTTGATATAAAATATATACTGAACCGCAAAAGAAACGTCACCCCAAGTAACATTGCATGAAAAGTTGTCATTTAAATATCTGGGTAATTTTTGTCAAAGTTTCTAAAATTTAACTTTACGTTGTCCGGAAAAATGAAATTTGATGATAAAAAACAAAGCAGATGACAATAAAACCGATCGCCCAAACGCATCACTGCAACGGCCATGGTAACCCGATGTACGTGAGTTCCGTGCAAATTGAAATGCACATGCGTTCTCCCATTTCCTCCTCTATAAATATCCACCCAGATCGGATAACATTCATTCGTTATTGAATTGCTACCACATGCCAAGATTGACAAGAAATCAGCGACACCTAGCCCTTGGACGATTGCAAGCTGGACAAACCGCCCGGAAAGTATCGAATGCATTTCAAGTCTACGTAAGGACCATATACATGCTCCAACAACGGTACCAAACCAACAACACTACAGATGACCGACCACGTAGTGGGAGACCAAGGGTCACCACCCGACGTCAGGATCGTCAGATTGTGCGACAGCATCTTCAAGATCGCTTTGTAACTGCTGCGAAAACTGCTCGGCAGACCATGGGGACACACGAGCGACACATTAGTGCGGACACTGTGCGTCGACGATTGACGAGCAGACACCTCCACTGTCACAGGCCACACCGAGGACCCATTCTGACACCACGTCATCGCCGGGACGGTCTTCAGTGGGCAACACAGCACCAGCATTGGCGCCACCAGCAGTGGAGAAGAGATCTCTTCTCAGCCGGGGTCGTTACTGTATCTCAACAGCAGATGGCAGAGAGAGAGTCTGGCGACGCCGTGGGGAACGTTATTCGGATGCTTGTGTTGTTGAGAGAGACTCGTGGGGTGGTCCGAGCATCATGGTGTGGGGTTGAATTGGTCTTGCACAGAGGGTCGGCCCTGTGGTCTTCCAGAAAATCGGTCCAGGGAGAGGCAGTGGTGTCACAGCAGCTCGGTACATTGATCAAGTCTTGGGACCACACGTCATATCTCATTTGGCACGTCGCCGCAAACACGAGTTTCAGCATGATAACGCCCGTGCCCACACTGCGAGAGCAACAAGAAACTTCCTCCAGCAGAATGGCATCAGAACCATGCAGTGGACTGCCCTCAGTGGGACGAGATTCGAAGACGGCTGAATGACGTCCGACCAAGGCCGACAACTGCTGCTGAACTGCGTCAGGCGTTCCACAGAGTGTGGGCTCAAGTGCCTATGGCCTTTATCAACCGCCTCATCCATTCCATGTATCGACTTTGCACGGCAGTCACCAATGCACATGGCGGTTCTGACTTGTGATGCTATTTTCTCAGAGACTAGTGTTGTGTTTCACTTTAAGAACATTTGACACTTTAATTTCAACCTTGATGATCAGTTTTGCCAAGTTTCATCTTTTTAATATGTCTCAAAGTATGTTTACAGTGTTTGGACAACTATGGTTTCATATAATATATATCCATGGTGACGTTTCTTTTGCGGTTCAGTATATAAACAATTTTGTCGACGAGTGTTGAAAAAATTGATATCAAAAGACACTCCGGCGAGATTCTATTTATCATTCGACATCATTCTTCTAACTTGTTCAGTTTGTAAACAGTAATAATAAGTGTCTTGAGTGTAGAACGTACACCTAAACAGCTTCAATGGCAGGATGGTTCTTCTATCACATGTGGATAACTTACCCATACCGAGTATCTACATGTGTTATGAAACTTCATATATCTTCATAACCAACGTTCAGATATGGACGTTTCAACACTTGCAAGCGCCTTTTGGAGAGCCAGAATGGGGCCAACATCATCAACGAGACTGACGGTGATGGTCGTACGGCTCTCCATCTCGCCGCCCTCAACGGTCACGTCAAGGTTGTAACCCTGCTTCTACAGAAGGGAGCGGTGGCAGCAAGGTAAGCCTCGTGGAAACCCCTTCCTACATCTCTGTTACACCTCTTCTGTATAGACACGAAGGACAGTGACTCTCTCTCTCTCTCTCTCTCTCTCTCTCTCTCTCTCTCTCTCTCTCTCTCTGTGTATGCGTGTCTGCGCCTCTCTGTGAGTCAGTGTCTCTGTGTGTGCGTCTGCACCTCTCTGTGTGTCTGTGTCTCTGTCTGTGTTTGTGTCACTTTCTATGTCTGTGTTTGAGCGAATGTCTGTGTCTCTGTTTGTGCTTCTGAACCTCTCTGTGTGTCTCTGTGTGTGTCTGTGTATGTGTGTCTGTGTGGACTGTTGTTAAATTTGATTATTTCTATTTAACAATTACTCATTCCTGCAACGGTTTGTAAGGATGTACCCGTGACTTGGTAATTTTGTGTAAAAATACAAAATGTTTCAATGAAAACTGAGGTAAGAAATGAATTTGCAACTACATGACCCTACCATGCTTGAAATCTTTAAAATTTGTGCCCCAAAAAGCAAATCTATTTATTTACAAAGATAATATTTCAAAGATCAGCAGTTGTGTATCAGATTTTTAACTCAAATTATATTTAAAAATTCCCTGTAAAGTATTCCGTTTTAGACATAATATCGCTAACAATTGTGCTCTGAGGACGTATCTCTCACTCAGCGAACCACTTGTTCCCGACACAAGGGCGGTAACTGACTATAAAAGTCATGTTTCCACCAACTGGACTTTAATAGTCAGTTAACGCTCTTGCCTCGGGAAGATGAGCAAACCTTTTAACAGTGATAGTATCAACTCTTGTGATACAATCTACACTGTTGCACACTTCTCAATGTGTTCCAGGGATAGGGATAGCAACACACCGCTCCACCTGGCGGCGTCTAGCGACTACACACGGTGCATGAGACTACTACTAGGAGTGCACGCCAACCTTCTCGACGTCTTCAACTTGCGCGGGGTAAGTCTAGACAGCAAATCCAGTTTTGTAGCTTGATTTTCTTCTAGAGGTACTAGTGGCTCAAACGCGAAAGGCTCTATACCTCTCTGTGCAGAGTTGCGTACCTTGGGGCGTGCCAGAGACCTATGATCGTGGGTTCGAATCCCAGATACGGCTTATTATGTTTCACGGCTTGTAATCACCATGCTCGGTGGTTTCACCAAAGTAGTAAAAGCGAAACCTTCAAGGGGCTTTCCTCCCAGCAAGCTGATCCTTCGTAGCTGAATTGGTTGTAGCGTAGCCTTGTGGTTAAAGCGTTCGCTCGTCACGTCGAATACCCGGGTTCTATGATCAAGTGAAAGATTGCTTGAGTTGGTGAAGACACGACGTGGATAGTGGGTGTTGAATCAGTGTATTAGTGAAGGAAGTAGGTTCTCAGAGATGATCATCAGTCAGTCAGTTATGCCAATCGCCCCTCCCGAAGCATAGGCCGCCGACAACAGTCCGCCAGAGTCCTCGGTCCTGGGCTGCCCTCTCTAGTTGTTTCCAGGTGTGTCCCATCTTCTTACTGTCTGCCTCGAGGTCCCGTCGCCAGGTGTTTCTTGGCCGTCCTCTTTTTCGTTTTCCCTTGGGGTTCCATGACAGCGCCTGTCTGGTGATGTTACTGACTGGCTTCCTCAGGGTGTGCCCAATCCATCCCCATGATGAGCATAGATGTCCCAAAACCTGTAACCCAAAGCTGTCCCAAGGCTGGTTAGTCCACACACATGTGCGTAGAGTATCACAATAACCAACTCATCAGGATACAAGCAGTTCAATTGTCCATCTGACAGGACACGGCCTTGCATGTGGCAGCACTGAAGGGGAACACAAATGCGGTCACGCTGCTGATGACCATGGGAGCAGAGTTCAGCAAAAACACCGACGGAAGGACGTTCTTTGACCACGCCATTGAACAGGGGAATTCCGATGTGGCAATGGGCATCGTTGGTCATGACAGGTATGTATGTTTGTTTGTTTGTCGTTAACGCCGCGCTATGCAAATGTTCAGCAATATTCCAGTAAAAAACGGCGGTCTGTAAATAATCGAATCTGGACCAGACAATCCAGTGATTGACATTATGAGCATTGATCTATGCAATTAGGGATACGATGACATGCATCAACCAAGTCAACGACCCTGACAACCCAACCCTGTTCGTCGCCTCTTACGACAAGCCCGGGTTACTGAAGATAAATTCTAACCTGGATCTTTCTAACCCGAATCATGACATGTCTTTTAATTTGTGTATTTGGAGAAGTATATGGATTTAACTGTAACCATCAAAGTTTGTCGAATAAGTTGTTTTGAAGGAGATATTCGGTAAAGATTGATCCGTTTCACGTATCCTTGTATTGTTCGGGGGAGAGGTATTTATATATAAAGATATAATTTATTTCCGATAATACTGGAAAATCTAATACTGAAAATGAATTGCATGTCCCGTAAAAAATGTGTTGTGAATTAAAAATGTTGTTTGGCACCTCCTTTCAAAGACATAAACGCGAGAGAATAATCAATCTGTTATATTTTTGTGAAACAATGTAATCGTGTAATTTCGGCTTCAAATTTTGAGAGTTATTGTTCACTGACGGTAATAGCACATTTTAGACATCTTATCTTTGAAAATCCATAAATAATAATTTTCGGCACACAATTTAATTTACATTTCAAACATGGTAGGGGCTATGTGGTTTCAAACTCATTTCTTACCCAAGTCTTTATTGAAGCAAAACCTTCTTGCACAAACTTACCCCGCCACAGATTACTCTTTACAAACTGTTGCAGGAAAGAATGATTGATAAATAGACATATTCAAATAAAACAACAGTTCTTTCACATTTAATTAACACAAGCAACAAACACATATGTAAATTCACGGTTCGCGAATATAGACGACTTTATGTTAATAAGAATTGAGGAACTATAATTAATGATAAATTCGGAAGACGATGTATCGCTCGTTGTAATGGACTCTGTGTATTCTGGAAATAATTTGAAGATAAGTACCACTTTACAGTTAACTACGGGTAAAACGAACTCAAATCAACCCCTAATATCTGTTCGTTAAAACCGTAGTTCATTATAAGAATATATACAGCAAAGGCACGGGACCAAAAACAATTCGTTTTATCCGTCAGTTCGTTATAAGCGTGTTCGTTATAAACGTAATTGCCGTATTTTGGTGTGCTATATTTCACTCATCAAAATGTATGCCTAACTTTTATATGACTAAACCTTCGTGAGTAAAGTCAATATGTTTCAATCTTCTAATATGAAGAATATATATATATATATATATTAGTATTTACTGAATTGCGCAAACTTTGTGAGAGAAGCTCTTATATTAAGAAATGTGTACACCTATTTATCAGTCCGTTGCACCGCATCTCCCAAAGTGTCATAGCATTCACTTACTGTCTGCAGGTGGGAGGACGCAATGGACATGTGTTCTACCCTCTACTGCGGCCCTATGATTGGTCTAATCAAACACATGCCAGAGGTCTGCATGGTAGGTTACAGGTCATTGTTACTGCAACCAGTACAGGGGATAGAATTTCGTCATTTACGGAAATGTTAAGAAAACTCTGTTAAGATCATAATCATGTAATTGTGTTCACCTAATAACATATGTACTACCTGCTTCCTATATATATGTAAAACGTTATCGGCAGCATATACGTTTGTTTGCTGTTTAATGCCGCACTCAGCAATGTCCAAGCTATATGACGGCAGTCTGTAAATAATTGAGACGAGACCAGACAATCCAGTGATTGATATCATGAGCATCGATCTACGCAAATGGGATATGATGACATGGATCAACCAAGCCTGACCTCCCGATCCCGGTAGTCACCTGTTACGACAAACTTTGGATGCCAAAGACCTATTCTAACGCGGATCTTCACGGGTCGGCAGCATATCTGGGTTACACTGAGACGAATATGGCTTTATTGTTTCAGGCTGTGCTGGAGAGGTGCCAGACTCCGTCCAACCACGACAAACGAAGCAAAGACTACTATGTAGGTCTGCATGTAGATAACCAATAAACGTCGATAAACGAAGAATTTTAATATATTATGATGAAGACCCCTTACACAAGTCGTCAAACCAGTGGTCTATAGGTTTTCAAGGCAATGTAGCGACTCCACCTACAACCAAATTATTGCATATGTAGCTTCGCCCTGGAGCTGATGCGTGTCTATGGTTATGTTGGGGATCGTGATTATTGCATTTATCCGTATCGGCTTACGTGCAGCTATTCGCGTATGTTATGTAGACTTCAGTTTCAATAACTAAGAACACAAGACCCACACGGTACATAAACTATCCTGCTCCGTCTCTTCCAGATAGAATACAACTTCAAGTACCTGCGCTCTTCGCCCAGCCACATGCTGGAGAAGAAGAAGCGAGGAGAGGAGTTTGAACCGATGCCACAACTCAACGTAAGAGTCCAACATTTCAGTCAATATTCTCCTGCATCCGACGTCTACGGTTATCATTAAGCGTCGTCCTGATTTCACTGATTTCAGTTGTCCATTCATATAATTTGCATAATTTGTCCGCCCTTAACGCCAAATGGAATCTGCTTGGGGGGATATTCAATTATTCTCCTACATTGACGTTTTATATTAAAATGTAAAAACGATCACTTGACGTCCTATTTTCATTTGTTTACAAAACGGACATGATATGAAAAAAAGTAAGTCAGCATAAATCACATGGGTTATGTGTCAAGGCATCTGAATAGCACCCCTTCTGTTTGGAGACTTACGGGTATCACTTTTTTCTGCGTGATCACTCTGAGGCAGTACCATCAACATTGGTCTTAAGACACCCCGGTAGAACACTTTGTATTGATCACTCTGAGGTAGTACCATCACTATTAGTCCTTAGACACCAGGGTAGAACACTTTGTATTGACCACTCTGAGGGAGTACCATCAACATTCGTCCTAAGACACCAGGGTAGAACACTTTATATTGATCACTCTGAGGCAGTACCATAACCATTGGTCCTAAGACACCCTTGTAGCACCCTTTATATTGATCACTCTGCGGAAGTACCATCAACATTGGTCCAAAAACACCCTTGTAGAACCCTTTATATTGATCACTCTGCGGAAGTACCATCAACATTGGTCCAAAGACACCCTTGTAGCACCCTTTATATTGATCACTCTGCGGAAATACCATCAACTTGGTCCTAGGACACCTTTTAGATCACTTTATATTGATCTCTCTGAGTTATTAACATCAACATTGATCCTAAAACACCAGGGTAGAACACTTTGTATCATACCTCTGTGTCAGAATGATGAGATCTGATTGGTCCACGGTGATCTTGATAAAGTACTTTGTATCCGGCCTTGGAGGGAAACATATTTCTCAGCGGGAGAAAAAATCCCTTATACCCTGCCATGAGCAAGTCAGCCTGCACGTGGATTTCTGAGAGGCAGAATAAATCCCTTATATCTCGCTTCAAAGCAAAGATCTGCACGCTTTGTTCCGAGAAAATGAAAGTCAGGTGACATAGCCAGATCTCCTCAGCTCAAAGAAACAGCTGTTTTCTATCAATTTTGAATTTGTTTCTTTTACAATGTCGGTACGATAAATCCGTTGTAGCAGGATAACTCGAGATGCATGGGGTTTTATGCGTTAGGGAAGCATAACACCAAATGTATCCTTCGTGATGTTGTCCTGTAAATGAAGCGAATAATCTGATGCACCCTTTACTCCTGTGTTTCAGGCGATGGTGAGAACAGGACGGGTGGAGTGTCTGTCTCACTCAGTCTGCGTCAACTTCCTGCAGATGAAATGGTAAATGGTAACACCCACTATACGATACAGATACACGGTACAGACACACTGTTCGGAATGCAGCAGACAAACTTGATGTTTTATGATCATAATTGAAATTCAACTACCCGGTGTTAACAATTTCTTTTCTCTACTAACATATATAACATTCGAGTTTCAAACGTCCTTACTACATGAACCAATGTGTGAAGCCAATTCTTCCCCACCGTCAGATTGCTGGAAAAGCCGTCCACACTCCCAACATTATTACTGCCGCGTTTGCCATGGTATTCAAGTGTAGCAGGGCGTGGAGTCATCCCACAGAGGGGCGGTCGGGTAGCTTAGTGGTTAAAGCGTTCGCTCGCCACGCCGAAGACCCGGGTTCGATTCCCGACATGGGTACAATGTGTGAAGCCCATTTCTGGTGCCCCCCGCCGTGATATTGCTGGAATATTGCTAAAAGCGGCGTAAAACCATACTCACTCACTCATCCCACAGATGACATCATTACCTTGTCAGCTTGCTGACGGGGTTAACCTCCTTGGTCATGTGGACAAGGCGTCCGACCTCTGATCAGAAGGTCCGTGGTTCGAATCCCGTGATGGGACTCGGAAATTTTATGGCCGCTACATTGGCGCCCAACGTGGGGCTGAGCACGTTCATATTAAATTTGAGCGAAAATGGCCGCTACACAAGCACTACCCATAGTCAGTATTGATAAATCCGTATCTGTTTCATTAGCAGTAACCATGCCATAATGACCCATCCAGATTATGAATTTTTAGTAAGTTCAGCAATCCATACAAAGACCCGTAAAGCTCCATCCTCTATATGTCCAGGGGCTCGCATATCGGTAAACCTATATTAACCCCTGGATCTATTCCCGTGGTCCTTGCGATCTCAGATTACCACGGAAATGGATCCAGGGGTTAATGTGGGTTTACAAATATGCGAGCCCCGTAGATATTTAGGATGGTAAAGATCTCTCTAAAGAATAAATAAACATGTTTGATGTATACTTTAACAGGAACTACTACGGCAAGTGGATCTACTCCGCCTATCTGTTCATCTATATCGCCTATCTGGCCTTGCTAACAACCTTCATCATCAACCACGACTCTCTTCAGCATCATGACCGGGGAGCCATCGACAACAGCACGATGAAGATTCTGAAAGGGAACAACAACGGCGGCTACATGGTACGTCATGATTTTCCCACCATAGTGAAAAATAAGATGGTGTTCGGTATTCCGCAGAGGGGGTTGGCACCCTTATTAGTAGCATTAGGGTTTCAGTTCAAATGAAAGATTAGTAGGAGTGTACTAAATAAACAACAGTATCGTTCATATTTTTGAAAATACATCGACGACCGTAACCTTTCATCGATTTTCAAATAGGATTGTATTATTTCGATATTTTTTGTAATCCTGTTTATCTCGAAAAGAACTATTTTTGTCGTTGCGAAGAATATAAACGATATTATTCAGCACATTTATCTTAGATCCTGAAGTCTCTCCTGTATGTCATCTGTGTGTTCTCCATCCTGTAGATTTATATTCTGCATCTTTTGTTTGTTTGCTTACCAGTTCAAGCCAATGTACGCAGTGGTACTGTGGTTGATAGGAATATACGCTGTGATCAACATGATCAAGGAGGTTTTCCAGATGGTTACCCAGGTAGGGTTTATCAATGTATTCATAACGTCATACCATGATTCAAATCTATTCAGTACCCTAACCTGTCATTCGTGTCATCCCAATCCTCTACAACATCCTTACCCTATGAAACAAGAGAATCATATACTGTAAATCGTGAAACTAATGCGTCTCCAAAAGAATGCGACCACTGGCCCCCTAGCCAAAAATGCGGCTCAATATGAATGCGACACCGACCTCCTCTCAAGGATCAGTGGATTTATGTTTAAAGAAAATGTCCTCTGTCAGGTTTACAGAAGAATCCACACCGTAATCCATCCTTACATTAATCCAATCACACACCAAATAGCACCGCTTATTAGCGCTGAGTAAAGATCTTCCGCTAAAACAATACATGCGCGCTGGATCGTGTCGGCCTTTGACGCAGTCGCAAAGAACAAAGACACCGTGTTGCGCGGATGGCGTCTGCAGGGACTTGCAATATAATACAACGCAATCATGTAGCATAGATACAACTTACGTATATTCCAATTCAAACACAAACTATACCACGATCATAGAACACACTAACCCTTTTCAACAATATATTCCTACAGCCCCACAAATCCTAATCATTTTCGTCTTTCTGATCAGTATAAGCTTAAGTCTAACTCAAAACCATTTCTACATCTCTGAAGGCTGAGGTCATTGTATGACTCCTGCTGTGTTCACGAGCATGTTTTTTTTAATGACTATCAAATACTGCTGATACCAGGTGTTCACGGAATGATGAGCGTATCCTGTCCCACCGTGGTACCCGTCACAAACACATGCAAAGCAAAGTCAATTGTTCACCTGAAAACACACTGGTGTCTGTCTAAATAGGGAACCCAAACCCCAAATATAAATACAAAATTATTTTTCAAGGTATGCTAGCAACACTATATGAAGTGCCATGCGTTTCCTTGTGATGTATCAGGTGATGCGACTGGTGTTTCAGAAATGGCGCTACTTCACAGACAAACAGAACTTCCTGGAGTGGTCCCTGTACATTTCCACCCTCTTGTTCATCGCCCCTTTCCTGTTCCATCTGTCTTTCCACTGGCAGTGGGAGGCAGGGGCTCTGGCTGTTTTCCTGGCCTGGTTCAACTGCCTCGTCTTTCTGCAGAGGTAAGCAATGGCACGAACGTCTTTTTACACGCTTCATCATTCATCAAGAGCTTAGTCTTGACGTGGTTGAAGTGTCCTCTCATCAAGATGAAGGTACAGGTTTGATTGCTAACAATGTTTAAGACTTCTGAAGCCCATTTTCGGTGACCCCCGCGGTGACAATGCTAGAATATTGCTAAGACGGCGACCCACACTCCCCACTCACTCTTCGTAGGTAAGGCCACATCAAACTGATGAGTTGTTCCTCGGTTTCCCGGGCACCTTTTTTTCCAAATGTTTAACCAGTTTTTTGCTCTAATGACCATAATATTATCTTACCAACTTTAGCAAAGGGTAGAACATTGTATAGGTTATGTAGTAATCATATAACATTTGACAATAATAATTTGATGCATAGGTGCATTATCGACTTCATCAGGAATGCACGTGTATTTTAATTTGGAAAATGTCCACTAGCTTCCCACCTTTGACCCAAACAAATTAGATAATTATTTTCATGTGGCCCATATAGAAAGCTGATTGCACTGACTTTGAAGACCCTGCTCAATTATTGTTTCTTGTCATGGTGTGGCTATTTTAGCCACTCTTCTCAACAAGCTTGTTACAAATCTACTCTTGTGACCTCCTCCATGGCACTGAACAGGAATGGTAAAGCTTGCAAGAATACCGAAAAGTAGTTTTTTTCTATACGTAGCCATGTATATTTCAGGTTCGACTTCTTCGGCATCTATGTTGTGATGTTCCTGGAGATTCTGAAGACGCTCCTGCAGGTGATCTGTGTGTTCTCTATCCTCATCATCGCCTTCGGCCTCGCCTTCTTCATGCTGCTCAAACACGAGGTACGTCTCACCATCACCCTCACCCTCATCTTCTCCCTCACACCCATCTTCACCCTCACCCTCGCCATCACCCTTACCATCAACCTACTAGTTATCTTCACTCTCACCCTCGCAATCACCTTTACCATCAACCGCACAGCAACCTTCACCCTCACCCTTGCAATCACCTTTACCATCAACGTCACACCCACCTTCACTCTAACCTTCGCAATCACCTTTACCATCAACCTCACACCAACCTTCACTCTCACCCTCGCAATCACCTTTACCATCAACCTCACACCCACCTTCACTCTCACCCTCGCAATCACCTTTACCATCAACCTACCACTCATCTTCACTCTCACCCTCGCAATCACCTTTACCATCAACCTCACACTCATCTTCACTCTCACCCTCGCAATCACCCTTACCATCAACCTCACTCTCATCTTCACTCTCACCCTTGCAATCACCCTTACCATCAACCTACCACTCATCTCCACTCTCACCCTCGCAATCACCCTTACCATCAACCTCACTCTCATCTTCACTCTCACCCTTGCAATCACCCTTACCATCAACCTACCACTCATCTTCACTCTCACCCTCGCAATCACCCTTACCATCAACCTCACTCTCATCTTCACTCTCACCCTTGCAATCACCTTTACCATCAACCTACCACTCATCTTCACTCTCACCCTCGCAATCACCTTTACCATCAACCTCACACCCACCTTCACGCTCACCCTCGCAATCACCTTTACCATCAACCTCACATCCACCTTCACGCTCACCCTCGCAATCACCCTTACCATCAACCTACCACTCATCTTTACCCTAAACCTCACTCTCAAACTCATCTCAACCTTCATCATCATCTTCATCCTTACCCTTACACTAACCCTTACCTTCACCTTCACCTTCACTTTCAACCTCAACCTCACACTCACTCTCAAACACATCTCAACCCTCATCATAATCTTCACCATCTTCTTCACCCTTACCCTCACACTCATCCATACCTTCACCTTCACCTTCAACCTCATCCTTAACCTCAACCTCACAGTCACAGTCACTGTCAAACACATCCCAACCCTCATCACCATCTTCACCATCATCTTTACCCTCACCCTCACACTTACCTTCACCTTCAACCTCAACCTCAACCTCAACAGCAACCTCAACCTCAACCTCCCACTAACACTCATTCTCAAACACATCCTCAAACGTACCCCCACGTTCATTCTCTGGCGTCAAATACCATAGCTACAGCATATGCATCGGCGTGGGCCGGTCATGTTTATAGCACACATAGCTTTTCCTTCATGCACAATCGCCAGGTGTGATTCCACCGATTGTGCAAGACGTATGTGATAAATCTAACAACTACAGACCGAATGATTGATGAAATGTACGACAAGAATGTTGAAAATATGATACAAATGTATGACTAGTTGCACAAACATGACTTCACCTGAAATGAAACAATCACGTTATTGACAGACGCTCTGGAAAAACTTTGTCGTCCGTGGAGAAATGACATACAGTAAACTACGGTTATAACGAACTCAAAGGGACTACTTATTTTAGTTCGTTATAACCGTAGTTCGTTATAAGCATATATACAGTATATATACATGAAATGGTCGGGACTAAAAAATAAGTTCGTTATATCGGTCAGTTCGTTATAAGCGTGTTCGTTATAACCGTAGTTTACTGTACACACCATGTATGTACTCTATGATACCTTCCTTCGTATGTGGAAAGGCACAATACATCCAATTGCTTTCTCTCACGATTCATGGATTGATCATGTATAAATGTTTACATGCAGAAACGGAATTAGTTGAAACTAAATCGGCATTGTTTCCATTGCTTTCAAACAGAACATACGCCACCAACACAACTTTGTAAATCTCAACGCAATATCCTAGCGTCAACAATATAAAAGTACATGAGTCTGGAACCTTATTCAGCAGCTGACACCAATTTATGTCCGAACATCATAAACAAAGAATGACATTATTGCACGTTTTATAGCTCCCTTCCACAATCTATCAGTGTTTGTTGCTTGTAATTTAACCGGGTATATCCCGTTCAGTTCTAAATCACTATTTACTGTTAAAAGAAATAATGCAAAGTCATGTCATTATCGCACTGAATCTGTTCTGTGATTGAGGAGAGTAATGTCGTGTAAAGGGCGTGTCGCAAAGTACGTTTCGTCACACCAAATTCACGTAGTCATGTTTGTTTTCCATTACGATGTTTTTACATCGAACATGTTTAATTGATCATCTGAATGGACAATGGAACCCATATCCGTAAATACACACTCAAATAATACTCTATTTAGGTCGAAATAATTCGTTTGCCATTGTGACTACGATGATGGCTTGGCAGTGACTTGCTAGTTCTTGCACTTAAACTTGTAAGCAGGTGTTCGTCATCCAGTCCAGCTTCGCGTAAATCGTGTATCTAATTACTTGTAACGTCGTAATTATCGTAATGCTGAAACATTTTTGCAGCTTGAAAACAGTCATGTATAAACAGGGACCCGTTAGCAGTTAGCATGCGTAAACACGTGTGGACAAAGACAATCTGCAATGAGTGTTTTCCCACGCCACCTACAGCACCCATAAACGTTTTACGGAATATCTTGAGTGTATTAACTGGCGGCTATCAAGGGCTTTTAAAGCCCATTACAGAGTTGCAAGTCATCTCTTAATCCGATAACGTAGTAGTATTTGTCG
Organism: Haliotis rufescens; assembly: GCF_023055435.1. NCBI lineage: Eukaryota > Metazoa > Mollusca > Gastropoda > Lepetellida > Haliotidae > Haliotis > Haliotis rufescens. The sequence goes on from NW_025963890.1 coordinate 9,647,376, forward strand.
CTAAACCAATACATAGTCCACTTTGATAAATAACGTATCGCAGGTGAGTGATCATTGACGTAGCTACGTGTAATTCCTTTCATGTGGCAATTAACTGGTAGAACTATATTATTTATGCATATTCTGTATTTACACGCTCTTCATGCGGATAGTGATCTTTCGAAAACGAACTAGTTGTGCCTTTCAAAGTGGAAATATTTAGACTTAAACAAAAACTCCACCATATGGTTATGTTTAATATCTAGACTATTTTTTGTTTTTTATGTTATGTATATGCACTTTATACCGAAACTGCGAACTTACGTATGTATCTGCTATCCTCTTCCCATCCCTCTTTCACTCCTCACCCTACTTTCTCTCTCCTAACCCCCTCTCTCTCGCTCTTTCTCTCTCCCTCCATCTCTCTCTCCTTACTTTCTCTCCCCTCTCTCCCTCCCCTCTACGCCCCCCCCCCCCCCTTTCACCTCTCTCTCGCGCGCTCTTTCTCCCTCTCTACCTCCCTCTCTCCCCTACTTTCTCTCCCCTCTATCCCTCCCTTTCACACCTCTCTCTCTTGCTCCCTCTAGCTCTCTCCTCTCTCTCTCTCTCTTTCTCTCTCTTTCTCTCTCTCTCTCTCAAACAGTGTTAAGTCATCAGTATGTTCTCTCTTCAGGAGTCGAGAGCCTACTCTAGTCCTGGGTTGGCGTTATTGAGGACGGTGACGATGATGTTGGAGATGGACTACATGGAAACATTCAACGGGCCCTTCACCGACGACAACGGCAGCACCCTCCATTTCGACACATTGACGTTGTTCCTCCTGGCCGTGTTCGTTCTCCTCATGCCCATCCTTCTCATGAACCTCCTGGTAAATAATTAACATATACACCGAGCTACATTGTGTCGAATCCCCTCTCCGGGAACCTCCTGGTAAATAATTAACATATACACCGATCTACACTGTGTAGAGTCCCCTCTCCATGAACCTCCTGGTTAATAATTAATACATTTTACACTGAGCTACACTGTGTAGAATCCCCTCTCCGTGAACCTCTTGGTAAATAATTAACATATACACCGAGCTACATTGTGTCGAATCCCCTCTCCGTGAACCTCCTGGTAAATAATTAACATATACACCGAGCTACATTGTGTCGAATCCCCTCTCCGTGAACCTCCTGGTAAATAATTAACATATACACCGAGGTACATTGTGTCGAATTCCATATGGTAATAACAGGCCAAATAATGATAAAAATATTTTATGCAGGGGTCACTGAAAATCAGCGAAGACACCAGGTGTTCGCGGACATACACTAGTCTTGTCATGCTGGGTCCATATATTCGTTTGAAGTTTGGTCACTAGGATGAATTCACCATATCATATAGGATAAACCTGCGAGAAAGCAGCCAAAGCTCGGATATGCGATCCAAATGTATTTTCCGAAAACTGACAAAAAATGCAATATTGTACTGTTCAGATTGGTTTGGCTGTTGGTGACATCGAGTCTGTTCTGAGAAATGCCCGCCTGAAGAGACTTGCCATGCAGGTACGTAATGCCGTCATTTTCGCTGGGAGTTTTGTGTGCTAAAATATCAATCTCAGTCAAACTCACGTAAATATGTTTTTAATAATACTATCAATAAATACTAACGGAAAAAACGTATTTTTGCTTCATATAAAGTTCAATAAAAATAAAATATTCTGAAATTAGATAATGCATCTCCAACACATATTCATGAAGACATCTCCTCGACTTTAAGGTCGTGATTCACAATTTCCACGTGCATGTTCATGCACCACGCACAATTTGGATGTTTGTGTGTTTGTTTGGAGCATGATACTCGCAATTTTATTGATACCTCGTATTTTGTAATGCGAACTGCACACAATGATTGTTTGGCTGTCAGGTGTGCATAAAAAAACCACTTTTATTTAACCGTAAATAAGGGTTACGCAATGTCATGGCTTGCCGAAAATCAAGGTCCACGTGATGTGGGTACGCTGAAAACACGAGGGGTCGTCCACGTATGACGTCATGTCAACAAGACAACCATATTTGTTTGGTGCATCTACGGAATCGATACCAAACTCCCACATTAACAGCTCCGACAATTCCTGGGTTGAGAGCAATTAGTGACGGAAACGTACACAACCAGTTGGGGGATCAAAACGCCCAGTTTTGCTCCCTCGTCACCGTCAGGCACAACTAGTTTGGTGTAGACAGCATCTGAGGTTCAGGAGACAAGACTGGGTCGGTATACTGTTCAGGTTTCATCTGGACAGCTGTGATGGTCGTGGAAGGGTCTACAGGCTTTCAGGAGTGAGTGAGTGAGTGAGTTGGGTTTAACGCCGCTTTTATCAGTATTCCAGTTTTATCACGGCGTGCCAGCTTAATGTGGGAAGAAAGCCCGAAGTGATGCAGTGACGTTTACCACTTCGGTGAAACCCGGGAGCACGGGTATGGTGCTGACAAACCTAGAAACATAATCGGGGCGAACAGGCTTCGGGCTTTCCTCCCACATTAAGCTGACACGCCGCGATATAACTGGAATACTGTTAAAATCGGCGTTAAACCAAACTCACTCACTCACTCACTACATTGTTAACTGAGTTGTCACACCACCCATCATGTAGGGCGCGTCGCTCTGTCTCCTGTTCCCAGGTATGGGTTCACTCAATGCACCTGTTATGATAAAACAATGATCAAACAAATAACAAAATATTAAGACATTTACACCACTTTATATGAAGCACAGTTACTTTTTTTCCGTTTGTATATTTACATGCCAAATTAATCGCCTTATATTACTAGTCAATACAGCATATACTGTTTGACTGCAGGTTGAGCTTCATACAGACATGGAGCGAAAGATGCCTAACAAGTTGCTGACCAAGGTGGACAAGACCACCCACAGGATCTACCCCAACAAGTGCCGGCACGCGATCTCTCAAGTACGCTAATCTTAAGAGGATTCTATGACCGCCTCCGTGGTCTAGTGGTAGAGTGTCCGCCCGATCCCCGGCCGCGTCATACCAAAAGACGTTAATAGATAATACTTGTTACCCTGTCTGGCGCTCGGCATTAAGGGGTTCAAACAAGGACTGGTCGGCTCGGAGTCAGTATACTGTGTCTGAATGGGGGTATGTATGTTAAACTGCGGCATGGCATCTGAGTGGGCTGGCACTATAAATCGGCATCAGTCCGGACAAGTACAAGCAGCCACACACAAATACAGCGCTTACGTGTATACGATGTTAATACTCATGTAAACTGGGTTCTGATGTACTCTGGAAGCGGGGTTATTGTAGTAACCTGTGTTGAAAGTTTTCTGGGATGGCTTCAATAGCACGTATATCAAGTTATGTTTTCAATACCTAACACTGATTTCATATAGAGATCCATAGGCCAGCTGCTTCATTTTCAAGATTGGCTGTCATATACCAGTGAGTGAATGTTTCTAATGCCGCAATCAGTCAGCCAATTCACAGAACCTCCCATTCCATCCCCGTTTACGTCAGCTCCTGACCCTGCATCTAAACAGAGGTGGCAATATACTGGCTTTTAAATTACGTTAATGTTCTGTGTTTAACAGGTGCTGTCAATGGTGATGTCTTATGACGACGAGAGCAGCGACTTATGCAATGACGGCCAAAGTTGTTACAACAGCTACATCTCCGGAGAACTCTACAAGCAGAAAACTAGGTAAGTCAATATAAAACGTCAATGCCAGAGAATAACCAGTCTCGATTATCGGCCGAAACAGATTCTATAGGGCTGTAACAGGCAAAATAGCGGTGACACCGAAAATAAGTAATGACAGTTGTTCGCGAATAGGGAAAGAATGCCCTGACCATTTGGTAGCATACGCCACTTAGTTTTGCACATTGTACCGCGTCTTCTATAGGGGCGGTCGGGTAGCCTAGTGGTTAAAGGGTTCGCTCGTCAAGACGAAGACCCGGGTTCGATTCCCCGCATGGGTACAATGTGTGAAGCCCACTGCTGGTGTTCCCCGCCGTGGTATTGCTGATAGTGCTAAAAGCGGCTCAGAACAATACTCCCATCACTCACTCTTCTTCCAATAAGCTGACACGACGTGATACAGGTGGAATATTATTCCAAATGATGTCACACCCATCTCACTCATTCACTCCTGTCACTTTGTGGTTAAAAGCTCATCCAAGTCAGTATGTGTGCAATATCATGCGGGTGAGATACGAAGAATATATGAATCTATATTAATGGTATTGGGCGGGGTTGTCCGATTTAACCTAACATAAATTGAGCGCAACAATATCTGTGTCGCTCCTTGCTTAGCACTATGATGTTATTTATGGTATATAATCACATGGGTTTTATTTGGTAGATCAGGTTCCCATAACAACAATAGAGTACAGTAATATTATCTGTTGGGGATTGATAGAACATGGCCATGGACAGTCTAAGGGAACCCAGCTTTCAGAGATGTAGATGTAATCTGTATTGAATTCCTATTTCGCTGCCCCGAAACCCACTTCCAAAGATCCCACTTACGCATACTGGCAGTGTTATATTGTAACGAGGCGTAAACCCACTCAGTCAGTTCATTGTATCCGTTCTGTTGGCCAGGATGAAGGAGCTAAGCGCATCCATTGACAAGAGCCACCAACTGCTGCGGCTGATTGTCCAGAAGATGGAGATCCAGACCGAGGATGAAGTGTGGGATGAGGGTCTGGCCCCTTGCGACAGTCTAGAGTCAATGCTTAACCCCTCGGGCAAGGGTGTGTGGCGGTCGTCCAAGAGCGGGAGGCAGATGTTACAGCAGTCAATGATCGTCACCCGATGGAAGCGGAACACGGATAAGATGTGATAAGATGGAGATGGACGGAGAAGAAAATATTTGTGTCTGAAATTAGATGGCGGAGTTGAAAAGTGTGAAGCTATTTCAAAAGGACTAGACAGTATGCCAGAGGAGTGAATGTGAATGTGGTCAGAACATGGAGTATTTTGTTGCTGATCAGGAGGAGACTGTGGAAAACATGTGGAAGCAGGGGTTGGCATGATGAGTACAACAAACCAAAGACAAGATTTGGACTCAGAGGGAAGTACGAGTGTTTGTGATGAAAAGAAATCACATCCGGTGTCGCCACGCGACAATAGTTGGACTTAAATAGCAAACGTTATCTGTCATATTTGAATAATCAGATCACAAGCTAAGGTAAATCAATTGGTATTACAATTGTCTCACCAACGAAATGCGTTGCATCTGATTCATGGTCACGTAGAACCCTATTGGAAAAATTGTCCGGAAAATAAAACTTTTCTTTGGGAAAAGCTAATGGTAATACATAAGGTTTTAAGGTAACAAACCATTATGATGTGATATCCTAAAAATATATGTATGAAAGATAAAATCGCGTACCTCCAAGGGGTGGGTGAAGTCTCGGCAACAAGTAAACGATAGCGTAATTTCGTAAACAATACATTTCACTGTAAAGCAAAGATGTATTCTGTAGTGACGACTGCTTGACACTAAGTTAAGCCCTACTAGAGATTTTCTTGTAACTTTGATGCCGATACGTTATGCATAGTTGTACTGTGCTGCCCTAAAACTTTCAAAACGGGAAGACAAAAATTGTCAAAAAGTGCATTTATTATAAAATGTTTTTTGTTGTTTACTCTTATGTATGTTTATTGTTCCCATGCAAACTCCCCAGTCGCTACGTCATGTACAATTATGATACACGTGTCCATCAGTTGTTATTAGTTTTACTTTTATAGTCAAAAAGCACAAATATAGTTTGAACTACGAATGCTTTAGCATCCGTGATTCAGTGTCATACCGAAAATTGCAATAGTAACCTTTCATCCTATTACAGTAAGGAATTCCGTCTAGAAGTTGAATCTCGTCTTTATCAGTATCGTGTAGCTTGTACCATCCGGTGTCAATTTTATAGGATCGTTTGACATTTGAACGTGGTTTTGTCATGTGTCATTTTGTTCAATAAATTCGTTTTTATCTGTTCTATATAAATGTTATCGTGTTTATGTTTTTCTTGAATGATCAGTTTTGTTAAATGTAGATTATTGATGTACATTGGGTTTTGTGTATTTGTATATATTTTGTAGGTATAATTACTTGCAAGTGTTGGTATAATGGGGGAGTGTGAAACACGTGTTGATACCCAATAACCTGATACCCAGTACCCCACCATGCAGCAAAAATGCAAAGCTTTGGTTAATCTACAATACGGATACGACGACACAAACTTCTACAACAGTACTTTTTTTACTGCGAGTCATTTAGCAGATTTCATTAGTCCAAATTAAAGGTTCACGTGTCCAGAAAGTCGGATTTTTTTCCTGTACAGAAGATTCGAATTTCACATAGCAGCAACACAAATTAAAGGTTAACCAGATATCATGAGGTTGCATCATTTAGACATTAAAACATTTTTACATTAATGCAGTTATTGCTATTCTATTATTGACCGCACCCAGGCGGTAGACGAAATTGTCCGTGAATATTCGTGTGTACACCACCCTATGTATATTACTCTCGTGCCTGTTTATATTATATGAAACTCTGAAAACAGATTGAATGGTTACAAGTGTCGGTACATGAGTCTTTGGGGCACTCTCGCCAACTTTGAGACACTCTCGCCAACTTTGAGACACTCTAGCCAACTTTGAGACACTTTAGCCAACTTTGAGACACTCTAGCCAACTTTTTTCTATAAATCTTTGAGTCCATTTTACTCTTGTCAACAAAGCCATATTGTCATCTCCTGTATAAATCTCTGTGCCAAATTAAGTTGGTAGATATGACTTTGGAGAAGGTTTTTCACATTATTTGTAGATAAGTCTTTGAGACACACTCGTCAAAAAACGGTACATACGTCTTAAAGGCGCTCTCCAATGCTCTCACACAAGCTTTGAGAATAATGCTGCACTTTTGTCTTCATCTAATTCCTGAAACTCTGAAGAACTAATGTTGATATAACAAGAACAACCATGTTATTATGTATCCTCCGTATATAAAAGCATAACACAGCAGGACTGTGTTTATGCAGTTTCTTTAATTACAACATCGAGAATCAGTTTATGGCCAAAACACAAGTCCTAGTTCAACATTGTATTACTCTCAGAGACAACTGGGAAGTGTAATTACTCACAACATGTAGTTTGACTGACATGATGGCATGTTTATTCGACTAACATTGAACACGTGTTTCTGACTCGCAATATCGTGTGTTTGCCAAAGAGTGATTTATCACTGGATGTATAGAGTATAGGAGATGGCAATGAGAATGTTTACGAATCTGCTGCTGTTTTAGCGCCACGTTGTTGAAGCAGTCATCGATCCTACATAAATCACACTGTTTACCCGGGGAACTTGAGGTTTGTGTCCTGTAACCAAACACTCGGTCCCTCTCGTGGGTCATTTCGACTCATCAGAATTCATTCATAAATAACCTTTTTATGTGTGTAAATGAGCAGCTGGCAGTGTAACTAGATTTGCGTGTTAATGTCAACGCAAGACATTGTTCCATTATCTACACTATCTGCTAAAATATTTCTAATTTGCTTTTGCATCTCGTGGTAATTGTGCACTTGCTGCAAAGAAAGTAAATGTAATCTGTTACCATGGTATAGTCGTGAGTAACCGACTTTTGTTCCCGTTAATCGTGATAGTATATTCTGATATAATGTATGCAATTATGGCCAATTATAACGGTGGCCTCAAATATGGAAGGAAACCCGGTTTATAAATGTTTATTTCAATAGTCTAAATGACTATAGCCGCATAATATACCATCATATTTACATATTATAGCAGGGGGCACGGGTGTCCCAGTCGTCTAAGGCGCCGCGATTCGCTGTACAGACTTGCGTCCCTTGGGCACGCCAGAAACCTATGATTGTGGGTTCGAATCCCGGTTCGATTATGTTTCTAGGTTTGTCAGCACCATACCCGTGCTCGTGGGTTTCACCGAAATGGTAAACGTCTGAGACCTGCATCACTTCGGGCTTTCCTCCCACATTAAGCTGACACGCCGTGATATAACTGGAATAATTTTAAAAGCGGCGTTAAACTCTACTCACTCACTCACATATTATAGCAATTTCGATAAGCACGCAGATACCGTAAATCCCATTATTTCGACCATCTATACAACTTCTAAGACTTAATCTGGACTCGGGACTCTCAACGACGGAGGGGCGGTCGGGTAGCCTAGTGGTTAAAGCGTTCGTTCGTCACGCCGAAGACCCGGGTTCGCCCCCGACATGGGTACAATGTGTGAAGCCCATTTTTGGTGTCCCCCGCTGTGATATTGCTGGAATATTGCTAAAAGCGGCGTAAAACCATACTCACTCACTCAACGACGGATAAAACAATACATTTAGAACGTCATGAGATCATCAAGGTGACGAGGTTTTATTGTTGACTGCTTTTGTTCACTTGCTCACTGCCTCGTTGAGATCTTAGTTTGAATCGGTATCAAAGATGTTTGGATAATTTCTATGATACATTTGTCCCTGTGGTGTTAAGATCTGTTAATTGTTTATGTATTGAGAGTGGTGTTAAGATCTGTTTATTGTTTATGTATTGAGAGTGATCTAATAAATGTTGTTGTTGATATATTAACGTGTTGTCGTTCAATAAGTCCACACAACACCCCAGAGACACAAAATATATCCGCTAAAGGTACTCTACAACACAATATACCACGAACAAAATGCACAGCACAAAGTACACCACATTTCACATCACAAAACAGAACACTATGTACAGTATCCCACTCAATACACAACAAGACAATATACCACATACAACATACACTACATTGCACATCACAAAACACAACACTATGTACAGTATCCAACTCAATACACAACAAGACAATATATCACATAAAACATACACTACATTGCACATCACAATACACAACACTATGTACACAACATCACACGCAATACACAACACTATAACATAATACACCGCAACAGAATATACCACATACTAAATACACCACACAATATACCACTGCACAAATCACACACAATACACAACACCACAAAACACAATTCACCGCAGCACAACATACCACATACAAAATACATCACAATACACCGCACTACACACAAGAACATAATGTATCATATAAATAATACAGGGCGGTAGGGTAGTCTACTGGATAAAGGGTTCGCTCGTCACGCCGAAGACCCGGGTTCGATTCCCCACATGGGTACAATGTCTGAAGCCCATTTCTGGTGTCCACCGCCGTGATATTGCTGGAATAATGCTAAAAAAGCGGCGCAAAACCATACTCACTCATAAAGAAATAATTCAATAAACATACAACACCGTATAAGCAATATGACAATACAGAACAATACGCAGCACCAAATGAACAACACCACACACACATCACATAATTATACAACACAACAGTTCACACAACACAACTGCCAGAATAGCTGACATTAGAAAACGAAGCAAGAAAAGTTCAGTCAAATTGACGTTAAACACATTTATTCTTTTTTTGTATTAACACAGCGATAGAAGTCTCCTAAAAAATACAAAGACATATTGGGTGCAGTTTGACAACATTGCACTGTCATTTTTTCCAGTACGCTAAAGTGCTTTCTTTGACCACAAGACAATCATATTAAAGACAGAACTGGCAATATTCCTTCTACACAAATGATGGTTTTTCCGAAGAATTCTGAGTTGCTGATGCACTTGATATTTGATATTAACCACAAAAGAGATATAAACACTGACTTCCTGCTGATCCGGTAAAGAGATACGAGGAAGTTGTGTAACCGCGGGAGTCAGCGCGTGCGGCTGACCAGTCACGTGACAATAACAATAACATTCAAATGTGAGATCAAAGTGAGACGAACTTTCATATTTGAGTTATATGTACGCGAGACACATACATCTGAAATACACTGATGAATGATAGTACATCCATGTGGACATAACGTGATCCTCGTTGGTTTGTCAGTATCAACAAGTGTTGACTCTCGTCACTAAAGCATAGACGCTGCTGTTGATAACGTGGAATACTGGATCAGTTATGCGAAGGTTAAACTGACAAACAAGGATGCGTATTGTTCTTTGCATCATGATATAGTCAGGTCTTGATATCAAGTTGTTGAATCAAAGTCATCCGGAAACTTCATGTAATTACTGTGAGTATATAAATGCACGACGACTGATTCGTGGAGCCGAAGGAGCATAACCGTATATACATACAACCTTTGAACACATTTCGTGAATTATTCTTTGCCGCAAACTACGAACTTGAATGTGTTGATGGGTTATATGACAAGTATGGTAAAGGGAATTAAACGATGGTTGGAGTCAAGGAGAGGATCCGGACCCCCTTCCGTTCCTGCAGATGACCGCACGGGAAGTGTCAGTGTTCGCCTGTCCCTAACAGAGGTAGGTCATCGTCACTTGATACATAAACTCGTATCCCTTTGTAAAGTAACGTCCCTTTGCCGTGCCAGGATCCGCTTATCGTGGGTCGAATCCTTAATGTTCCTTCATTTCACCTAATGTATATGTCTGAAAAAGGGCGTTCAACCAAATCCATTCACATTTAAATGTATACTTTAATAGTACCAACATTCCTACGTAGCGTTTCTCAATGTGTTGTAATTGTACAGACAACGTACAAAATATTTTCTCTGTAAAGGATGCAGTCCGCCGACCGCAGTGTCAATTACTACGTTCGTTAATATCCTCTGTACGTATTCGTTGTTCTCACTGTATTTCTATATACGTATTCGTACAAGTCGTCGTCAAACGTGGCTTACAACGTATGTTTAATTCTATTGGACTTGGCATATTATTAATCAAGGTTCTGAAGTTACTCCATAGAGTTGACGTGAGTCAACATACTCGATTATCTAGTGCATCTCATTTTAGGCTGATAATTACCCTGGATCCTTTCTCAGACATAGCTTCGTTTCGAAAGGGACGTCCTGTCTGCATTTCTCTTATCACTAACCGAACACGCAATGTCTCTTGAGTGTTGTATGATTGGACGGCAATTTTAGCGTTGTGTAATCGAACAGGCTCAAAACGATGTAAAGGTAGTGAGATGGTCGAGGGTAGAGTGGAGATGTCATACGATGGATAGTCGAGGATAGGGCGTCAATGAATATCGTCCAATGTATGTAGCCATACAATACAATATGATTATGAATGATATTATATTGGAAGATCGTAATAGTAATTATCTTAGTAGGATTCGTCGCTTATCATAAACATGAATAATATAAGCGCTGGTGACGGATATAAACTGGGAGGCACGTTTATACTATGAGGTTGCTGTATTAGCGTACCCGAAATCAATAATAACAATCAACTATATTGCTTGTGTTGATCATCGACTCCGAAGACGAATGTAAAGATTGCGATATATAACATGATTTTCTTTTTCCTGGTCCGTATTGCAGTTGGCGGGTCAAGGGAAGCCCGAGGAATTTGAACTCGTTTACAGTCGAGACCCTTCCAAGGTGAATGTCAAGGACGCCAAGGGGAAAGCACCTATTCACTATGCATCTGCTAGAGGGGGCACAAACATCCTGCAGTCAATAGTGAAACACGGTGGAGGTAATGTATCCATAGTAATGCATGGTTGTGCATGGTTTTTGTTATATGTTGACAATTTATAAGGGACTTTCACGACTTTTATAAATGATTTATCAATACCATGAATTTATATAAAACATAAGTCAACATTATTCTGCACATTATTCATCACTTGCTTGATAACGGTGTTTGAACCTACACCGAAACGTCGCTCTCAATTGTAATAAAGAAGTTGTTCATCCATAAATGCTTATCCTTACTTAGTACTACAACTTCTAAATGCCTATCACAGAAATTATTCTGAAAGGTGAGTCAGCAAAAACCACGAATCCAGGATTCAAAATCGACGACTGTTTCACGAAATATGTTAATTATTAATGTGAAACCATTTTCTTTTAACCGAGGGACTATTTATAGCAGCTCTGAAGAACCATTCCTTTGCAGTATAAAACCAAATTCTGACAATCTCTTCCCAGACTTGAATCTGAAGGATCACTATGGCAACACCGCTCTACATTTCGCCGTCGAGGCGTCACAAGTGGAGAGCATCGAGTTCCTGTTGGATGCTGGCGCTGACAGCAACGTCCTCAACGACAAAAACATGGCCGCCCTGCACGTGGCAGCTGATGGAGGGTACCTCAAGTCTCTCGAGGTGGCAGTTGCGGGCCTTTAGTAACAGAACTCCATTACTACACCGACCACGGAGTATACTCTGACTTGTTCTAGTCACAAGCACCACGGGGGCACGGGTGGCCCAGTCGTCTAAGGCGCCGCGATTCGCTGTGCAGAGTTGCGTCCCTTGGGCGCGCCAGAAACCTATGATTGTGGGTTCGAATCCCGGTTCGCCCCGATTATGTTTCTCGGTTTGTCAGCACCATACCCGAGCTCGTGGGTTTCACCAAAGTGGTAAATGTCTGAGACCTGCATCACTTCGGGCTTTCCTCCCACATTAAGCTGACACGCCGCGATATAACTAGAGTTATTGTTAAAAGCGGCGTTAAACCCAACTCACTCACTCACTCACTCACAAGCACCACCCATGCAGTTTCTAGATGACTCTTTTATTTTCACTTCGTCCCCTACACCCACTACCACTAAATAATATATAGATACTACTTCTTTTGGTTCAAGGAGGGGGGGGGGGGGGGGGGGGGGGGGGGTTAGCCTAGAGGTTAAAGCGTTCGCTCGTCACGTCAAAGGTTCGAGTCCCCACGAGTTCAATGTGTGTCCCCCGCTGTGATATTTCTGAATTGTTGCTAAAAGCGGCGTAAAACTCTTTTGGTTAAAACGTTGAGCAGAGTCGAGGTCATTTCCCCGCATGGGTCAGTGCGTGAAGCCCATTCTTGGTGCCACTCACCGTGATTCCTGGAACTGTGAGCAGTCTAAACTTCCCTTTTTATGTCATTACTGCTACTGTTCAAAATCTTACTTGCTTTAATATCAACATAAACTAAAGTATTGTCAAATGTGATCAGCGTTGCATTCCATGTAGGCGTTGGTGAAGCACAAGGATGTCAACTTGAACCTGAGGGGGGAGATGGGAGGGACGCCGCTCCACTTCTGTGCCAACATGAACACAGGAGAATGTGCGAGACTGCTGGTGAGAGACACGTTTATCTCAGACCTTTCATATATAGAAGTGGGGCTTTGACGTGAAGTACATTTTTTAACTGTTGATAAATACGTAGAAACAACTTGTCTGTACTTTTATTACACATTCCAAAATGTTGACACAAAATGTCAAAAAATATTTCTTGGCCATGCATCTTCCTTTTCTTTTCTTTTTTCTTCTTCTTCTTCTTCTTCTTCATCTTCTTCTTCTTCTGTAATGAGGTTCAGGTGTGCGTATTTGTTAATTCCACAGCTGAAGGCTGGGGCTCTACCGAACATGAAATGCGACAATGGGTTTTATCCAATCCATGCTGCCGCCAAGTCGGCGTCCGCAGACACGCTCAGAGTCCTCATCCAGGCCGGTGAGTCCCTTACTTCATCAGCTCCATACAGAAGCATGTTTTCCCTATATATAACAACGTAACCAGGCTTTAGGACGACTTTATGCTGGCTAGACTGCATGAATGGTTGCCAGTGCTTTTAATGTCCATGTAAGAACCGTCTAAAGATTACAGCAACGATACCAGGTCACCAACAGCATGCAGTCTTTCTAAGCCTGGTTTCACTGATTCTTCATAATTCTTGACATGGCCACGTATTTGGGTGCCGTTTATCAGAAAAGGCACAAAGAAATGCCAGTGAATTTTTATTTTCATGGAAAGTATTCGGGAATTTGTACCATGATCGTTTGTTAAGCTGCGTTTTATCGCGACTTATTTCATCCATATTTTTGTCACTTTTTGTCCGTCAACATGAAATTTGGATACATACTAATGCCAAGAACGAGATACCTCCCAAAATGCATTGATATTTCAGTTGGAAGCTCTCATGAAGTGATGTTTCTTTTGCGGTTCAATACATAACGTTATCCCCCATATAACTTCTCCCTACTTCCTGTGAACAATACAACAGTAAGTAATGGGGCGTTCACCACATGGTATGTATGATTCCAGCAATCAAGCGAGGCTACAACCGCGAGGAGATCCTGTCCTTCTTGGACAAAGAAAACAACACGCCTCTCCACTCTGCCGTTCACAGTGGTAACCTGAAGGTATTCCAGGGACCTCTAGCATTATACTGCTATAGAGTGATATTTCAAAGTCTAAACAAATCGTGTGACTTTTCACAATTTCTGACAGGTATTTTTCTAACGGTATTTAGAACACACATCGGTATTTTACCGAAGTCAAACAAATGATGGTTCCAATTTGCCAAAACATATTATAGAAGAACAAAGCCGTTAAAGTCGAAAACGTCTAAGACCTTAATAAATCGGGACTTACCCAACATTGTGATATAACTGAAATATGTTTCAAAGAGACGTTAAATCGCAACTCACTTACTGGTGAAGACCCGGCGTATGGTTCATCCCTAACGTCCTTTGTGTACAAAAGAACCGTGTGCGGTTCAAAACCATTCGTTAATTATCTGTGAAGTTTGTCCGTATCGCCTTTATCTCTAGCTTCCTGTTTGCAGATCAGTATTATTACAGAACGTTTCGTTAATTATCATGCTGAATGATTTGTCTAAAGCTGCATGGTTTATCTGGTTTAAGTGGAAGCAGACAAGTCATGCAATCATTTCCTGACATGCCCCGATCACAGAACATGATAAAAGTCACATCATTATGTATAAATCCAATTATCTACCTGATGTATTGATGCATGCTATTTTTAATTTTTAATGCAGGTTGTTGAAGTGTGCTTGAAAGCCGGCTCGTCGGTCGCTGTTCAGCATCAGGTATCCATGACAACATTGATATTTCCGCTATTTACGACTTTGTTTATGATTATTGTTTTTTTAGTCTAATAATAATACTAATGACGTCCTACATGTACACAAATAACAGGTCATAGGTACACAAAAGTCATGCATTATTCTAGGATGAAAGTAACGACTGTCAAACACTTCATTACTGAATCATTTTATCATTCGCTAGTTTGAAATCAAGTCACGGCTCAATTATTTCATTGTGTACGTAAACGACTTTAACAAGTACCATTAACCAGTTTTAGCATGTTTTGTGTGATTATGCAGCACGTTAACACAACCATTATGGTATATTAGGGATTCTGGCCGTTTTCCCTGGGTCGATATCGCCTATGCTCCATGAACCAACTTTGAAAACGAGAAAAGCATTTATTATTCACAATTATAATAGTCAGACAGACACACTGTTTATTCAGTAATTTAGGCAAATGTGTCAATTCGATCAACGAATACAAATGATAAAAATTCGTTATGTTTTGTTTTGCTCTACGCGAAGATATCGACTTTCAATAAATGGTAGCTTAATATGAAGGTATCTGCTAAAGAGATGTGAGCAAACACAATCAGTCTTGATAAGATCGGGATGTCTGCTTGAAGCCTCCGTAGCCGCGCCAAACCTCTTCTTAGATGTTATTAATAGGCAACGTGATATCGCTGGACTGAACATTTACAATGCATAGGCAACTAAATATAGTGACAATTGTTTGCTAACAGTCAGTGAAGGGGTCAGTTTTATTTAGCTATAATTAAACTTATATTGTGGTTGGAAACAGCTTTTTGGAATCATGTGTGAAGGAAAATAATCATATTGATAAACATGAAAACTAAACATAGTTAAGAAATATACCTTGGGCTATCATTCCCATGGCAACGAAATACACCCTGCACCTCATCTAAGTGTTGTTGACTGACCCGCCTTTGTCGTGTCGCCAGGATGACGGGTCTACCCCAGTCCA
Organism: Haliotis rufescens; assembly: GCF_023055435.1. Taxonomy (NCBI): domain Eukaryota; kingdom Metazoa; phylum Mollusca; class Gastropoda; order Lepetellida; family Haliotidae; genus Haliotis; species Haliotis rufescens. The sequence goes on from NW_025963890.1 coordinate 9,663,287, forward strand.
CTTCGCCTGCTCCCAGGGGAACCTCCCCATGGTCTACCTCATGGACGACATGCAGCCTGACAACTTCATGGATGCCCTCAATCTCCGCGACATCGACGAAATGA